>NW_024870775.1:25092500-25550000 GCF_019054845.1 Dipodomys spectabilis | reverse complement strand
TTTAAAAAAGTACTTGTCTCATTATGCTGTTGAGAAGACAAATGTGATGTGCATATAAAGCCTTTCTCATAGTTCCTGGTAGGTGGTGGTATTATTATGCAATATGACATAAACATTAGTCAGGAATGAATGGATTAATTAATTTTGTTTCTTTTGGAGTGAGAACAGGAGGCATTAATTATTTTTTTTGGCAAATTTTATTTGTCTTGTCTTGATTTAAAAAAAATATTTGAATTGTTGTTGGTTGGAGATTCTTACTTCCACTCCTTCTCACTTTTAGTTTTAGTATGTCTCTCCTGACAGATACTTCAGCCAGCTCTTTCCAGGATCTCATTCCTTAAATGAAAACTGCATGTCTATACAGAGTTCCTTACAGGTGATATCAATATTTTTCCTTTGTAAAGATAGAAAAGCATTGATTTATTAAGTGTATTAATTTTCTAGGTTCTTTGTTATAGGAGACATTCAGAATTTGCAAGGAATAGAAGTTTATGCACATAAAATCATAAGACTCGGATGAAGGACGTTGAGGGAAGAAGAAATCTAAGGCATGAGTACCATGGCTCACCTCATGTCTCTTGACAAGCTGATGGGTGTCTGTTGTGCTCCTGCCTCTGGACACTATTTTTTCCTCCTAAGGTGTGGACTGGGTACAGATCTGACATCTGGAATGCACTGGAAGAGATAAGCCAAGGCTCACAGGACACACCAGCTGCTCCCCTGGGAAGCAAAAGATTCTTTGCCCATAGGAATCCTTTTTTATTTGTTGTGTCTACTCTGCCCATTCACCTAATGCCATCAAGTCCTAAATTCAAGCCATCTTTAGGTTGTCCTAAATTGTTTTTCCTTTCAGGATTGCCAACTCTCATGCTAACACTATCTCTTGTTCCAAATGATCTTTTCCTCCACATCACAAATGCCATGCACCCTCTGTGCTGGTCTGGGATGCCTTGTTTTGCTTTAATCAAAGTTATTCATATAAGAGCTTGAATAATAGACTTGAAAGCATAGTGGAAATAAAGAGGTTGCTTTCCAAGAAGCAGTTACCATTATGTGTGTGTGTGTGTGTGTGTGTGTGTGTGTGTGTGTGTGTGTGTGTGTGGTGTGTTTTACTAGGGTTACTTTTGTGTGTGTTACTTGTTAATTGGTACTGTACCACGAGCTAACCCTCAGTTCTATATTTTTTTATTATTTTTCAAATATGATCTCATTTTTGTTCAGGAAGCCTCCAGTGTAATTACACTTAACTTCATAGTTAGCTATGACCACTAGGATGACAACTGTAACCCCATGCTCAGCTTTTATTGGTGTTGGCTGGCCTGGCCTTAAACCGAAGTCTTCCCGATCACTTCTACTCAAGTGCCTAGTGTTACAGGTGTACCCACCATGCCTGGCTACCACTCTCATTCTTAAGAAAGATGATTTATCTTTAAGTAGAATATATGAAGGAGTGTTTTTCAGAGCTGAATTTTTTTTTTGGTAGGGATCAGAAATGCAAAATAGTAGAAGCATGGGCAGGGCTGGTAACTGGGTTGAGCAGGCAGAGTTAACTCATACAGAGGGAAGAGACTGATGTTCTGGAGAGCGACTTTCCAATTAACATTACCTGGCAGCTATATACAGCTCACTGGCAGAATGTTTATGAGGCTCAGTGTTTCACAGTAGTTAGTGTGACTATTGAGGAAAGTATGTGGATTGTACATTGCTTCTGTGGTTCAGGTTACCATTGGATCCCATCACCTCTACTAATGACTTAATAATGCCCAAGGAACAGAAAAGAACATTCTCAAAAAGGGACTAGTCAAATCTAAGACAAATCAACCCTGTAACCCTCATACATGTATTCCAGGATCAAATTCTCTATAGTACAAAAATTATGTATCTTTGCACTTATCCAGGAAAGCAAATCGGAATGATAATGATGGAACTTTATTATAAGAAATCCAAATTGAAATATTAAAATGTTTCAGCTCAATACCCATTTATAGTTTCTTTATCCTATTTGTAAAAATGAAATCATATCAACCTAGTATTCTCAAGTGTGCCAAATTATCAGACATAAATACCCCATTTCTTATTATTGCTTGAATAGAAGACAGTGGTTGAATCAAGAACAACAATTGCTATTTCTATATGAGAGTTGATTCCTACTTCTTGAAAAGCTTATTATAAATGGAAAATTTAAGAAAAATGTGCAAATGGGAATACACAAGCCTATTTTCAGCCTTCCTATTCACTTAATTGTGAAATTTTGTTCCTAAAACTGCTAATTCTGTTTCATAAACCAGCAGCTAGTGATGAGTTGAAGTTAATGTTCAGGTTAGAGAGTAATAACACAGATAAAGATCACCTGCTGCCTGATTTGTGAACACACCCACTTTTCCAACAGGAAAGTTTTTAGAAAACCATATTAAGAAGTCAAGTGTTAAACCCTAATTACTTGTGCTTTATATCTGACTACCAACATGGGCAGGGGAAACAAAGAGCGGACTAATTCTCTTAGTTTTATGTATTTGAAGGAAATTATATATATAAACCAGACTGTAATCAGCTATGTTTAATTAAAACATTTTAGTGAGTGTGACAGATGCTGATAAAATCAAGAATATATGTTAGAGGGAAAAGGATAAAGAATAATGTTGGTGGCTCACGCCTGTAATCCTAGCTACTCAGGAGCCTGAAATCTGAAGATTGCAATTCAAAGCCAGCCCAGGCAGGAAAAGTCCATGAGACTCTTATTTCCATTAAACCACCAGAAAACCAGAGTGGCACTGTGGCTCAAGTGGTAGAGTGCTCTCCTTGAGCTGAAGAGCTAAGGGACAGCATCTAGCCCAGAGTTCAAGCCCCATGACCCAAAAAAAAAAAAAAAAAAAAAAAAGAAAGAAAGAAAAAAGAAAAGAGGGAAAAAAAGAAACCAGGAGTAGGGCTCTGTGGTTCAGGTAGTAGAGTGCCAGCCTGAAGTGAAAAAGCTAAGCAAGAATGCCCATGAGCTAAGTTCAAGCCCCAGTATGACCACAAAAAAGTATACCATTTAGTTATCTGGAAAAGATTTAAAACATCAAGATCTAACACAAGTCATAGTAATTAATAACTAATGAACTAAACACCCATTCAAGTGGATAGAATACAATAAATATTAATATTAAGTGATAGTATTAAGTACTAGAATATTCTTCACAAATGAAATGTGCATGTTCAGTTTTCCAAAGCATTTATGATTTTATCTACTTTTATTTTCTAAATTAACTAGATACATAATCTGCACTGAATTTTTTGTGCTTTATAAAAACTTAGCATTCTTTGACTAGAAAAAAGACTCATATTTGCCTTGAGATTTGGAATCTAAGATGTAACACCAAATCCAGAGTATTGGAATGGTCCAACCCTGAAGAGAACAGAACCCCACTGGGTCTGGTTATGATGGCATTAATTTTGCCAATGACCTCTTGTTTGTGCAGGCTGAAATCAAAACTAAGTTCTGCTCCAGGTTATGTCCTCGCTGGGAGTACTTACTAAGCTATGCGTATGTTACCTGGTGCTAATGAATTCCACATGGGTCACTCTGGCACTAGTGCCAATTGCCCTGCTCTCTTTCTGCTTCTGCAGCACCATTCCTTCAGGCTGCTCCTCTAGTAAGAAGTCTCAGGGCATGTTCTGTGTCCATTTTCAAGGAGATCTGTGTATAGAAATGAATCAAATTAATAACACATGTTAAAAATCACCACCAAGTCACCAATATGAAGTAACTGTCTCCTAAAAGGATGGAAGAAGGTAGTGAGAACAGTCCCAGTGAGACAGTTCCACTGGCTACAATATCAAGATGAATAGAGCTGATGTGTATGAAAGAATATGAGAAAAGACGTGGGCTCAGTACTGGTATTATCTTACTTAATCTTCAGAGTACTTGTGAAAGGCAAGTACTAATAATACTCTTGCTTTACAGATGGGGAAACAGGGACAGAAACATGAGGTAACTTATGAAAAAAAATAGGAAATAGGTTTAGAAAGCTTCTGAGTAGAAGAACTAATAGTGTAGTATCCTTTATTTATTTATTTATTTTTGGGTCCAGTTGTGGGGCCTGAACTCTGGGCCTGGGCACTGTCCCTCAGCTCTTCAGCTCAAGGCTAGCGCTCTACCACTAGAGCCACAGCGCCACTTCTGGCTTTTTTCTTTTTGCTTATGTGGTGCTGAGGAATCGAACCCAGGGCCTCAGGCATGCAAGGCAAGCGCTCTACCACTGAGCCACCTTCCCAGCCCCTAGTGTAGTATCCTTTAAAGTGTGGAGCCTTCGCTTGACTATCTTTACTGTTGAAGAACTTGAAGGTTTTAGCGTCTTCTAAACATTAAAATACAGATTAAGCTACATTGATCTTTGTTTTTTAGGATTTGTGGGAGGTGTCCTAGTTTGGAAATTATAAATCCCAATAAGTTTTGATGGAGGTAGACATTCAAAACTCCCTATATCCTCAGTCATCTTCTGGTACAGTTTAAAAAGTCAGCTTATAATTAAACCCTAGAATAATAAGCTATAATTGATTAGGCACTTATTTTGAGTTATAGCCCATGCTACATGATTTATAGACATTATTTTGTTAAGTTTTCAACAATAGGTATAATTATCCCCATTTAGCAGATGAGAAAAGAAAGGCCCCAAGATTAAACAATTTATTCCTAATACACACTGATGTGGTACTCCCATGATTGGAAATCAAGAATGCCTGATTACCAAAAAACCATGATCATTACGTCTATTATTTGTCTTTTTACTTTACATAAATAAATAAAGATCTTAAAAGGAGAATACTTGTAAGTGGAATTGTTTTTATTGTCATAATAGTGCTAATACTGCCTCCAAGAAGTCCTTCTGCAGTAGAATTCTGTCCTGTGGCTTTAGTTAAGATCTGGTTCAGGTAAGTTATTGGGTCTCACTATGATTGCATAGATCTGTAGATGGCCTTAAGAGTGTTTTATGCCCTTGTGAAAACTAAAGTATCCAGAAGTCCCAAGGCAGAATTTTGGCACTGTGCCATCTTCTGTATTCTTCCAACCTAACTTTCATTCAGAGGCCAGGGGAGTATAGAGCCAACACTAACTCTGCCTTGCCCGTGGCTTTGCAGGTACCTGAGATCTGGAACTAGTTTCATTTGTTCATGTAGGGACGTTGGTGGTTAAATGTTGGCCAAGCAGACTAATTATGATGAAAGTGGGCTTCCAGGCCTCAACAAGTTTTCATTCACAGTGGGTGCCCTGAGGAGAAAGGAGGGGTTCTTGGTATGGCCTCATTGTTTGAGCCTGTGTGCAGGTGCCCAGCTGTGAAACAATGAACCTCATTGATGGTGGTGCCTGGCCGTGCACATGCCAAAACCAATGCATATTTCTGTGTGTAGGTACGCAATTCAGTGGTGAGGCATAACCAGGTGGGGGTTCAGGATCAAAGATGGCCTCCTCCTCAGTGCTGACAAAATTCATCATGGCCATGCTGCAGGGCAAATTACCTCCAGAATTTCCAGGACTCGTCTATGAGTTCAGACAGCCACTTTGGTTCTCAAGCTCTGATACTGCAGCAGATGCATCTATTTTTAGCATCTTCCATAAATAGACAATTCAGTCTTGAACTTAGAAAATTATGTATCCTTCATTTTTAAAGAGGATCTAAGCGGGAATTGCCTTTCTTACCTAGGAGAGAAGAAATGGTAGAAACATCTCTAGATTCATTAAAAAATGTATTTGTTTGGATTTGTGGAGGAAATATAAATTATACCATAGGATAAATATACCATAGGATTCAAAAGAAAATCTTGCTATGATTTCTTGATAAGGAATTACTAGGTGGTTGATTTCACATGGCTTGGTTTCAATATTAGATTTGAAGTTGGAAGCTGAAAGTTATAAGCAAAGGCCTCAGACTTAGAAAAGTAGGATGAGGTGTGAGAGTATAGTTTACTTGTGCTTTGAAACAATTTTGAGAGAGGTTATTAACTTATTTTTATTTATATTTGTTTTTGCCCATCCTGGGCATTGAACTCAGGCCCTGATCACTGTGTATGAGCTTCTCCTTGCTCAAAGCTAGCAATCTACCACTTGAACTACAGTGCCACGTCCTGCTTTTTCTGTTTGTGTGGTATTAAGGAATCAAACCCAGGGTTTCGTGCATGCTAAGTAAGCATTCTACCACTAAGCCACAATACCAGCCCAAGATTATTAGTTTATTTTATGAAATATTAATGAATCTCATAAAACCCAGTCCTATATCATCTGTCAATCTTCACACTCTAGGCTTCATATATTTCAACTTACAAAAGATAATTTATCTCTGAGAAAGAGCCAAGGCAAGGATGACCATTTTCACTTTCTCAGGAAGTTTATTGGCAATTACTAGTGCCAGGGCCATGATTCAAATAGAAGACACAAGAATAAGCAAAACTGGCCCTACTTTTTCTCTTGCCTGGATGCAGAGCAGAGCTTCTGGTTCCCTTATAGTGTTGACTAGACTGTTAGAGCAGCTCTTGTAAACAGTAATAATAATAATAATAATAATAATAATAATAATAATAAAAGAGGCAGGGTGTGACAGATAGCCAGCACACAACCAAGCTTCAGGGGTAAATTAATGTAATTCTTGAGGACTGTCCTCATCTGTAAAATGGGGATATTCAAACTACTTTAAAAGTTTGTTGTGAGGGATTTAAATAACATGCAGAATCAAGTTTCCTGTAAAGATATATTTATTTTTTTAAAAACTGATCCTGGGGCTTGAACTCAAGGCATGGGCACTATCCCTGAGCTTTTTGGTCAAGACTAGTACTCTACCACTTGATCCACAGTTCCACTTCTGGCTTTTTGGTGGTTAATTGGAAATAAAGACACTCGTGGGCTTCCCTGCCCAGGCTAACTTTGAACTGGGATTCTCATATTTCAGCCTACTGAATAGCTAGGATTACAGGCATGAGCCACCAGTGCCTGGCAGCCCTCTCATTTCTATATAGACTCATTTCTTCCATTGTTGGATTTATGAACTTTCATATGAATGAGTTCTTAGTGCTCTCCAAGAACCTACCATGTGAAATTCCAAAGCCCAGGAAGAGAGGTGTCAGTTTTATAAATATTTCACACTGCATCTGTTTAACACTGTATTCTAGTCTTTCTTCCTCCAGAACACTATTCTCAGGCATTGTTTTCAGCTCATAGTGTTCAACAGGGAGGGACCAGAGAGTGTGGAGGAGGTAGTATGACTCCTCCTTTGATTCCCAAGGTCACCTTTGTTCTCAAGGCTCTGTTGAGGTAACAGACTTATGGTGGGGAGATTTATAAACTAGCTCCAGGGCTTGATGCACCAGCATGGATGTGTGAGTAGTCGCCATGCTGAGAATCAATGCAGACCAGACATCACATTGACCATGAAAAGGAACATCCTCTGGGAACATGTGCCCTGCTCTGTTTATACTGGCTTCCAGGGAAGCCTTCTGACATGACATAGAGCTAACTAGGTATTGTGGGAAATTTATCTGATCACTGGCTTCCTGCAGTTGGTGTTTCATTATGCCCAAAGATGAGCCTGAGAATCAGTGTGCTGATCTGGTCTCTCGGGAAGTCTTCTATCAGCAGGAACACCAACTTCCCCTTGTTTGGGTAAAAGAAGAGGAAAATGAGGATGAATTTAACCCATTCTCAGGGAATCTTGCCTGACCAGACCAAAAGTTAGGCTTACCATTACTTTGCTTAGCTTCAATTGGAGGAGCTGGCTCTACACTAGGTTACCATAAGACACAAGCCTTTGCTCTGGCTAGGCTCACAAAGGATGGAATTTGAATGAGCACAGACAGATCGTAACTTCTGTTTATCTATTTTTCTTTCTTATCCTTTGGCCTCGACTAAACTCCTCCTCTATTCTTTCCCTTCCTTCCTTTGCTCCCTCCTTTCCATCCTGACCAATTCTTGACCAGTTGTCTGAAGCCGATATTATGAAACCAGAAATCAGTTCACTATAACTTGTCGGCCTTCCTATGATCTAGTTAAATCTTTTGAGTTTACATAGGTTTTATTTGGCAGAAAGGAAGAATAATTAAGTTTTAGGTGGGAGTGGCCTTATTAACTTGCATTGGCCTTATGAGATCCACTCCTCTTCCCTGCCTACTTCTTTCTTTAGTGGTTGGTGCCATACAGCTTCAGATTCTCAAAGTACCCCTGCTGCTCTTTCCTTCTACCTGGTCTCTTCTTGCTCTCAGCAGAAGAGAAGTCAGCAAACCTGCACACACTGAATTATGAATAGCCAATCACTATTCTGTATGTCCTCCCCTTTCTACATGAACAGAGATATTTTCTTGTAGGTTTAATGTCATTTAATTTCAAAATGAAGGAAGAGAATTACGTAAAAGATAAGAAAGACTAGCAGTATATTATAGAAAAGCATGGATTACAGAGTCAGAAAGATTTTTAGCCTTGCAAATTTAAGCAATTTATCTAATTGTTTTGAGCTTCAGTATCTCTACAGAAAATAGGTAATACCTGTTTTAGTGGTGATATATGAAAAGAGCATCTACAGTATGGCCATTATTATTGGCTGCACTATCCACACCCAAAACCAGTTCCAGGAGAGAGATGGTGGCTAAAGAGGCCTGGTATGTTGGGCACTACTGCTACTTCAGCAGCTGGCTTTATTCCCCCTCAGTTTTGGGTACTAAGACTTCCTCTGAGGAAAGGGTAAGGAAGAAAATGAGAACTTTTAACAACAGGCAATAGTCAAGAAGAGGGCAAAAGAAGATTAGAACTAACATTTAGTAAAATGCTTAAAATGATGGATGCTTTCCTTAAACTATTTTATTTCTCACAATCATCCTGGAGGTTGGCCATCTATAGTAGAAGGCTCAAAAAAGCCAAGGTTCAAGGGTCTTGGTCAACCTCAGGGAACCATACAGCTACTATCTGATATAAGCAGTATTTAAATCAAGATCTGTACAACCCAATTTTTATAGTTATATTCAGACCTTGGAGCTCCCACATTGGCCAATTAATATGTTTTATATTTGTTTCTTCATATAATATTTATACCCTATCTTCAGGAACTCATCAGACATGGGATGTGAGGTAATGAATATATCAATCAACTAGACTGAGCCATTCCACAATGTATACATGTTATAATGATAAACAAATTCTATTTGTCAATTGAACTCATCATAATAACATAAACTCTTTATTCAGTAAATAGTTAGGGATGTGACTTACCTAGTATTTGTTCTAAACATTAGGTAGGTGTTTTAGAAATGCTGGTAAACATGGTACACTAGAGAAGGACATGAGTACATTAAGATTGTAATAATAGACATAACAAAACTATTATTTGAATACTAAGCCTAATTTCACACTTTGTTGAGTCCTGATTTCAAATTTTGTTGCAAATGAGCAGAAATAATCTTTGTACCAATTGGCCTAGGGGAGCTGGTGAGGTGGTATATAACACATACTCAGTCATGTCAAGGAGAGCCGAGACATTTCCAAAACCTGGCTCTGTTTTTCCTCAGCTAAGGACCCAGGGTGGAGATAAAGTAGCAATGTTCTCCTAGTGTGACTAGAATTAAAAGCGGGGATAATACAAGTCAGTCCTTCCTTCCTTCTTTCCATCCTTCCTTCCTTCCTTCTTTTCACAAACACTACCTTCTGTCCTACACTATGCCAGCGTTATGCTGAATTCTTGAAACTCCACAATAAATTAGAGCTGTTTATTTTTCCTTCAGAAACATAGCTAAAAATTGAATATCAGCAAGAAGCAGACCAAAAATAAGTAAACCAATAAGATATACTGTGTAGAGTGCTGTAATATTACCAGATGGCACCAGGCAGGGACCTAACGTAACATTTGAGTGAAGGGCCAGACTTATTACTAGAAATTACATTTGACTATAATGATGGCTTAAGTGAGTTCTTTTTGCTTTTTCTAAAATACTTTCTTTATAATGTAATTTTTAATATGCAGAATTAGAGTGGATTATATCCTGAGGTATAAACAGAAACAATTATGACTAGCTGTGCTCTGTTGAAATCTTCTTCTGTGTCTATATCTTCTTATGACTGGGTTATTTTGTCAGGCAATTCAGATATCGTATCATCATCATCTGTCAATACTTCAGTGCCTATTTATAAGGGATAAACATAATAACTAAATATGTGGATAGTCTTACCATTGCAGGTGAATCTTCGGATGCCTTTTTGAAGCTGAAACTCAAGGATATGCTGCTGTCTGCACTCTAGGACCTCAGACCTTGGGTTCTCAGCACACAATATCTACCTCTGGACTTAGATCTATCTTTAGCCTTCTCAGGTTTATATGTTAAGAAAAACGTCAATACAACATGTACATCATGAGTACACTTTAATACATCATGAGTGCACAACAAACACTTATTATTAGAGATTTAAAAGTATGATAGGAATCGAAAAATTCCTGCTCAATCCAAAATTAGATATAATGAAGGTATGAGTATTCAGTGGTCTGAAATGGCAAATAATGATTTCTCCTCATCCTAAACCTCATAGGAATTCTGGAAATTCAAAAGACTATTGAAAAAAGAGTATGAAAATGAATGTAGTTTTGTTTTTAGATGTAGTTTGTTTTTTTGGCCTTTGATAACTTTTGAATTCTATCCTTAGACCCTCATAGAATATTTTATTTTTTGATAGTTCTCATAGATACAGAAGAATGTCCAAATCACTGTGAACTAAAAGCCCATTTTGTTAATTTTCTGTTGAAACCATCATAGCAATTTACTCATAAATGTATCCTCACTGACTGCCCACTATGTATCAGGAACGTGAAATTTTGGAGGTTCATAATAGAGAAAGTTAGGGGACTCAGCTCTTAGACATATTAAGCAAAGTACTTCAGATATACTACAATGTCAAACAGCCCTAAAGTGAAGAAGGTAAATGTTCTATTGGTAGAGTTGTAGAGGTGAAGTAATGGCAGCTGGCCTGAGGAAAACTCCTTTGTCCAGAAGGATTTGGCATTGAGCTGGACATTTGAGAACAGTTATATTTTGCCACGCAGGGAAGAAGGGAAAGAATCCTCTCAATAGTATTAGAAAGTGATGAATAGTGATGGAGTGTGGAAGTTTCTTGCCTACCAAGAAGGCTGAATTAATTATTTATGGATCTCTCTAGTAGACATGTGCTACATGAGGATGCTGGATGGACTGATAGTCAACCAGGCTATGTAGAGAAATATCATCGGATTTTTTTTTAATCTGGCTATATGCTACAATTTTGGATTTTGTACCTTAGGAAACAAGGGATAGTACTTGTTTGGGAGAGCAGAGGGAGTCATAATTTAAGGAGTAAAGGAGTTATTACCTCTAAACCCTAACTGTCTCTGTGATAGTGATTGCTTTCCCTTTTTACTCCCTCCATGGTGAATTTTGCTAAATTCACTGTTTTCCAACTTACAGAATTTATTTTTTTTGTAGGTTCATGAATGTGAACATAGTGAACCTATGCACTGCTTCAATAAGCTCAAAAACTTACACACTGACTATATGGTTACCCTTAACTTCATCAAAGCAATAATTGCTTGAATTAGTTATGATTCTAGAGAGGGCCTAAGCCACCAATGTTGGGAAAGTCAGTGAATTTATACAGCAAAGAAGTTGTGCTAAGGGTTTTGGAGAAAGACAGCTTTAGGTCTGAGCACCAATTGTCCATTACATATAAACTATGTCACTGGGTATATTTTATTTAATCTCTTTAGCCTTACCTTCCTCAAGTAACTAATAGGTAGCACTGAATATCAGTACCCTATGTCAGTATAGGGTACAGCCTATCTTTGAATATCAGAAGTGTTTCCAGAAAGTTTATAGTTTTCCTAACCTGTCCGTCAGCATCACTTTTTAAAATTTTTGGTCTTTATATATATATATATATATATATATATATATATATATATATATATATATATATATTGTAAAGCATCACTATTTGGGATCATTAGAATGTACTCAGATGCTGGAAGTATTTAGTGCCACATTCTTAGCACTCCAGCTTACCCTCTATCCACTGATACCACTCTGTTGATCTTAGAGCTTCTGAGATCCAGTTGGCCTCCTCCTTTCACCAATGCCTTGTTGCGTGGATTTCCTGAGGCTGATTTCCTGTCTCCATCTTGCAGGGCCCAGAGGGAAACATTCTCAGCGCTATTTCTCACCCAGTTCATTAGTCAACTTCAGGACTTCAAAAGACACTCTCTGTTTAAGTTTGCTGTTTTCTATACCTGACACATATATAAATGTGTGTAAGTACACTTCTTATGCTTCAGCAAAACTTTGAGAAGCCCTCATGGAGACACAGTGCTTTTATGCTGTTTAAGTCTAGACTGCCTAAGAGAATTGATACAAAGGCGCAGCATGGAGGTGGTACGTATGAATGTCATTGAATATTACAATTATATACACGTCTGAAAACCATCTCGAAGCTAGTGGTGTGTCCCAAATGGCCTTTTCATATAAAGTCCCTCTTGAAAATGGCTTGAATTTTAGCTTTCTTTAATTCAGTAGACTTGGGAATACAGAATCACTGACAACACATATCCACCACTGTTTCTGGTACAGTGCTGGGCAAACATAAATGATTCTCTTTGGATAACTGCCCATGTACTTTACTGTTCATATGCACTTTCCAAACGTTCAGAGCTGGAAAAACATTAAAAAGTCAGGAAATCTCTCCTGAACAAGCTTTCTTGGGCAGATTTTTGGCAGATGATGCTTCCTGTGACATAGGAAATGCTTTTAAGCCGAGCTTCATTTATAGTACTTTGGCTTGCTCTGTGTCTAAGCTATGAATTTTGTTCAGTTGCTGGTAACAGATATTAAAAAGAAAACCCAGGCCACAACATCTTAAACAACAAAACAGTGATTCAAAGCATTAGGGGATTGTTTTGCTGCCATATTAAATGCTTTTGGAGATGGGCATGCAGGATGCGATGGCAGATCCTCGGTGCTTTCAAAGACCTAAAGTTGTTGGAGTCCTGTGCTCCTTTATCCGTAGAATGTAGCTCTTATCCTCATGCTCTAAATAAGACTACTGGAGTACCAGCAGTCATGTCCAAGTTAGATAGGACAATCCAACTGAGCAAAAGGCCAACCGTTGTTTTAAGGGAATCTCTAGGAGTCCTTCTCAGTGATTTCTATTCACAATCTACCAGCTATGCTGCCATGTGATGTCTCTGAGCTGTAAGAAAGGATGAATATAAATTTCAATGGGACTGTTTTCTCCATTAATTAAATTGCCATTTGTAAGAAGACAATAGCTAATGGGCAGGCAAAAAGCAGTCCTCCACTCATCTACCTTTAATCCCAGTTCACATTTTACTTATTCTTAAAAAGTAACAAGGGAAAAATAGGGAAGTTAATTAACCTCCCACCTGTAAGAAGTTTTAAAACATTTTCCTAATAACGAATAGTATAAAAGTATACTCAGATTAGCATCAACAAATTTGAAAAGACTTATGTTGGCCTTTATCTTGTTTCACTATCTTCTAAACACTTACAATAATACCGATTCACAGGTTTCATTGTACTCATTTGTTTGCCTGCAATTTCAAGATGTTAATCTTAATTTAAGGAAGCGAATCATTTGGATGAGAAGTTGCCATGAAAACTTCAGACCACAACACCATGACTAAAGTGATTCTATTGTGATCATGGTTGTACTAAAACTATTGGGAAGAAAACACATAGAACCTTGTTTTTTCAAGTGAAACTATATGTATATGTATACACACACACACACACACACACACACACACACACACATGAGACCAAAACTTGAAATTCTACAGATAGATCAAAAATAGAGAGCCCTCTTCTATCTATTAACCCTTTCTCTCTTCATAGTCTTTGGACCATTACATGGAAGCTCAAGGACTACAAAGACAAAAGCAGAAGACCGCCATTGCATTAGGCTTTTGCCTTAGTTCTGCCACTACCTGACCCTGTGACTTGACATAAAAGGAAAAGGAGTAGATGCCAAGGATGAAACCTCTCATAGGTCTCCCAGTATTCTAATGAGATAAATGGCCAAGAAATAGCTCTGTCTCTTCCCATCCCATTTAGTCCTCTTGCATTTGTATGTTTTGTCTAAGAAGTCCACACCTGCTTGTTCTGTGTGACTCAACAATCCACCCCTCACCAATATAAATTAGACCTGGACCCAGATCTGTTCTACTGTTCACTTTTGTGCTCCCAGGGCACTCAGCAGTCCCTGGCACATAATGAAGGGAAGGAAAAAAGAATGATGTGGTGGCCTGAGCCGCAGCAGGAAGGAGTGAGATTGGAGGGGATACAGGCTAGTCTCGGGTATTGCATGGCCCATGAGGCAAAATGCTAAGTTACTCCAACACTTAATTAGCTATTTTTATTAAGTGTCCAAGTCTCCTTCATTTAATGGGTGTTTTAGTCCTTTTATCTCAAGAAAGATGGCAGAAGTTTGTGTCTTTTGGCTTTGATCACATTATTTCTGGGTTTTGTTACTTAATAAGGCAGAAGTTTAAATTAACATCATTCTCCATTGCCTGTTTTGGGGTTAGCTGTACAGTATGGAGTGGTTTTTGGCAAATTTTCAATGAAGGAAAGAAAAGGAAACCTCTGTTTGGGAGCTGTAGGGGGGAAGGAGGGAAAACCATTTACCTGAGCCCCTGGGGCTACATCTGCTTCCCAGAAAAGATCTCAGAATCAAATCAAGTCACCTGACCCTGTTGGGGCTCCAACTCAGGGGTAGAGAGAAGGACGATTGTGCCAACTATAGCTTTTAATCCTCCAGCTGGCAAAGAAGCAGGTTGGAGGGTGAGTTCCACGTCATTTCCATGTTCAGACTCCTCTTACACTGTACAGCTGGGGTCAAATATATTAGAGCAGACAAAAGCCACCACTGCAGATCTCCATAAAAATGTGATGGCTTCAAGTTCATGCCAAGGAGATGTGCATTTCTTCCTTCTTTAACCTCTCCATTCACTCACTGCAGGGCGGACTTGATGGTTTACAGAACACTTTCTTGCTACACGTTTGGATGGCTTCAGCCAGAGGTTTGTTGCTATATTAATTTGCTTCAGAGAAAATACACTGCTCTTATTTAAACTGCTTGAATACTGCTTGTTGAATCAGAGACAAGAGTCAAGTGTTATTAATTCAAGAATCAAAATATCCTTTGTGCATGTCAGATAAACATTACCATAGCGAGTACAGCATAAACAGATCTGTTTAAATCACAGCAACATAGAAAAACCCCCAAAGGATGACCAGTTTTGCCTCCCAGAATCCCCAGTGTGGTGTTACATGGTATCCAACTGGGCTGATGTACAGACACATGGACTAGCACTGATGAATGAAGCCTGGAATCCCTGGATCCCAGGCAGAAAGAAGTCTTTTTCATTGTATGTTTCTTTCTTTCTCTCTCTTATTTTTTAAAATCAAATGTGAACAGTCAGTGAACATCTGGCTTTAATACTGATAGAAACTGTAGGATTTTTGGCTCTTCTCTGGTCTTGCATATTTTCCATCCTCTGTATCAGCCCTGGTTGTCAGTGTTTTGATGAAGTTAAATCGACTGCATTTGATTCTTTGAGCGCGCGCGCACACACACACACACACACAAACACGTATCACAGAATGCTTGTGCCCCTCTCTTATCTTTTTACTGAGCATGCTGAGTAAGTTTTACAGTGAGGGGGTTTAGATTGGAACTCCAGAACTCCAGCTTTTAAAGTGGAAAGAGAGGGAATGGGGCAGATAAACCTCCCATAACCGCCTCTCAGACCACCACCCTTTTGCTCAACAATCAAAGACTGCACACTTACACCACACAGATGATGTCACCAAACTAGTATCAGGGTTTGCTGGTTTGATTGCATCTAGGAAAAAAAAATGTCAAGAGAGGCTCACAAGTGAAATGAGTTTGCCAGGGCCCTTTGATGTTAGCTTTCCCCAAAGGACCTTGTCAATCTCACAACCCTCTGCCGGCCCAGTTGATGCTGTCTGGCACAACTGGTAATCACAGGCACAGAAAATGACAGGGCCCAAGTGAGGATGGAGATTGAATTCACACCTCATCACATCCCATAAAGGGCAATTTTTCAAGGTCAGTGTTTAGGTGAATTAAAGGAACAGGGCTTGGCAGAGGGCCCTCTGCTCAGCCCACGGCAGGCCATCTATCCAGCTGCCGCTCTTTGTGTGCCCCAGCTCGTGGGAGAGGGTGCACAGATACACATGCAGACCAGAGTCTCTAATGAGTGCATCTGAGTGCTCCTATGCAGGCTGGCAGGTTTGGGGCACTGCAGCTTGAATTTGTTAAAAGATGCCCCCTGATGTCTAAGAGAGGAAAATGGAAACTGTGATTGTAAATATATCAGTGACAAGAAAATAGCCGCAGGACAGACTAAATTATTTTCATCTGGGGGGGGGGGGGGTGAGAGCATTTCCTCTGTAATTTACCTAGGTGTCAACATGGGACCTGAGCACCAAGCATTCCTTCTGGGTTGCTGTGGTGGTTTCCTGGGGAGGAGCAGTGTCTGAGGAGGGGCAGGATTGACTGCCCAGATGCCTGTTGGGACAGAAACCTTCCTGCAGGATGGGAGGCTGAGTTGCCTGCCTGTGTTCCTTGGTCTCCATACATTTGCAAGGTGAGGATCAGCAACAAATTCCACCACGTACAGGAGGAGCCTGATTCAGGTATTCCAATTAATTCAGTTAAACTGTCATTTGTTAAGTTTCTACCTTGTTCCTGGTACCGTTCTGTGTCTTATAGAGCAGGGAAGTCTAGACTCCCACATAGAAGATTATGTTGTAAACAGATTTATTACTGTGAAGTGTTTCTCTTATTTCTCTCCTGTTACAGAAGAGGAAACAGAGGCACAGAGAAGTCGCCAAAAGTCTCAGTGAGAGGCACTTGCATCTTTCTCAGAAGATGGCTAGGATTTTGATGGGAAGAGGTGAAAGGGAATCTCATTTCGTGTAGAGAAAGAGTCTGAGAATTAGCATGGATTCTGGAACTCCTTGTTAATAAACATTTGTCTTTTGGAAGCATTTGTCTTTGGAAGGGTGAAGTCCAAGTCCACCTTCTTTCCAAGTATTTCTGCAAGATCTAACTCAAAGAAGTTGACATTTATTATTTTGGAAGTTTCTACGTGTTCTATGTATTGAATTTTGATTTCTCTAACTTGGAGGAGAAGCAGGTAAAGAATTAGAGTAAAATGGGCTTTGTGTTGTTTATGTATAAACAACTCCCAAGATCATTAACACAGAGAGCAATCCTAAATAAGTAAGAAAATTAGGCAAAAAAAGAAAGGATTAAAAACCTGTGAAGCTGAAGCAGTGAAATAATAAAAGGTGAGAGTTTGAAGTGATATGTACATACACACATATGTATATATATATATGTATGTATATATATATATATATATGTATATCTTTTGTTGAAATGAAACCTTGCTTAAAAGAATGACAGAGAAGAGTTGCTTGATGTATCCTATTCTGACAATGCCCCTGTCCCCATTTGTTTTCTATATGTGCCTGTGACATGATACTGTTAGGATATTTGTATTGCATCTAAATTTAAAAGAGAAAAGGAGTCTAATGTTTCTTAAAGCTCATAATTATGCAGTCAAGAAGTTTGGGCAATGTGGACTGCAGGTTTGTATATCTGCAAAACGCACACGTTGAAGTCCCAAAACTGCAGTGTGATGGTTTTAGGAGGTGTGTGAGGCATACATGTCTGGATTAGTGTTCTTATACAAAGAGGAAGGAGAATCAGAACTTCCTCTCTCAGTTGTGTGAGGACATATGAAAGGCTGCCCTTCGTAACCTTCAGAGGTACTCCTCAGCAGAACCCAGCCATGCTGCCACCCTGGTCTTGGTCTCCAGAGCTGAGAAAAAACATGCCAGTTGTTTCAGCCACTCCATCTATAGAATTTTGTTATGCCAGTGTTCACTCACTTTGAGCTCATCATTTATATTCAAAAAGACACAACTCTTCATGATGCTTTTAAAAAGACACAACTCTTCATGATGCTTTTAAAAAGAACACCCCAAATCTCTAAACTCTTTAAAAAACTCTTCTTCCTTCCACTGTACAGATTATATACTACCTCAAGGGACTCCAGATTTCTGCAGAATCTACTAGTTGACCATCTAGCATGAGTTTTTTTTTTTTTGTTGTTGTTGTTGTTGTTGTTTTAACTAACAGCATGAAGTATAGAATTGAGATCCAGCCCAGCTTAGGAGCAGGAGAACTTAATGACCTTCAATCTCTTTCCCCATCTTCTCAGCATTTCCATTTAAACATTGGGAATTTGTTCAGACTCATTCCATCATAAGGAAATCCAGGAAATAGCATACCTATATATATATTTATTGAAGTTATACTCTCTTATACCTAGATTATTTCATCTTCCTAATTTGGGTTAGTATTTTTATATAATCATTGTAATGTTTGCTTAATATTCTTCAAGGAAAACAAACTGGTTGAGTATTGCTTGATGTCTATAAAATATCTTGGTTATGACCTCCCCCACCCCCACCCCACTTAAAAAAATCAACAAGCTAGAAAAGAGATGAAGTTTTATTTAGTTCTTGAAATTCTCAATTAAATCCTTATTGGCAGAAACATTTCAGAATGTTTCAGATTTTCATTTGGACAAAAGCAAGTCACTCAGACCCTTTTTAAAACATCAGATCTGGACATCTGGGCTGGACATTTCAGAAAATAAACTGCCTTATGAGGGCTCAAAGGCAAAAAGCCATGGAGAAGGTATTTTTGTGGAATTTGGACATAAGCATTTTCTATATGAGTTGAGGTTTGTGGAAAAAAAATGAATTCATCAAGTTTGGGGATTTTGGTAGTCAAAAAAAAAAAGCATAGACCAAAGTGCAAACATCCTTTTATAAAATTTCAAAAAGAAGTTTTGTGTATGAGAAATGAATGATCAAATGTTGTACATTACAGATATCTTCTGATTTCTGTTCCTCTGTAAGGTAGCATAATTTAATCTAGTTAGTGGCACCAGACGCTGATAACCACAGCCAGCCATTATAGGCAGGGGTTTCAAACATATGGCTTGTGCATTGCACCCCCAATCCCCTTCCCTCCATGAATTATTTTTTATATTGGATGCCAACCCAAGAAATGCATGAATCCTGATGCATACCGCCAGCCTGTTACCGGCCAACCCTACTGCATCACCTCCCCTGCCATATCCATCGGTCCTGTTGCCCTCCTGAGCCAGATTTTCACACTGAACACCTGCAGAGAACCAAGTAAGGTGGCACATGAGAAGATGGGGATTTGCCTTTTTCTGTCTGGAACCCAAACCTACAGTCCAGGGAGCAAGGACTGGGCCTGGCCAGCCATTGTGCTGGGTTTCTCCAGAGCAGCTCTCTGCTGGGCTGCTGAGTTGCACAGTGACCTGCAGATCTAAGGGGAAAAACAGATGTCCCAATAAATTTTTGTCAAAACGTAATTACCTCGAGATTAGAAAACCACATGGGGGTGGGGAGGGAAAGGAACAGATGTATTACCTTCAAATATGCAGTCATTATTCGGCAGAAGTTTAAATAATCAAGAGGTTTTAAATGATGGCAGCTGAGTGTCTTCTCTCCTCCCTTTATTCCTCCCCCCCTCCATTTTGGTTCCTCCTTTAGTTTCAGTTCTGGATGCTTCTGAGAGCCTCTCCTATCCATGCTGCATTGATGGAGCTCTGAGCAGGAGGGGAGCATGTTGCACAACGTATCATCCTGAGTGCTTTTTCATAAATAAATCTCAGCAAATATGACAGGCTATCTTTCCCTCAGGAACCTAGCCAACTCTTTTCTTCCTCTGCAGCCGACAAAATATGATAAACTATGAATTTTCCCGGTAACCATAAAAGATTCTTATTTTCATGATTTGAACCGTTAGGTGCAGGTCAAGGCAGTATATCAAATAGGAATTCTTGCTAGAAAAAAAATCCTTTTTATGTTTTCTGTTTTTACATTGTGTCAAGTGGGGAGGGTGCCGGGAGTGGATTGAGGAGGCACTAGGTTACATGCATGCTAGCTAGTTGTCATATGCCTCTTAAGGTGAGATGCTAATCTCTCTTAAGTGTATACCCTGGGCCTATGTCAGGGAGTGGACTGAGGGAAATGTATGTAAGTTCCAAGAAATCCAAAGTTCAAGTCCAGGCAATTATTCCTGTTATAGCTCATTAGAGGGTGTCCTGCTTGGGTGGAGGCTGGGTGGAGTATTACTAAATAATGGCTCTCTGGGTGGAGTATTACTAAATAATGGCACTCTGGGTATAGTTGTTTTGAAGACAAACTTCAAAACAACTATAACCAGAGTGCAGATACTCTCTCTCTCTCTCTTTCTCTCTCTCTCTCTCTCTCTCTCTCTCTCTCACACACACACACTCACACACACACACACACTCTCTCTCTCTCTCTCTTTTGGATTATCAAAATTTGAATTACAATTTTAAGACTTTTAATGTTACAGAAAAGGGCAATTAACTGGTAGCATAAATTGTTATTTTAAATAGTTACCGGTTAGTAAGAGTCTAATAATTGTCAAAGTCTGTGCAAAGTGTCTTACACAAATATCTCTGATCCTAATGCAGGCCCTGGAAAGGAAGCCTTTTTATCCTGATTTAGAGATGTGGTAAATAAAGCTTAAATATGTTAAGCAACTTAAAATAGTCATGAAGCTAGAAAGCAATAGGACTCAAATTTATATCTGTGTATGAATGTCTACACAAATTTTATCAGACTTCTATCCATTGCTACACTATGTCTTGTGAATCTGTTCCCTGGCATCCAAAATAGCTGAATATGCTCTAGAAGTGGAAATGATAAGCCAACCCCTGCCATGACATTTTGGCCATATTTTCTGCATGAAGAAATCATTTATAATAAAACTACTCTGACCGCCTTTGTGGTACCTCACAATCTTAGCCCATTTCAGCGGGCCTACAGCATCCTTAAACACATCCTAAAACATGAAAGACTGAAAAAAGAAATCCTCTTCAAGGCCATAGGCTCTGGAGGGTTGATTCCATCTGGTGGAGGGATCCAAGCAGGACACAGCTCTAGGACAGGAATTCCAAGGAATGGGGTGTTTTCCTCACAGTAGTCTTTTCCCACCCAAGCTTTAGAGAGGTTTATAAGATTTCATTCTCCTCAGCAGCATGTGGAGGGACTTTTGTAGAAAGAACTAACAGATACTTTGCCTGAAGAAAAGATTCTTTGGAGGATTCTGGGTCCTGTGAATGTATAAACTACTAAATAGAAATCACATGTTCACCATGTCCCAGTAGGTGCTTTTAGAGAGACTTGGAACTCTGCAACTGCTTAGTAGCCCTGACTTCAAGAAAAAGAGAAGCCAACATGAGCAAGACCCTAATGAAGACAAGGTCATTCAGACGGCAATTCTACCTATTAGGATGAAGAAAGGATAGAATCAGGTAGAGACCATCTGCCTACTCTAGGCTCAGCTGTATCCTAGTGAGGTGGGTGGTGGGTTTTTTTTTTTCTGTTTTATTTTGATACTTCAACAAATCAACACCACAGCGAATGTGTGCATGCAGAAAATCCTCATAACCTTAGAATTTATTAATTAGTTCCCTGGACTTATATGTTGTATAAAGTCAAAAATAGTTACAGCATTCAGCCCTTGTAAACCTTGCATCCATCTGAAGACTGTTTAACACCAGCTTGTTTCAAAGTCAATTTTTTTTACAGCACCCAGTAGTAAAATTGAAAATACAGTGTACATTGGTTACAAAGTTAAATTAAAAAGTTGTGCAAGTGGTGAGAGATTTCATAGAAATGTTGGAGAATTACTTCAGTCAGAACATTTTGAGCATCAAGCAGTTCTAGAGTTGCTACACCTCATTGATTTCTCTTAGAGAAATTTATTAAAAGTTAAGACAGATAGATAGATTGATTGTGTGTGTGTGTGTGTGTGTGTGTGTGTGTGTGTGAACCCCTATGTGTTATTGAAGTCATAAACCTTAGTGTGATTTGGTTCCATTTGGAACCTTTAAGGGGTAATTAGGTTTAGGTGAAGTCCTGAGGGCAGAGGCCCCAGGGTGCATTGGTACCCACATAAGGAGAGCAAGAAAGACCAGAGCCCTTATGTCTTATAGGGACACAGCAAGAAGGTGGTCATCTGTCACCCAAGGAGAGAACATTGATCAGACACTGGTGTAACAGGTGCTTAGATATGGCTCTCCCTGAAAAGCATCATCTCTTCACTTGAAAGGGTATCTGAATGCAGAATAAAATATTGGCACCCCTGTATCTATTTTGGATCTATCTTTAATGTTAGGCCTGCTCCTTTATGGCAAACTTTCTTTCCTGGAAGAAAAAGAGTAATCAATAACATTTTGTAACAAGAGTCAAAACCATCCCTCAACTACCAATGACTTTTTTTTACTGTGATCAGGCTCCATCAGACCAATTCTGACATGATCAAAATGGAACCACACCTGTGACCACCACCCACCAGGTACTCCGACATAGACCTTTAATAATGACATAGACCTTTCATGTCCTGCTCAATTCTTCCCTAATTCTTTCTCTTCTCCTCACAACTACACTCCTCTTTATTTGGCATATTAGGGGGAGTGGCTGTATCTAACATGGTGGAACCTAGAGTTGGGCCTCTGGCCTAGAATTCTGCACTGGCACATCCTTCCATTCTGCATAATGACTGGGAATACATTTCTGTGCTTTAATTCACTCAGTCTATGCTTTTGTTTTATTCATGACAGTACAAGCGAACCCAGTTATGGAGGGAAATAATTTAATAGTCTGCAATTGTTTATTTATCTTGTTTTGTGTGAGTGTTGGGACTTGCATTCAGGGCCTGGGCACTATCTGTCAACTTTTTCCCTCAGGGCAGGCGCCACACCACTTGAGGTATAGCTGTACTTTCAGCTGTTTGGGGGATTGATTGGAGGTAAGAGTCTCACGGATTTGCCTAGACTGGCTTTGAATCATAATCCTCAGATCTCAGCCTTCTGAGGAGCTAGGATTACAGTTGTGAGCCACGGGTGCCTGGCAAGTTCCTTTATTTCTGTTTCCTGTATATGTTTAGAATAGTGTTAACAAATAGCCCAATCCCTCTCATTAAAAATCACTATCCGGAGCATGGGACCTTAAATGATATTCCAGGATCCAATCCATTGAGAAGAATACTATAGGTTAGAATTTGAACCAATTTGAACCATTCATATTAGTTAGTTACCTTAAATAAACTTTGAGTACTAGAAGATTCAGTGAAAGCTAAAATGTAGCCTGTCTGTTGCTTTCCCTTGTAATTCCTAAACTGAAATTGAGGTTCAGTCCTATGATGCAAAGGAAGGAAATCTAATCTGTAAGTGAGAATGCTAGTGTTTTTTCATGTAAGTCTTTGAACAAAATCCACCAGCTTGCCCAAACATACATTCTTTTGATTTAATATGATTGAATCTGATTTTTGAAAGCTAATCATAAATTTAAGACAAACTACCTCCCTTTTCCCCATTTCCCTAAACCAACTATGTTTTCCTCATATGCTCACTGTTCAAAGAAGCTTGGGAACCTTTTTCCCTATGTTAACAATCCTTACAATTTTATTCTTCTAAAACTATTTTCTTTAGGTCCTAATTAAGTTAGTTTGGGAAAAGTTTCTTTGATTATGGGTAGATATGACAATGGCCATGGAGTGCCTAAAATAGGTATAACTAGAGCCATTGAGGTGTGTCCTGACTGTTGGGCTTCTTCTATGACAATGTCTTTTCAACAGATAAGAATTCACTGGCCTTTTGTCTATTGGCAAGAGCACTAGAAGATCAAAGACTGGAATCTGGAACCTGCTGCAAGCCTCTATTTCAGAGTGTTCAGAATGTAGATGCCATTGCCGTCAATTTCAGGGGAAGTTCTAGAAGAAAACACTTGCTAGACAAAGCTTTCCTTGACTAGTGCTTATACATGTCTGCTGGAACATTTCCCACTGAAAGTTAACCCATTTTGAAATTTTATGAACTAGATGTGATGGTATGAATAAGTGAATAAGTTTTGCTGTTTCTAGGTATTATTATCTTGGTTGTAATATGGGTCCAGATATCTGTTTATACCAACATTCAGATAACCTTTTAAATTTGGACTTTTGACAACAATAAGAAAGACACTTCAAAGATGACAGAAATTGTATCCTTCAGTGTTCCTTAGCTAGAATTTGGTGATGTAATACAAATAAGCAAGATATATAGCAGATTCTACTCATGGCTTCCAGTAAGTTCTGTGTCCTTTGACACTGACCTCCATACTGTCTGTTTGGGATGTTAACTCTTATGGTGGCTCATATTTTCTTTCTGCAGTTTCTCAAAGCTTGTACTTAAGAATCTTTCCATTATTTTCTATAGAAGTTGACCTTTTCTGGCAAAAGTGATGTTCCATGGGACAAGAACAGATATACTCAGCTCTGCAGAAGTCTGAAGGGGCAATGTTTCCATGTCTCCAGATGGTGGGTGAAGGCTTCCCTTAGCTTTTCAATTTCTACATGTCATTGAGATTTCTCTTATAAAAAGAGTTTTTGAGTGTTTCATATAAAGGAGAATCTTACAAGGTGAATTTTTTTTTAACCAAGGATTTATGTTAGTACAATAGGACAAAATAGGTAGAAATGGAAGAAACATTTCCTGCTCCCATAAAGGACCTTAAAGACTCAAAGTGGTGGTCCCTACCTTTACACTTTCTGAGTTTCAAAAATACTTGTGGTCATGTCCTATAGCAATCCTCATCCATTAGACAATACTTTTGGGAAGCCAAGATATAATTATGAATTATTCCAATATATGAAGATATATCATGACCTTCCTACAACCTAGTGACAATAGATGAGTTTAAGGCTTCCTTTTTTGCTGATACACTTTTTTTTTTTTAATTTTATTTTATTTTATTTGAGAACATACTGTACAGAGGGGTTACAATTACATGGGCAGGATAATGCATACATTTCTTACCAAGCATTGCAGCCTCCTCCTTTGTTTACCCTTCACCTCCCTTCCCAGCCTCCCCCCTCCCCCCCACCACACCGACATTGTAAAGCTGGTTTTGACATGACATTTTGTACTTCTCATTGTTGCAACAGGTCCACCTGAATCCTTAAACGACTTGTTTGTCCCCGTCTCCTCCACATGTTATACTGACATCAAAAATAGTGAAAGCGGGGGTTACACTGTGGGGGAGGGACATACAAAGCAACAAAGAAATAATCTTATAAATGCGTTAGTAACACATGCATGAAAGAAACAAAAACATTAAAATACATATTTGAGGGTTTGTTTTCCTAACATCACATTATCTGACTTTTTCCGCTTGACTCATACATATACTAGATATTGCAAATAAGGGAAACCATGGGACCTATGTTTCTTTGGTCCTGGCTTACTTCACTTAATATAATTTTTTCCAAGTTTTTCCATTTCCTAACAAATGGGGCAATGTCATTCTTTCTGATGGAGGCATAGAATTCCATTGTGTATATATACCACATTTTCTTGATCCATTCATCTACTGAGGGGCATCTGGGTTGGTTCCATATCTTAGCTATGGTAAATAATGCTGCAATAAACATAGTTGTGCTGGTAGCTTTAGTGTGGTCTTGTTTGTGATCATTTGGGTAAATGCCCAAAAGTGGGATTGCTGGGTCATAGGGGAGTTCTATGTGAAGTCTTTTGAGGAACCTCCATACTGCTTTCCAAAGTGGTTGAACAAGTTTACATTCCCACCAACAATGAAGTAAGGTTCCTTTCTGTCCACGTCCCCTCCAGCATCTGTTGTTGTTAGAGTTCTTGAATTTTGCTGTTCTAACTGGAGTGAGGTGATATCTCAATGTTGTTTTGATTTGCATTTCTTTTATGGCTAGGGATGTTGAACATTTCTTCATGTGTCTATTGGCCATCCTTCTTTCTTCTTCAGAGAAGCTTCTCTTTAAGTCTTTTGCCCACTTACTTATTGGGCAGTTGTTTCTTTGAGGATTTGTTGTTGGGTGGTTTAATTTTTTGAGTTCCAAGTATATTTTAGATATGAGACCCTTGTCCGTTGTATGGCTAGTAAAGATCTTCTCCCAATCCGTGGGCTTTCTATTGATCTTGCTAGCTATGTCATTTGCCCTGCAGAAGCTCTGCAACCTTATGCAATCCCATTTGTCCAACCATTCTTTGATTTGTTGTGTTTCCGGGTCTCTATTCAGAAAATTTCGGCCTGAGCCAAGGAGACCCAGGGTTTCTCCTATTCCATCCTGTAATGTTTTCAGAGTGTCTGCTTTGAGTTCAAGGTCTTTGATCCATTTGGAGTTGATTCTGGTGCAGGGTGATATATAAGGATCTAGCTTTAGTTTTCTACATGTAGTTAACCAGTTTTGCCAGCACTATTTACTGAAGAGGCTGTCTGTCTTCCATTCTATTGTTTTAGCTCCCTTATCGAAGATTAGATGGCTATAGGTCTGTAGGTTCATTTCTGGGTTTTCAGTTCTATTCCATTGGTCCTGAGGTCTGTTCTTATGCCAATACCAAGCTGTTTTGATTACTATGGCTTTATAGTAGAGTTTGAAATTTGGTATTGATATTCCTCCAGCAGTGTTCTTTCCGTTGAGGAGCGTTTTTGCTATTCGGGGTCTTTTATTGTTCCATATGAATTTTTGGATTGCCTCTTCTATTTCCTTGAAGAATGAGTGTGGAATTTTGATAGGTATTGCATTGAATTTGTAGATAGCCTTGGGAAGTGCTGATACACTTTTTATTTTTCTATTTCTACCCATTCCTCAAGTGTTTGCAGATTTCTAGGCAGATTTAGATAGCCTCTGTCAAATGACCCTGGCTACCACCTTGTTTTCTCACTGCCATGCTATGTTCAGTAACGAAGACTCTATTATTATTAATAAGAAAATGTTAATAAGCATGGTGGTTGAAAAATAGGTAACTGGTAATTCTAAAGAGGAGAGGTCTCTGGGCTGGGAAGGTGGCTCAGTGGTAGAGCACTTGCCTTGCATGCATGAGGCCCTGTGTTCGATTCCTCAGCACCACATAAGCAAAAAGAAAAAAGCTGGAAGTGGCGCTGTGGCTCAAGTGGTAGAGCACTAGCCTTGAGCTGAAGAGCTGAGGGACAGCGCCCAGGCCCACGACCGGAACCCCTCCCCCCAAAAAAGAGGAGAGGTCTCTATTATCATTAGCAGCAACACAACAAATTAACAACACTGTATTATTTTCTAATAGCTATTTTACGTGCAACGTATTAAAAAATTTTATTGTAAAGGTGATGTACAGAGGGGTTAATGAGTGCATTTCTTGTTGAACAGTGTCAACCCTTCCCTCATTTTCTCCTCACTTTTTTTCCTCCCAACTTCTACCCCTACAAGTTGTATAGTTCATTTTCAATATAGTGCCTAGTGAGTATCACTGCTGCATTTGTGTACTCTTTGTCTCACCATTTGTGTGCTTCCCCCAAACAGATAAACTTGCATACAAGACAAGAGGTACAGAAATCAAAAGCAGCAATAAAGGAGAGAAAAAAAAAAAACCACAAAACAAAAAGCAAAATAACAAAAAACCTTATTTTCTATTTCTTGGAGTTCATTTTGATAAACATTATTTTATTATGATCATATGCACATAGCTATTGAGCTTTTGTGATCCCCTCCTAAGAATACCCTCCTTTGGTCTCACTGTGTAAATATTTAGAGTTCTGTTTAATTTATCATGTCTAAGGGTAATTTTTTTTTTGTCTTTTACCATCCATTGTGTTTACTTGTTGATTTTTAGGCACATTCTAATTATTAAAATGAGGAAAACCATGAATCCTATGTTTCTTTGGGTTTGAATTACTTTGCTTAATATAATTTTTCCCAAGTCTTTCCATGTCCTCATGAATGGTGTAATAGTATTCTTTCTGATGGAAGAATAGAATTCCATTGTGTATATGTATATATATATATACACATAGATATATACATATATACATACACATATATAGATGTGTATACACACACATATATATCTATATCTATCTATCTATCTATCTATCTATCTATCTATCTATCTATCTATCTATAACATTTTCTTGATCTACTCGTCCACCGAGGGACATCTGGGTTGATTCCATATCTTGGCTATTGTAAACAATACATACAAGATCTTGAATGAACTCTTAAAATCTAATTTTTAATCACCATCACCTAATGGATAAGTAAAATGAAACCTAGAATTCAGAAATTGCTTTATATCAAAATAGAATGATACAATGGGCTTTTAGGTTGAGTCCTAAATTTGCTTTTTTGAATGCTTTAATAAATCATTTCTTCAGATATAAGCAATGAAATAATAAAAGAAAATTTTACAGCTAACCTACATTTTGGAACTTCTATGTTAGGACCAGCTAGTAACTCAGGACTCACTTGAAATGCATTCTAGTCCTACAGATTCCCCATCTCATCTTTCTCCTCCCAATTCTCTTTTAGCTCTTGGGCTTGCTCATTCTGCTAGGGGGTAGAGTCTAACATTGTTTTCCATAAATTGCAAATATATCTTTCCACACTGTATAAACAAATTTTGGCTGCACTGTAGACCTTACTGGAAGAAAGAAAAGAAATAACCATTTGTAAAGTAGACATTGAAAATAAGTTACATTAACTATACATGTCTAATGTCTGCAAACATAAATACTGAATAAACATACCATACTAATAATGTTCAAGAACAAATGAGGAGGGCTGGGAAGGTGGCTCAGTGGTAGAGTGCTTGCCTTGCATTCATGAAGCCTGGGTTCGATTCCTCAACACCACATAAGCAAAAAGAAAAAAGCCGGAAGTGGCGCTGTGGCTCAAGTGGTAGAGCCACTTCAGCCTTGAGCTGAAGAGCTGAGGGACAGTGCCCAGGCCCACAGTTCAGGCTCCACGACCGGACCCCCCCCCCCCCCTGAAAAGAAAAGAACAAATGAGGAAAAATAATTTAACTTTCAGTATGGAGAAAGATATGATGATTCAGGTAATATTTTTGTTTTTGTAAAAGTTTTGAGTAGTAGGTGTATGTTAGGCATACTTAATATTTTATTGAGAAAGCAATAGGAGTAAAATCTTTAGGAGATCATATTTAAAAAGAGATTTGTTCTAATACAAATTATCAGAGTACATTTGTGTGTGTATGTGTGTGTGTGTGTGTATGTGTGTGTCTGTATACGTGTCACTATATGTGTGTGCTTGTAGTGTGGCTTCATCTCAGGGCCCGGTATTCTTACTTGGCTTGCTTGCTCATGGCTGATGCTCTACCACTGGAACAACACTTATAGTTGGATGTTTGCTGGTGAGTTGGAGAGTCTCTTAAATTTTTTCTGCCAGGGGTAGTTTTGAGTTGTGATCCTTTGATCTCAGCCTAAGTAGGTAGGATTACAGGTGTAGCCTTGAGCACTGGACCAGATTATATTCTTACTGAAGACCAGTTGCTTTTCAGTTGTTTTATGAATTCACCTTCCAAATTTCCATTGCATCATTTTTATTTATGTATTTGAATTAAAATTTTAACTTGTCAAACAAGTATTACTGTCATGTGGTAGTAGGTTAACAAAGAGATTTGTTTTCACTTTCAAAGGAGGCTTTGTGCTTTTTAAAATTACTCTTGTCCTGTTTATGAGAATCCAAAAACCAAGATATCATGGGATTAGGTAAGAGGAGATTTGGGTTCTAGATACAACTCTGTTCTTGTCTGACTGTGTGATTTAAGCAGTCAGTCTAGTACTCAATGGCTTCCTCTATAAAAGGAGAAATCCCAACTAGATTATCTCTATGGTCTCTCTAGCACTGATATTTTATTCCTTCAACACTCAAATGATCTAATGTCAACATCTGGAATTGATTCACAAAGGAAAGCGTAATCATACCATTTGCCCTCTCTCCTTTTAGCCTCAAACTACTATAACTTTTCATAGTCACAGAATAGCCCTTCTCAGATGATACCATAAATTCAGAAGATTACACTGGGCTTCTCTATAACTTTTCACTAATGGGCTAAAGGAAATTACTCCAATTGAATTGGCATGCTCACAAACAACCATTCTGTGAAACTGGTGCACTTCACACAATTAATTTTTCTTAAAAAATATTTTTTAAAGGGCACAGAACCTACTTAGGCCTTGACAGAATTTCAACTTGTCTATGAGGCAGGGAAAAAAATTGCTTCTCCCTTAAGTCTAGATAGAGTACCCCAAATGTTGCAACCTGAGTGTCATCTAGATAAATTGCTTAAAATCTCCTCCTATGATGCTATAGAGGATGTATTTTGAGACAGCCTATAAAAATGTTCAAGGATGATGCTTTTTATGGTATTTAATGGGCATAATATTTTTCCTTTTTTGTTGTTGTTGATGTTGGCAGTCATGGGTTCTGAACTCAGGGCTTTACTTTCTAGGCAGGTACTGAGCCCTTTTTTGTACCGATTATTTTGAGATAAGGTCCTACATTTTTCCTAGGCCTGTACAATGATCTCACTATTTTCAGCATCTTCAGATACCTGGCATATGTTACTATGCTCAGCTCATTCCTTTGACATGGAGTCTCATGGAGTTTTTGGCTCAGACTGTCCTGGAACTGCAATCCTCCCAATCTTAGCTCCCTCATATATTTGGGATGGCAGATGTGTACCACAGTGCCCAACTACTGATTGAGAAGGGTTGTCTGTATATATCTGGGCTGGCCTTGAACTGTGAGAAGCTCAATTTCAGTCTCTCCATTGCTAGGATTACAGGAATGATCCAAAATCTGGACATTAATCCTTAAATTTGAACTAAATATGTATTCATTGGATATTTCTAAGAAATATGCAGCTACAAACCTCACAAGGCTTTCCTACAGTGTGTCTTTTAATTGGACTAAAAACAAAGATGGTATAAGTGCATACAAGAACAAGGACTCTTAAAAACCTACCATATGGAGCAAATAGGGTAATCTATACAATAGTCACCTTAAGAAGAGTAAAAGAATACATAAAAGGGGAAAGGGAAAAAGCAATAATAAAGTATTTAAACTGAAAGATAAAAACAAATATAGATTATACCAACATCAAATATAGGGATTATACTGTGGGGGAGGGACATACAAAGCAACAAGGAAATATAAATATGTTAGATACAATAGCAAGATATAATTTGTGGAGGGGAAGGGAAAAAACAAATTGTTTAAATAAGGATATAGGTGGACCCATTGCAACAATGACATGTACAAGATGTTATGTTGAAAATGAACTTTACAACTTTGGCGCGGGGGTGGGGGTGGGGCGCTGAGGAGGGGAAGATGGGAAGGGATGGGAAGGGGAAACAAAGGAGGAGGCTACAATGCTTGATAAGAAATCACTCATTACCTTGCCTATGTAATTGTAACCCCTCTGTACGGTATTTTCACACACACACACACACAACAAATATAGAACATGTAGAAGAAAAGAACATAGAATTAGATGAGAGTGAAACTCAAATTAATAAACTAAAATCCAATTATATAATAAAGATAATTTGGGATTTAACAACAGAAATTTTATTTCATTACTTCTCTTATTTCATCCTTCTGTCATAAACATATTTTCCTTTCTTCCAAATCAAAACAATGTTCTTTCATTTCTTACTTATTCCTGGAATTTCCTATGCTTGGCAGAATCATGTAGTTATGAGATGGGAATTGAGAGAATAGCATTTGGTAGCCATCTATGATACTTCCTGAGTGAACATGGGAAATTTACTTCACTTCCCTTGGCTTCTACCTTCATTTCAAAAGAAATCCATTGATTTTTCTCACACCATCTTCCATGACTATGGATTCTGAGTCTGGGCTATGGGATTAAATTAATTGAAATTCCTCATATTTTCTTTAAATTTGAGAGGAAATACCAAGAAATCTATATTTCATATATCATTTATTTCTGATCCATGCTCTATATACACAATGCCTCCAAATAAGAAATAGAAATAAACTGCAGTAGGAATGTGGTAGAATGGTGGGAAAACAGTGATGAGAGTTCAGTAAACAAGAATTCAGAAGAACTACATGCTACATTCTAGACTCTACCTTGTTCTTTTTCTCCTACCTTCCTTCCCTTCTCTCCCTCCATTCTCTCTCTTTCCTCTCCTTCCTTCTTTTATTCCTTCCTTTCTCCCTCCCTCCCTCCCTCCTTCCCTCCCTCCCTCCCTCCCTCCCTCCCTCCCTTCCTCCCTCCCTTCCTTCTTTCATTCATTTTCTTTCTTTCCTTGCTGGGGATCAAATTTAGGGCCTAAGTGTGTTAGTCAAACACTTAAACACTGAGCTACTAATGAAGAGAACTTGACTCTTAATTTCATGATATTAGGCAAGTCACTTAAGTTCTTGGCACTATAAATAGTTTTTTAGTAAGCATTTGCAAAAATATTTTATAAAAGTATGTCCCTCCCCACGGTATAACCTCTGCTCTCACTGTATTTGATGTTGGTATAATTTGTGGAGGGGAAGGAAAAAAACAAATTGTTTAAATAGGGATTCAGGTGGACCCATTGCAACAGTGAGATGTACAAGTCATTATGTCGAAAAATGAACTTTACAACACTAACTGGGAGGGGGTGGGGAGGTGGGTGGAGAGGAGGGTGGGAGGGTGGGTGGGAGATGGGAAGGGATGGGAAGGGGAAACAAAGGAGGAAGCAACAATGCTTAATAAGAAATGTACTCATTATCTTGCCCATGTAATTGTAACCACTCTGTACAGTATTTTCACAATAAAAAAAAAGAACAGAAATCATGAAAATTTAATGTTTTGTTTTTGTTTTGTGTGCTGGTCCTGGGGCTTGAACTCAGGGCCTAGGCACTGTCTCTGAGCATTTTTGCTCTAGGCTAGCAATCTACCACTTGAACCACAGTTCCACTTTTGATGTTTGGTAAATTGTAGATACAGAGTCTTATATGGTCATAAGTACATAGTTTTTGAGCTTTTCTGCTCATCTGATAAGATTATCCTAGATATATACTAGTTATTGCAAATAAGGGAAAACATGGGACCTACATATTTTTGGGTCTGGCTTACTTCACTTAATATGATTTTTTCCAAGTCTTTCCATTTCCTAACAAATGGGATAGTGTCATTCTTTCTGATGAAAACATAGAATTCCATTGTGTACATATATATGTATATATTTACATATATACATATATATACATCACATTTTCTAGTATATATATTTGTATTTATATCTATATCTACACACACACACACACACACACACACACACACACACACACACACATCATTTTCTAGATCCATTCATCTACTGAGGGGCATCTAGGTTGGTTCCATATCTTAGCTATAGTGAAAAATACTGCGATAGATAAACATAGTTGTGCTAGTAGCTTTAGTATAGCCTTGTTTGTGATCATTTGGGTAAACGCTCAGAAGTGGAATTGCTGGGTCATAGGAGAACTGAGGCTAAGTGAAATGAACCCCAAGATATGAACACAAGAGGTTTTTTCATTGTTGTTATTTTTAATATACTATATGTATTTTTGTTTCTTTTGTGTGTTCTTCACTCTATGGTATATCTCCTGTTGTCACTGTATTTGATTTTGGTATCCTGCATCTTGTATACACATTTATCTAATAAGGGGAATAACAAAATTCTGAAACAAGGACACAAAATGATGCATTGCAACAATGAGGTTCATAAGACACTAAGTTGGAAATGATCTTTACAACTTCAGCCAGGGGGAAGTGGGGGAGGTGAGGGCAACAATGTGGGTAACAATATTTGACAAGAAATGTATTCATTACCTTACTCATGTAACAGTAACTCCTATGTACAACATTTTTACAATAACACATTTTTTTAAAAAAGAGCCTATGGACTTTCCTGCACAGTCTGGCTTTGATCTGTGATACTCAGACTTCTGAGTAGCTAGGATTACAGGCTCAAGCTACTAGCTCCTGGAGAAAATGAGATTTTTGAGGCTAAATATTATAATTAGTTATGATGGTTTGGATATGGCTTCAGTGTGTCCCTTAAAGGCTCACATGATTGAAGCTTGACCCAGGGTAGTGATGTTGAGGTGAAAGAACATTTAAGAGGTGATATCTAGCAGGAATAATTACCTTTGGAAGGAATTAATGGAGGTCTCTAGTGTCTAGATTAGTGCCCATGAAAAGGAGTTGTTGTAAAATGAATTAGATTGTGTCCATTCACTCCTTGTACTGTTTTACTAAGTGATCTATTCTCTGTGTGCTCTCACCACTGTGATCACATCTGCCATAAGGCTGTCATAAGAACCAAGCAGATACCAAATTTCAAACTCTACTACAAAGCCATAGTAATCAAAACAGCTTGGTACTGGCACAAGAACAGACCTCAGGACCAATGGAATAGAATTGAAAACCCAGAAATGAACCTACAGACCTATAGCCATCTAATCTTCAATAAGGGAGGTAAAAAATAGAATGGAAGAAAGATAACCTCTTCAGTAAATGGTGCTGGCAAAATTGGTTAACTACTTGTAGAAAACTAAAGCTAGATCCTTATATATTACCCTGCACCAGAATCAACTCCAAATGGATCAAAGACCTCAGAGTCAAAGCAGACACTCTGAAAACATTACAGGATGGAATAGGAGAAACCCTAGGTCTCCTTGTCACAGGCTGAAATTTTCTTAATAGAGACCCAGAAACACAACAAATCGAAGAAAGGCTGGACAAGTGGGATTGCGTGAAATTGCAGAGCTTCTGCAGGGCAAAGGACATAGCTAGCAAGATTAATAGAAAGCCCATGGATTGGGAGAAGATCTTCACTAGCCATACAATGGACAAGGGTCTCATATCTAAAATATACTTAGAATTCAAAAAATTAAATCCCCCAACAACAAATCCTCAAAGAAACAACTGCCCAATAAATAAGTGGGCTAAAGACATAAAGAGAAACTTCTCTGAAGAGGAAAGAAGGATGGCCAATAGACACATGAAGAAATGCTCAACCTCTCTAGCCATAAAAGCAATGCAAATCAAAACAACATGGAGATACCACCTCACCCCAGTTAGAATGGCTATAATCAAGAGCTCTAATAACAATAGATGCTGGAGGGAATGTGGACAGAAGGGAACCTTACTGCATTGTTCGTGGGAGTGTAAACTTGTCCAACCACTTTGGAAAGTAGTATGGAGGTTCCTCAAAAGACTTCACATAGAGCTCCCTTATGACCCAGCAATCCCACTTTTGGGCATTTACCCAAATGTTCACAAACAAGACCACACTAAAGCTACCAGCACAACTATGTTTATTGCAGCATTATTTACCATAGCTAAGATATGGAAGCAACCCAGATGCCCCTCAGTAAATGAATGGATCAAGAAAATGTGGTATATATACACAATGGAATTCTATGCTTCCATCAGAAAGAATGACATTGCCCCATTTGTTAGGAAATGGAAAGACTTGGAAAAAATTATATTAAGTGAAGTAAGCCATCCCCAAAGAAACATAGGTCCCATGGTTTCCCTTATGTACAATAACTAGTATATGTTTGAGACAAGCAGAAAAATTCAGATAAGTTGATGTTAGGTGAAATGAACCTCAAGATAAGTATTCAAATGTTTTTTTCTTTCATGCAATTGTTTCTAACACATTTATAAGATGATATCTTTGTTGCTTTGTATGTCCCTCCCCCATGGTATAAGCCCTGCTTTCACTGTATTTGATGCTGATATAATTTGTGGAGGGGAAGGGAAGAAGCAAATCGTTTAAATTGGGATACAGGTGGACCCATTGCAACAATGAGATATACAAGTCATTATGTAGAAAAACAAACTTTACAACTTTGGCTGGGGGCGGGGCGGGGAGAATGGGGGAATAGGGGGCGGGAGATGGGAAGGGATGGGAAGGGGAAACAAAGGAGGAGCAACAGTGCTTGATAAGAAATGTACTCATTATCTTGCCCATGTAATTGTAACCCCTTTGTATGGTATTTTCACAATAAAAAAAAAAATCCAAGCAGAAACCAACATAATACTCTTCAATTGCCACAACTATCATCTAAATGAACCTGTTTTCTTTATAAAAATACTCTCAAATATTTTGTCATAATAACACAAAATTGACTAACATTAGTAAATTAGAATATGTCTGATAGAATGGCAAAGTGTTTGCAATGTGTAGAAAGGGAGAATGTTAAAAATAAATGAGACCAACAAATAAATCAATAGAAAATGGATAAACATTATGAAAAGGCACTGTTGTTATCTTCATATTTTGGGACAAGGTTACATGTAGAGATGTCCACATCACCCTCTTAATAATTAAATGAATGTAGTCAAATTGCTTACCCTGTGCACACCATATTTTGTTTCTCCAGGTAAGAGTGAAAAATATTTGCCCTGTCTGCCACTCAAGATGGTTAATCATAATGAAATTAAATAATAATTGTTGATGATGATGAAATTAAATAACTTCACATATGATGTGTCATGTACAATTTGTTATTCATATTATGGTTGATATTATTAGTAGCTTCACAATGCCTGATAGAATTTGGCACTTGGTTTCCACTTGTTACTGTTGTTTTAGTAACATTCCCATGGCAAAGGGCTGTAGTTTAGGAGCTCTGTGCATTTAGGTTGGCATTTTATGTGAACCTGTTGAAAAATGTTGGCTGATAACCCAAAAGAGGAATGTGAGAAATTTGTGGGCTGCTCACCTCCAGCCTACATGTATCACTTCTTTTAGCTGGCCAGATTCTCTCAGAGCTGTGACCCTTGTATGTCAACAGGAATTTCTGTGCTTAGAAAAGAATTAAAAAAGGGGGTTATGCACATTCTCATTACTCACATTCTCATTCAAAACAGACAAAGACAATGGGAAAGCTTGAAGCAAAACTGTTGACAAAGCACATTTGGACTGGTCTGAAATTTCCAGAGTGCCAGGCCGGATGAAGTAGTTAACCTAGTAGGATGTATTTGTGGTGGAGGATATTACAAAAACTTCTCAGTGAGATAGTCTTGGAGACATTTATCCATTTCCTTCACCACTCTGAGCATAGATTAAGGCTCAAGGCTGAAGTAGAAGAATAGAGTCTTTGGCTTTTTTTTTTTTTTTTTAGCCTTCTTGCCTTCACATGCTTAGTATGTCAATTAAGTTTGTCAGAAACTCTTGATGCAGAATTCTTCCACTTTCACTGTCCCTTAAATCCCACAGTAAGAACATACACCTGTATTCCAGCAGAGGAGCCAAAGAGAGGCCTCTGAGCTGAGAAAGAGGCTAGCCTGATGTGATCCCAGGGTGGTATGAAGTTTAGAAAGCTTCCAGTGATAAGCCTGGTGAGTGTGGAGGCAAAGATTGCCAGGAGGTGCAGTAAGAGAGGCTGGGAAACTTGAGCATCAGGAGAAGATATGGGTCATTTCCAGGCAGCACACGAGAATGCTTAAGGACTGCTGAGGTTAAAAAAAAAAAAAATGACCATTCTTGCTACTCTAGATGGCTACTTTATGTTTCTGGCATCTACAGAATTAATTAGTGGTTCATGGGGAAGAAGACTGAATTCAAGAGTAGCAGCCAGGATAGCGGCCCTCAATCTAGTTGCACAAGGAATTGGAGAGCTTGAAGCAGTACCGATGCCTCTATTCCATGAGATTCAGATACAATTGGTTTGGGATGTTAGTTTGGGCTTCAGAATTTTTAAAAAGTTTCCCAGGGGATTCTCTTCTGCAGCCGCTTCTGGGAACCACTGAATTAAGAGGTGCAGAAAAAGTGAATGAATTACTGAAGGATTGTGAGGCAGTCTAGCTGGGGCATGACTATGTTGTGATGCTGGGGAGAAAAATGAATTTTCTTCTAGGTGAAATCTTGAGTGACTGTGAGACACTCAAGAGCTTATGAGGGTCATGGGTGCCATGCTTGAAAGTTTCATTGATGAGAAGTAACAGCATCTCAAGGATGAAGTGACCAGTGAAAGCTGAAGTGGGTGGGATGGGGCGGGAAGAATGACATCATGTTTCCAAATGTAATTTACATATAACCGTTTATCACTCACTGCCCCCCCCACCACCACACTCAGCCATTTTGTCTACAATTCGCTTTTATTTTATTCTTCAAGTTGATTGGGATTGGACTGAAACATTCTAAATAACCAATATTGTAAGTCTTATATTTAGCCTGCCCCAACTATAGTTAATTTGTGAACAATCAAAACAACAGCCCCCAAACATTTACTCTGAACTTCAAAAAAGAATTTATTTAGTTTCTTTCTTTTATTTTCCATGCATTGTGTTCTTCTTTTTTTTTTTTCTCACAGAAAGCACAATGCCGTACCCAACACTCCACATTTCCCTCGTTTCTATTTAGCCCTTCTAAGAATTGCTCAGCTCAAGAACACTGAGAACATTCGGGCACGTCCAAATTCCATAGAGTTAACCCCTATGTGCACGGCTGAGCTGCCCTGCGTTTGCAGCAACAGCTTTGCTGGGAGAGATGCTCCAACAGCCCCGAAGGTCTGTTAAGATGAATAGCACTTAAGGGTTAAATGCAGTTTGCAATTTCAAAAAAAAAAAAAAAAACCCACCAAAGAAGTATAATTTGTTGAAAGAGGCTCCTGAAGAAGAACATGTGAATCTGAAATGGTTTGCAACATCTGAGAAGGTAGGAGTGCATGCTCAGAGGCCCCCCAAACTCGGATTTGGGCCCGGAATCAGGAGAAAGGCTCTATTGGGGTTTCTATAACTCTCATCAACTTATAAGCCTTTCTGTTGAAATCCCTGACAGTACCTTTGACAACATGTGATTATCATACAATAAAAGCTGTCCCCCAGCTCCCAGGCCTGCTGCCTTCCCCAGTTTCTAAGGTGTCAAGCTGGGGGTGGATGGATAGTTAAAAAGCTGGCTCTGGGAGTGCCTAGTGACTTGATTCTCTTAGGGGCTAAGTTGAGATCACACTCACTAATTTTCTAATTTTTTTTGTTTGCTGGATTTGCATTAACAACAGCATGAGAATGTCTGCAGGTTTACAGTTGTATGGCTTATTGTGTATATATCCTATAAAACCGAAAACCATATGGAGAATTCTGCTTTCTTGGCTGTGTGTGTGTGTGTGTGTGTGTGTGTGTGTGTGTGTGTGTGTGTGTGTGTGTGTGTGTGTAGCAGGAAGTAGTAAAATGTTTTGAGATGCTATTAAGTCCTTAAGTTACAAAATCAAGATTCCACCTTAAAAATTTTCCATACTGTACGTTGTTGCATAGCCTGGGGTGCTGACTGCCTGCCAAATATCTATCAGAGAGTGATTTATGATATATGATACGGTCCCCAGCCCAAGTGGAGACTGAGTAGTTGAAATCTGAGAAAGGGGAGGCCTTGCTTTCGAAACCACCATGACTGGTTTCTGTTTGGCTTTTCTGAGAGAACATACAGTACAAAACGTGCCACATTTTACAGCACTCAAACTTATATAAGCAACAAAACCCAATTCAGCTAAAAGTAAAAGGAAACCACCTTCATTTTCTCTTGGCTTGTTTGTTAACGGTGGTTTTCATGTTGTTCTTTTTTTTCTCTTTCTTTCCCTATTGCTACTCATCCCCTGAGCTGTGAAAGTCATTCAATAGCTCTGTTCTAGTAATGAAAATACTTTATGGAAACTCCATGTTTTTAAATATTTCATGTGCTTTCTGTTCTACGATTGTGATTTCTGGTGCTTTCTGTTCAGCAAATACTTCCTTTATGTCTGGGAAGAAACACCTTTCCCATAGGACTCAGAGGACAATGCAGAATGGTTAGATAAAAGCATCATGGATGAAAAGGTAGGGGAGTAGAACATTTTTCTTTCAGAGCAAAATCTCTTTGCCTTGTAATTTGACACTCTAGGTAACTGCAAGACAGAAGGAGGTTTGATTATTTGGCTTTCAAAACTGATGTTTATGGTTTGCTACAGGTTGTTTTAATAACTTATTTGTGAAAGTTGAGTTTATAAAAATTGGTAGAAATATTTATTGATTTTTTTCTAAATATGAAAGAAATCTTTGTCCACTAAAGAAAATTTACAATGTTCATAAGAACTCACTCAGGACAGCATGTCTTAACTCATTGGTGTTTCCAAATTGCCAGTACCATTATTTTCCCACTTCATGACATAGTCTTTGAAAGCCAGATTTCTCATGGCTCTATAATGTATGATGCCATAAGTTACCTAATTCTTTACTATCAGGCATTTAGCATAAGCATAGTTTTATTTTAGTGGGAATATTATGGTAAATGAAAGTGCTATATTTCTGTTTAGGACAGATACTCCATAACTGGAAATACTAGGCCCCAAGTTACAAGCTTCTTTTAATGGTCTTGGTATGTATTTTCACACTGTTTTAGAAGATCTATACTAGTATAGAATATTACATAGTTGTCTTATGAGCTCTCATCCTTGCATTCTTCAGTGTTCTGGTAGTTATTAGTTGTCTTGTTATATAAATAGAACACGGATAGGCATTATTTTGAGTACTAAAACACCATATTTCCCCCTTATATAAAGTGCATTCATTCTGTGCTTTTTAGTGTCTTAGTTTCACTGACTTTCCCCAACTGCACATTCTGTATGACAGAGAATAAAACTGTATGACAGAGAATACATATCTCCTTGGGATCATCAGGGAATGAAATTTCTTTTGGAGTTGCTGAGTAATATACGGAAATCTAGCCAGAACTTGAAAAAAAGGTTCCAAAATTTGGGGGTATTTTTTCTTCCTTTGTTTTATGATACTGGAGTTTCAGGGCCTTCCTGCATTGGCTGCTATGTCCTCTACCAGAACTTGGCCACCCATTTCGTTTGTTTGCTCTTTGTTCTTTTTCAGGTTGGGTCTTGTGTTTTTGTACAGGGTTGTCAGCATACAATTCTGCTCCCGATGCATCTTGTGTAGCTGGTATAATAGACAATAAATCTCTACATTCGGCTTGTTTGTTGACATAGAGTCTTACTAACCTTTTGCCAAAGCTTGCTCCTTAAGTCAAGATCTTCTAATTGAGTAGCTGAAATTACAGGTGTGAGCCACTGTGCCCAGCCTGTGTAACTCGGGACCAAACATTGTGTCTCTAGTACCAGTTGCTCTTCTTCAAGAACTTCAAAGTCATGCTTTCTTGGTAGCATTTGTCTGTTGAGGTGTGAGTGTCCTAGTGGAAAGCTGGGTGTGACACATTTTGCTCCAGATTCTGCTTATGAAATTGTAATCCATCTGATAAATGATTCTTGTCTTCAAAGCAGGATGACTTCCATAATGCATTTTGGATTATCTTAAAATTGTTCCTGCTGAAGGTCTTTGTGATTTACTCTTTTGTACCAGAAGTTTTGCTAGTTTGTCCTTGAACACTTGGTTGAGAGGATATAAGTGGAAATCTGCAATTGCCTCTGGTCTTCAGTTTTCTATATTGTCATTTATTACATGCCAACAACATTTCTTACGTGATCTCATTTACACTGTACTCTGAACCAATAGAATTTGAATATTGATCCATTTGTATAGGCAAAAGTAATCTCAGATAAATTAGATCAATTAACCAGAGACAGGGAGATGTAAAAAAATAAAATAAAAATATAATGATCAGTATGTAAATATACAGAAATTAGACATGTCAGGTGCAATCAAGCAAACTGCTGAGTGACTCAGGAAGACAATTGATGATGCTAATGCCAAGTTTTTTAGAAACTAGATTTAATTTTCAGTGAGAACCTCAAACATTTCTCAGATACATTCAAATCCTGAAATGATGACAAAATTTTATCCAGTGATCCTCTACTGTTGGATTTATTGAATTATATTACTTTGCTTGAGCACCTTGAATTTCTATTACTATGTGTCTTGCAAATTCTTACTTTATGGTTTCCTAGCAAGATATTTACCCTTGGAGTGGGTGTGCTTAAGAAAACAGGGTTGGTCTTTTACAGGAGCTAAAGGTGTCTTAAGGACATGCTTTTAGTGTCCACTGGTGGAAACCTACACTTCAAATTCCCTGGGGCATAGGATTTTAAAGAAAAGGCTTCCTAACCTCTCCAGTCCCAGCAAGCTCAGATAACCTGTTGCTATTTTTGAATGAGTAGACCTTATTAGGCATTAGAAGAAGTGCCCAAGTGTTTCTCTCCTTTTTCATTTTGATGTTTGGATTGTCAGCGGAAGTCTCAAACTTTGAGACTTGGCAAGGCAGTGCCTTCACACAAACATCCTGTGGACAAAATTGTTCAGCCCAGCACTTGGTGTTCCAGGATGATTGACAGGAAGCAGCCTGTGCTGTGAGGATGGAGAATGAATACTCTGGGCTTGGTCAAGACTTCCAATTCTCTCAAACAATAGCCAGGCTCCCAGGGAGTCTCACAGGTTTGTTCTTTATCCTATAGTCTAGAGTGGAAGTTTAAGTTCTTGGTCTTGATAGTTAGCAGGATGTGGGCTGCACAAAAGATGAAAGGAATCCTGAGATGCAATCTAGTGATTACAAACAAAAAATCAAAACCTTTTTGCTAATGCATCTACATTAGGACCAGGAACATGAAGATAGGCAGTCATTTGGGATGACAACTTGAATCAATAGCCAAGAAAAAGGCATCCAAAAAATCATGACCAGTGAAAACCAGCACTTATCATTTGAGAATGAGGCAAATGTTGTGAGAAGACACTGGAAATAGTGAATGGAAGTAAAAAGAAAGGAACAAAACCCAAACCCAAACCAAAGTCCAGCTAGGTTTGCAATTGGTCCTATTGTAGATAGTTGAACTAAGCATTAGCTTTATCCCTTCAGATGGAATTGAGGTTCAGAAAGGTTACCTAAAGTTTGTAACAGCGAAGTTGGAACATGACACAATTGGTTTCTGAGTTCTAGTCCCTTAGACTCCCAATACCTATGCATTTTCTTCATCATATTTTCTTCCTAATTTTGTGCGGATCCTGTTTTCTTCCTTCCTTTTCAGACCTGGTGGTGAGTATGTAGAAGGGAATTTCTCTAATTCAGTCTCCTATAACTTCTCCTTTGATTCTTCCATGTCTTCCCGAGCCTTTCACCATTGTCTGAGTCCTTAAGTGCTTCTGTCTCTGCAGCTTTACAGTGTTGCTTTTTTGTTATAGAAACTTCCTCTTCTTTCTTTCCAACACATCTATCACTTATTCTCCAGAGTGCAGTTCAAATGCTACCTTCATGCAGCTCACCATCTCTCACTGTCCCATGCAGGATATTCATCTTCAGTGCAGTGTTTTATAGCAATTTTTATCTACTTCTGTCCAACTCATCACATGTTGCTTAGTAATTGCTAACACATGAGCAACAACAACAACAAGAATAACAACAAATGACTTTAAAATTAGACCTGTCTTTTGATGACTTGATGAAAACTCACTTCCATCAGTAATTACTCAATTTCCATTCTGATTTCCAGATTTGTTTTTCCCTCTATCTCTGAAGTCCCCAGTAGGTTCCTTAACAGATTTCATGACTTAATATATGAAGAATAGGAAGAGCTATTGGAAGATGAAATGAAGAAGAGAGTCTCTAGCCAATCCCTCCCTCCTTCTTTCCTTTCTTCTCTTCCTTTCTTCCTCCCCCCTCCCTCCCACATGTGTATGCATGCACATTGAATGCCATTTTCTGTTTATTAAACTTGTTCTCTTTATGACAAGACAAACTGTTCTTTGTTTCATACTTTCTTAGGATTCCTGACAAAGAAGGAGAGATGGGGGAAGAGGATGGTGGAAGTAGTGGACGTGGCAGAATAGGTCTCTCAGAATTACCTGAGAGTCAAACTCTGTGCAAGTAATTCACAAAAGATTTCAAAGGTGGTAGTCTGCACTCAAGGCTCCTCTTGGTGTGTGAGCTTTGCAAGGAACTTGTAGTGTGGAAGGCCTAGCAGCTGGAGTACCACAGGGGGCACTGAGGCAGAGATGACATCTTTCAAAGCACTAAAACCAACAAGCTCTTTATCTGAGTGCTTTGGGGAGTTGCAGAGATATGATTGAGCCAGACATTCACATGCAAAATGAAACCTTTAGGAGGCATAGGCTGACTGCCAGGCGCCCCATCTTCCCTCTTTATTTTCTCCATTCCTTTATTCTTCTGAAGTGATGATTTTGTTCAATCATAGAGACCCACCTGGGGAAGTTATAGTGTATTTACAGTGGTTGTGACACATATAGACCTGAAAAAGTTTATATTCTCAGTATTTCTGCATAGAGGGTAAAGTTGAAATTCCTTTTTTTTTTTTTTTTTTTTTGGCGTTCACAACTTCTGGTTCTGAGCTCCAGAACCAGAGCTCAGATTCTGAGCTCCCCTCCCAGCTTTATCTAATCTGACTTCTCTGCCTTAGGCAACATGGTCTCTTCCTGGCTCTAAAAACAATCCTGCTTTCTTTGTTCAAGTTGTTCATCTATCAAGGCTGGACATCCCCCTCCCACACTCTTAATTCTTCACCTACTTGGAGTCTTTCACCTTAAAAAGACATACAAAAGCAGTTCTATCTTGTCCTACTTCTATAGTATGTGTGATTTTCTTCTTCTGGGTACTCAGAGCACTTCAAGCTTGTTTGGTAATAGATTTTGTATGGGTTTGGGAAAAAGCTGCATAGCTTTTTATAACAGCCTGTGACATTGGCTTTTACATTTTTCTCATCTTGGCTGTTTGAAAGACTGTATTATCTGAGAAAATTATGTATCTTTTTTTTTCTTTTTGGTCCTGGGGCTTGAACTCTGGGCTTGGGTGCTGTCCCTAAGCTCTTCAGCTCAAGGCTAGTGGTCTACCACTTGAGCCACCAGTTTTCTGGTGGTTTATTGGAGATAAGAGTCTCGTGGACTCTCCTACCTGGGCTGGCTTTGAACTCAATCCTCAGATCTCAATCTCCTGAGTAGCTAGGATTACAGGTGTGAGCCACAGGGACCTGACAAAATTATGTATTGTTGACCAATCACTTGTTTACTCATCAAAAAGATATTTTTTTATTACTTTAGCTTCCCTGAGGAGAAGGTCAAGAAGGAAAGAAGTAATATTTATCATTAACAGCATATACCAAGTACAAGATTATTATATAATGCTATTTAATCTTTTTCCAGACCTGGCAAATTAATTATTACAGATAAATATAATTCACTTAAAAGTTTTATACTGTTTGTCTCAGATAATAAAATGTATATATCAAAGTTTGTTTATCTCTTTTCCCAAAGACACTTAATCATTGAAACATTCATGAAACAAATGTTCACTAGTGTTTTCATGTGTCAGGAAGCAAGAAGCAAAAACATAACCTGCTGCTGTTTTCGTGGTGGTTTGGATAAGTGGAAAAACACATACCAACCAAACAATGACCCAAATACCTGTAAAGTTGTAGCTGTGGAAGGTGCTAGAATACAAAGACAGATCTATTAAAAGAGGGCCTAAAAGGGTATTTGACCTTTGGGGAAAGAATGGCAGATTTCCTCCATGAGCTGACATTTGCACTGGATATGTAGATGAGTTTATTAAGTAAAGAAGGAAGTGGGAACCTACACTTCCAAAGAGAGACCAGCAAGTGCTTCCTTCTTTGTAGAAGGAAACAACATGGTAAAGAAGAAAAACAGAAAGGTTCTATTCTGATGTGAATAAGTATGTATTCATACGTGTGTGTGTATGTGTGTGTGTGAGAGAGAGAGAGAGAGAGAGAGAGAGAGAGAGAGAGAGAGAGAGATAGAAGAATTTAAGCTGTTTGTTTTGTTTTTTATTTCATAAACAGTAAATTCAGTTAAGAACTTTCATGTGTAAGTGGTATTAGTAGTACTCTGTCTATAAAGTGGAGAGCAGAGAAAGATGGGAAAGAATGAGGGCTGGGGGGTGGGGAGCAGGGAATGGGGAGATAAGCCAGACAAAATTCTATTGTAGGAGTCCAGGTGACCCAGAAAGAGTTGGGCTAGTACAGGAAGGAGGTGAGGGAGTGAGCTTGTAAAAGTGTGGATTACAAAGCTGCTTAGAGCATGGCAGTCAGGACTCCAGGGGAGCAATGAAACACCAGCCCTCGGTGTTTGAAAGGTTACAGCAGGCTATGCGCTCAGTCCTAAGCATGCAGAAATTCATAAAATATTGACATTTCATTCAGGGCTTTCAGGATTCTGAAATGGGTAAAAGAGGAATCAGAGTATGTGAGGGAGTTATTGCACTGTTCTATATAATACACCATTACTATATTTGAGCTAGACATGCACTTGTCACTCCATACAGGGTTGCAAATATTCAACTGCTCACAGCTTCTGTAAGGTCATCTATATTGCCTTAAGACCTACTGGACAGAGGCAATGGGAATCGAGGATCACTGTTGACATTACTATTCCAATGTTGTCTAATAATTACTTTTTGATGGACAATTAGCATCCTCTTAGGTTCTGAATCTGTCTCCTCTTAATCTGATAATATCTCCTAATTACACATAACACTATCATAGTTTCTTGTTTTGGCAATGGCAATGGCTTTCTAAGATAAGACTCAGCTAATATTTAAAAAGTTCATCATTGATGGATTAGTTAATATTCACTGCATCCCTCCTTAAGCTAGGTCTAGAATCAAATATTGGTAATCCAGTGTAGGAAGTAGAACATGGTGGTCTGGGAAGGGTCTTGTTGTTGTTTTTGTTTTTGGTTCCCGTTGTAGGGCCTGAATTCTGGGCCTGAGCGCTGACCCTCAGCTCTTCACCTCAAGGCTAGCACTCTACGACTTGAGCCACAGCACCACTTCTGGCTTTTTTTCCCCCCTGCTTATGTGGTGCTGAGGAATCGAACCCAGGGCCTCATGCATGCAAGGCAAGTGCTCTACCACTGAGCCACCTTCCCAGCCCAGGGTATGTTCTACTTTGAAATGGAAATGCATTTAAATGGTTTTTCTGGTAATACTGGATATATTTAATGTTACAACATAACAATGGAGGAAAGCTACCTGGTAAACCCCCAACCAGCAAGAACTAAGCAACTCTTATTATCTTGGAAACCTCCCACGTATCTAGTCCCTCCTTCCATTTGAAACTATAATCATTTTCTGAGTTCTAACATAGATTTAGTTTTCTAGTTTTTAAATTTTGTGTTAATAACATTATAGGAAATAAAGCAAAGAGAGTACTTAGGCAGTCTAGTTGAAAGGTCCTTCAGGTAGGGGTGATATCGGGTGAGGAAGAAGAAAGTGACACAATGGTGCTCAAAGTTTGTTTGGAAAGCTTGCTGCATGGTGAAACCATTATTGGTAGAGGCAACTGTCAAAGGTGATCAGATATGAGGTTATATTGCAAAATACCTTTTAGATACAGAAAATGATATGCTAATTTAAATGATGAGATGAGAGGTCTGTCCTGGAGATAGAAATTCATGAGAATCTGTGTAGAGATGCATGTAATCCATGGGCACATTTGAGATGGCTGGAAGGCTGATCCTTAGGGAGTGAGTGAGTACTTATTCAGCCCCTGAGTAATTACTGGAGTATTGAGCACATAGCAGAAATGATATTGTCCCTAGCATTAAGAGGCTCTCTGTGGAGTGCTCAGAACTTTAATTTTTCGGATTCCCAAGCCCACAATATCTTAGTGACATCATTCTTTGAAAAAAAAAGCAAAGTCTGAAGTGAGTGGGAGTCATGCTGTAATTCTTGACCTTTAAGGTTTTTTTTTTTTCTTCCTTTTAGCTTTGTTTTCTAAAACATGTGGTTTCCTGCCACTGTTTTGGCACATTGGTTGTTGAGGTTGAGAAACAGTAGTGGATGTTATATTTGGCAATTATACTCATTACCTTACAGTGTTTGCGTGAGCATAGGCGGTGTCAACTTTTACTGTGCAAGCAGGAAAACAGACCAAGGCAGGGCCTAGAGAGTTCTGGGTGAGATCACCAGGGACCGGAAAAGAAGATTAGAAACCATGGCATGTCAACTCCCAATGGACTTTCCGTGCCTCCGAATCATGCTGTCTTGACTTGCTTGTATTTTGACTCCTCTCAACTTCTGAGACTGGGAAAAGAGACTAGAAAAAGATCTGGCACTGTTGTCTCCTGGGACTCCTCATTCGTCCAGCCATAGACTACATCCTGATCACTGTAGTTATGATCCATGCCAGAGGCAGCAAGATTATCATTACATTTGAAAACTAAAAGTAGCACAGGGGACAGCAACCATTGCTTCTATTCTAGGAGCATGTCATTCATGGTAATAGGTATAAGCCTTGACATGGCTGGTTTCATAGACATTGGAGAGACAAAAATTTCAAACTCTTTTAAAAACATTTTGTGTCTGCACTGGGGCTTGAACTCAAGGCTTCACACTTTCCCTTCGCTTTTTTTGTTGGAGGCTGGTGCTTTACCACTTGAGCCACAGCTCCATTTTTCAGCTTTTTGCTGGTTAATCAGCCATAAGAGTCTCACAGACTTTTCTCCCCAGGTTGGCTTTGAATGTCAATCCTCAGAACCCAACTTCCTGAGTAGCTAGGATTACAGGTATGAGCTGCCAGTGCCTGGTTGCAAAAGCAATAGTTGGTCTAATGAAGCTATCGGGAACTAGTGCCTCTCCAAAATAAAACATATTCAAGGGAGAAGTGATCATATGAAGTTAATAATTTGAATATTCAACTGGTACAGAGTACCCACTGTGGAAAAGAGGTCCCATGGCAGAGATTTCCCCAGAGCTTCATTTCTTTCCCCAGAGATAACAACCATTACTAGTGTTTGTATTCACCTCTCCTGAGAGTTTATGAGCATCTGCTGCTTTTATACAAGTAGTAGCTGGAGCATAGTGCTTTCTGCCTTGTGTTTTCATTGGAATTTAATTCTAGATCATATCTATTCTGTTTCACAGCTTTAGAATAGCCCATTGCAAATGTCTCTCAAATTATGAACTAGTCTCTTTCCAATGTATTTTGAGGTTGTTTCCAAATTTTCCAGTTTTCTATTAAAAGTGTTGAAAACAATATTCTTGTGTAACTTAATTAATACTTATGTGAATAAATCTGGAGGAGAGGGGCTGGGAACGTGGCTCAGTGGTAGAGCACATGCCTTGCATGCCAGAGGCCCTGGGTTCGATTCCTCAGCACCACATAAGCAAAAAGAAAAAAAAGCCGGAAGTGGCGCTGTGGCTCAAGTGGTAGAGCGCTAGTCTTGAGCTGAAGAGCTGAGGGACAGTGCCCAGGCCCAGAGTTCAGGCCCCATGACCGGACCCAAAAAAAAATAAATCTGGAGGAGAAATTTTCTAAGTATGATTGTTAGGCCAAAGAGTATGTATGCATTTACTATGTCGAGATAGTAGAAAGACATATTCAATTGTTATTATAGCCCTTAAAAGACATTGAGCCAATTATTACAGTCATGAAAAATGTATGAGAGTGATTGTTATCCCCATCTACTTCCCAAATGACCATTTTGTTGTTTCACTAAAGTGAGAAATGCTTTTAGAGATATTGAAGCTGTGGGATTTATCCCAGGGTCTTACTTGCTCAGGAATCAAGATACTTTCTGATGCTGCTCTTATGGCTACCCAGAAAGACTTAAGAATTTTTTAGTGCATTCTTTGGCAAATGGCCTAACGTTCATGTGACAATTTTGGCAGAAGGGAATTGAGTTACATTATCAAAGTTTTATAATCATTCACCTAATACTCACTGAACCCTTACTCTGCTCTGTTCCCAGTGCTAGAGACTTATTAGAAAACATTGTACAACTAGACTCCTGATCTCTAGAAGCTTACACTACAACAGAGAAATAAGATTTTAAAAATGGTAAGTGCATAAATTAAGAAGACAACAAATGTGGGAAAATGTATTACAAGGTAAGACTGATGATTAAATGCAGGAGGCAGAGAATTTCACAGGATTAGATGAGATGGCTGTGGGACATAACTGATAAGGAGATATTTTATTGAAAGGTATTTGATGGTATAGAGAACTTCCATCTGACAGAAATGTCTTTCCCAGCAGAGGTTATTTGCAGACTAAACAGTCTAAGGTGAGAATGTGTCTGGGATGTTGTGAGGGGGATGAAGTGTGGAGAAAGCTTTGTACAGAGCCCTATAGATAGCTTACTCACAGGGAGGGAAATGGGGAAGCACTGTAAGGCTTTGAGTAGAATGGGTGGAGATCTGATGTGTTACAGATTGTGACTTTAGAATGCTATGTTGCATAAGAAAGACAAAAGAATTCCCTGAGGGTTGGGCAGGGGATATAAGAGTCAAAGTGGGGTTCAGAATGACTGTAAGGTTTGTGGCATGAGTTCTATCAGCTGATGAAGTGAGCTTGTGGAAATGGCACAATGTGTAGAGGAGATTGGAATTCCAGTTTTAATCATGTTGTATTAGGAATACCTATTTGATATCTAATCTATGTGATCTGTTAAATAACTAGAAAATTGAAAGGTGAGCTGAAAGAGAGAGAGAGGGAGAGAGAGAGAAACAGAAAGGGGGGAGAGGGAGAGAGAGAAGCCAAGATTCATATATTACACCTTACTGGATACTCAGAGTAATAAGCAATGGGATGTTTGATTAATTTGCTCTGACTAACCTTCATCCAAAGCTATCTACCTGGCATCGATTTGTTTGCCACACAGCTTCAATATTCTCAGGTTTGTTCAAGCCTTATAAAGGTGGAGACCTGCTGATTACACCTGGGAACACAATAGGTATTGGAGAGAATATGGACAGATGAAAGACCCTCTAAGACAGGGCCCTACCAAGACACCGATCCAACATTGTGCACAAAGAGAAGTCTGTAGCTCCACGATTACCCTTATGCTACTCTGTTTTGTAGAATCTAGTTTTGCTCCTTCATCCGTTCTCTGTTGGCCTCATCACATCTTAATAAAGAAGGATTCTCAGCTTGTTTCTTGTATCTTAAGAGTTCAGTGGTTACATTATTGGATGGGCTTAATGTAAACTTAAATTGCCCTGTGGTCCTGGTCTGGGAATGTTTCTACTCAGTCCCCTCTGTTCCACCACCACAGCTAAGATCAGTTGAGAGTGAGGCATGCTGTCTTTTGAAATGTAACTTGCAGAGATAGCTCAAGTTCTATCATTTTATAAAGTGACTCCATATCGCATATATCATTAACTTGATGCTTGAGTTTCTTTTTTCATTTTCATTCATCTCTGAAGAACAAGGCTTCCAAAAGCAACTGAAAGAACTGTAGCGGTTTTAAAGAGTTCAGGAACCTCTACTATTTTGGCCTGTGTGACTTGAGGCATGTTCAGAAAGTGTCCATTTTCTCAAGTTTTGTAGTGAAGATAACAATGGGATTTGCCTTACGGAGTTGACAAGGGTTTTATAAGAAGTAATAAATGTAAATTACTGATACCATTCCTTGAAAAGTAGCAATCAAGAATTGTTAATGGTGAGCAATCTTAAACTATTATATGTAAAACAAAGAATACATATAGTCTATATTCATGTAGTTTATAAAGTAAGTTGAATGTATATTTATCAAAACATTTAAAATGCATAAATATTGTACCTAAAATGCATAAATAATAGTAAAATGCTTTTTAAACATCAAAAGTGTTTTTCAATTTAAATGCATACACATTATTTACAAATTCAGCTGATAAAAAGCATGGAGATGTAATACATGTAAATATTCCAAAGCATTTAATTTACATAAACATTTAAATATACATAAGTGTCTATACTATAATAAAATATATGTATTTGATATATAAAAATGTATAAATAATAAAATAATAATATTTAATAAAAATTTGCATTCAGTGTATTAAAGATTCCTAAGTCATGCACATTAAAAAAATTACAGACTAGCTCTCCCTCTCTGATCTGAGGCAGGGGCAACCCAGAGAAGATGCCAGTGACTAGCGGGAGCCACCACTACCATGAGCCTCCTCGACAAGCCCAAGAGTGAGATGACCCTGGAGAAGAGTTGACCCTGGAGAAGAGTTTAACTCTCCGTGCTCACATAGTCAGGCAAGAGCAGCACCCAGGTGCTCATCAACTGCAGCAACAACAAGAAGCTCCTAGCTCAGGTGAAGGCCTTTGACAGACACTGCAATGTGGTCCTGGAGAACATGAAGGAGATATGGACTGATGTCCTCAGGTGCAGCCAGGGCAAGAAGAAGTCCAAGCCGGTCAACAAGGACAGCGGCATCTCCAAGATGCTCCTGCACGGGACTCGTTCTTTGTGGTCCTGAAGAACTCTCTCATCACAGGCAAGTAGAGGTAGCCTCGACCTCCGTGCAAAGATATGCCTTTTGTGATGGGAATAAAGTCCTTTTCTTTTTTTCTAAAAACAAAAGTTACAGACCAAAACATAAAAAAAAATCAACTCACCTTGAAATTCTTCTCTTTGTCTGTGTTTCTTTTATTGAGGCAGAGACTCACTTGTTTGGGTCCATGATGTCCTTGAACTTGAAGTTCTCCTGCCTCAGATTTCCAAGTGTTAGGATTATAGGCATCTTGCACTTAAGCTATGCTTTGAATACATGGAACAGGATGTATGACACCAAAGGAGCAGGAAAGTTCTGTTTTGAAGTTGAATAAAAGTAATTGAGTAGAGGAATAATACACATTCCTTGTCTATTAAGAAGATATGTCTTGGGGCTGGGAAGGTGGCTCAGTGGTAGAGCGCTTGCCTTGCATGCCTGAGGCCCTGGGTTCGATTCCTCAGCACCACATAAGAAAAAAGAAAAAAGCTGGAAGTGGCGCTGTGGCTCAAGTGGTAGAGCACTGGGACAGCGCCCAGGCCCAGAGTTCAGGCCCCATGACCGGACCCAAAAAAAAAAAAAAAAAAGAAGATATGTCTTTCAGATCACATTAAAATTATGTATATGTATACATACATACATGCCTTTCCATTTTTCAGAAGTACAAAAATATAAACTTACTTTTCTTTAATGGAACTGATTGTCCAAAAGACTTAAAGTAAATTTTAGTCAATTTTATGGTATTTCTCTTTTTCATGGATCTGTGTTAGGATCTTCTAAACATTTACTTAATAAATAGACAAGTCAGGGAGAGAGACATCTGGTCTACCATCCATTTACACTGGTTACCATTTCAGATGAATGAGTTTATCTAGATGGTGATGCTTGTTTATTTTGATTATTTACTTCTAGCACTGGCTATAAGACCTCTCTAGGCTCAACATTCTACATTTATTCACCCTCTGCCTTTTTTCCCTTCTTCCTTTTTTCAGGTTATCCTGTTCTTTTTTGTCACATTGGAGACTATTTGTTAAATTTACCACTTCAGCATCATGACAGATGGTAAGTGGGGTACAGGAAGGGATCTTTTCCCAGGATTTTACTAGGTTGTTTACCTTCCTACTTCAACCTGTCTCAACTTTTATACATGCATACATATATACACAAATGTACACACACACTCCCCCCCCCCACATATATATCCATATATGAATATCTCTGAGATTCATTGTGGTATTTGATATAGCAATCATGTCCACCATCATCAGAGCACTTGGGACATCACCTGTGACTCTTCTCTTTTTGCCACGACCTGGGATTCCTTCTTCGTGTGATCACATCCTGAAGAAGCAATAATCTCAGATGATGTATACTTTTAGCACATCCATATCCATGAGTATACTTGTAGAAGAATTTTGAATAATTAATATATATATATATTTATGTCTGGACCACAAAAAATAAAGAGAAATAAGAGTCTATCAGCCAGCTCTGGTATCTCATTCCTATATCCTAGCTACTTAGGAGACGGGCATCTGAGGAGTGGTTTAACATTAGCCTAGATGTACATATCCAAGAGACTCATCTCTAATTAGCTTGTAAGCAATCAGACTTAGTAGTGTGGCTCAATGGTATAGTGCTGGCCAGTGTACTCAGAGCTTGAGTATAAACCCCCAGTATCAGCACACACACACACACACACACACACACACACACACACACACGCGTGCACACACACACACACACACACACACACGAGTCTATTATCACTTGATTATAGTAAGGTATTTCTTTATTTCAAATGATTATAGGATAGTTGAGAAAACAGAATTCTTACTGCACTCTAAATACCTGCTTCTCTTCTGATATCCTCAACTCTGTATCATCACCATCATTTTTCTAACACTTCAGGCCGCAAGTTTACTTACTGCTAGTGTCCATTAAAAATATAATCCCATTGTGAATACAGGCCTTGATGCCAAACTCTGTTGCTCCTAAGCAATTTCTAGTCTACCATACCATTCTTTTTCCTGGTAATCAATCCCCATTGCCTATGTTAGCTACCACATCCATTATCCAGAAGGTGAAAATAATCCTTTAGGCATATAAGTCAAATCATATTACTCCCCTCCTTGAATACTCCATCATAGCTCACACTATAAGCATAGAATTCAAATTCACCCTCGTAGTTTCTAACAACCTCTCTGACCATCCTTAGCCCCTTTCCGCCATGATTTACCTATACAGTCCTACAGGTTTATGAAGTTGCCTGATCACCCTTAATTAAAGTCTCTTCACAGAGAATATCCAGACCCTTGATTTTTATGTAGCTGTCATCTCAAAAAAAAGAAGATTGCTTTTATATGAACAGTATTCTTAGATTCAAGCAAGGTCTACAAATGTACCACCAAAACTTTACAACAATATTGTTTAAATTCATGCTAAAATAGATTTTTAAAATGATTTTAAGACATTGTAATTATTAGTATTTTGTCGGTCATGGGGCTTGAACTCTGAGGCCTATGCGCTGTCCCTGAGCTCTTCAGTTCAAGGCAAACGCTCTACCACTTGAGCCACAGAGCCATTTCCAAGAAATTGTAATTATTTAAGGCTTATTTTAAGAGTTGACCTTGAAGATTAACTTCTTCCAAGAGCATTTTCCAACCACCTCCACTGGAATAGTCAAAGTTCATGTCTCTGTGTTTTATAATCTCTTTAACTGGCTTTGTTTTATACTCAAATTCTGAAGCTCAAATTCTAACTGGAGCTTATATTTTAGTTAAGAAAGCAGACAATGAACACATGTATAATGCTATGGAAAAAGATATAGTGTTGTGAAAAAATAATACAACTGATTGATCTAGAAAACACTCAGGGTAACGTGAAAGATTGCAATTTTAAAAAGTTTAAGTCAGAGAAGTCCTTAATGAGGAAAGGGAAACTTGCTCTCTCCCCAGAGAGCAGGCAGAGATTATCTCAGTGCAAAAGCCTTGATATAGCAGCATGTCTTAGGTGTCTGAGCAACATTTGTGAGACCTGTGTGGCTGATGTGAGGAGGATGAGGGGAAAGAGTCCCAAAAGATCAGTCCAACAAGGCAAAGGGATGACTAAATCTGATCTAGATTATTGAAAGCCCTTCAGATTTTCATAGAATAAAATATTATTATATGATTTTAAGAAATAGGATCTGGTTTATTAAATGGACCACTTTGACTTTGGGTTTAGGAACAAAGTATAAAGGGGAAAGGTCAGATAAAGAAAACGAACTGGAATGCTATTATGGTATTCCAAGTCTCCAAGACTTGTTGGCAATCTGAAGAGAATGCGTGTAGTAAAGGGGATGTGAAATGGTTACTTGAAGCTGGATTTATAGATTGAATTCAGGAGAAGAGAGAAGTCATGAACATGCTAATGTAGCGAAAGAATGGAGCTTCCCTCAATAAGCTGCAGAAGATCGTCATTAGAGAGTAAGGAAGATCAAGAGTTTAATTTTGGACTCATGATTAAGATGGATGCTAAATAGCCAGCCAGAATTCAGTGCATGTGTGTGTGTGTGTGTGTGTGAGAGAGAGAGAGAGAGAGAGAGAGAGAGAGAGAGTGCATGTGGAGAGTGTGCATATGTGTGTGCAAGTGTGAATTTGAATATGCCTTTTGTCGTTTCAGTTTGAACTAATTTACTCTGAGTATAAATTGAGTTTTGAATATTTTTGAAAACTACTCAAGATTAACTCTTCAACCTTAGATAATTAAATCTATAATTCAAATGTATTAAGATCATTTAAAAACATATTTTAGATTGAATTTAAAGTATATAATTGCATAGTCTTTGAGGTATAGTTTTAGACCTTGCCTGTATTTCTTTTTAACAATGCATACCCCAAAAAGACTTGTGTAACTGCTATTTCTGTTATTTGCTGTTGGATCCATTTCTCAGAAAAGTATCTGTATCTTTCCTTGCTTTGTCGAGTATGGTGATGTGAACCATTGACCGCTAACAGGTGCTCTGCACAGAATGTGTTCAATGGGGCAGATCACTCACTTCCCTCCAGGTCAGATTGGCCTGACCCATTGGAGGGATTTTGTGTGATGTGCAAGTTGTTATGATGTACTTTTTATAAATAGTGTCACTGACACATATCTACTAAAATAAATTAACCTTCCTATCTTGACTGACTCATAAGCAACTTCACATTCCAGCAATGACATGTGCAGCAAGGTTGGATAGGGCAGGAATGCACCCAGCAAGAAGACATGGCGCGGTAGGCCTTTTGACAGATTTTCACTTAGTGTTACAAAGGCTCTGAGAAACAGCCTAGATTTTTGTCATCCTGGGTTGTGATTAAGCTCTATTACTTTCTATGTGGGAAGGACTTACCACTTCACACTCAATTACTTCAACGAAAGATATGATAGGGAAGAATTTGAATTCTGTGTCATGAGGAACAAATGAAAATGCTTGTAAAATAAATAACACCTTCCTGTGGCCAGCTTTTAATGTTTGATGATGTTTATAATTATTAACTCTTATAAAGCCCAAAAGTTTGGCCGTTTGCAATGTCTAAAGAGGGAAATGGAGAGTCAGTGATCTCTCTCCCATCTCCTTTTCTATTTATTTCTTTTTAAATCACACATTATTTTCTGCAAGAGCAGAGTTTTAGAATGTGGATTTATAAGTAGTGGGCTAGACCCAGCAGATACCAAGGAAGCTTCTTGTGAGCTTAGGTCTAAGTGTAGATATGCACTTTTGAGCAGAGATGATTTCAGATTGTTATCTGTTCTTAATTGGTAAGTGAGGCTACCAACTTGCCTCCAAGTTCACTGGTACCGACAGCTCTTATGAAAATGAACTCCCAGATCATTAAATCTTCCAGCGGAAAACTTCACTGCACATACGAACACTTGACATGCACACACACACACACACACACACACACACACACACACACTTCAGCTTTCTTGAGTGTTATTTGGACTTACTAAGCATTTCTGTAATACTTTTCTAAGTTGGCTGCTTTTCATTAGTGAATCCATATTCCACCCTATGTAAAGGGTGAAATATAGCGAGCAGTCCATATTTTATAAAGAAGAAAAATGAGACACACGTCAGTCTAGTGTGGTTTGGCCAAGAGTATCAGAAAATTAAGCTGCAGAACTCCTAATTGAATGCAGAGTGTCTCACTGTTGAGTCATGGTTGACTTTAGCAAGAAGAAGGCTCTTGGGGAAGTCAGTGCATCCAAACAAAAAGCAAAGGTGATATCCTCTTTATTGCCTAAGGATGAAAAATAATTCCTATAGTATAAATAATAAAAAAGTTCTTTCTATAGTCTAATACAGTAGCTAGAGTAATCATTCTACATCAAGTGAGAATGAGTCATTGTTCTACATGAAACCTTGTTCTTGTTTTCTATTATCTAGTTTCTATTTACTATTTCTATTATCTATTGTATCTGTTATCTATTCTCTATTTTCTGTTATCCCACAGTCAGCCTCATCTCTCCCTGCTTCCATCTACTACAGCCACACCGAAGATGGAAGTTTCTTAATATGCCTTTGTACATAAAGAACTTCTGGTGATTATCACAGCATTATTTACCATAGCTAACATATGGAACCAACCCAGATGCCTTTTAGTAGATGAATGGATCAAGAAAATGTGATACATACATATATATATATATATATATATATATATATATATATATATATATATATATATAAATGACACCTACCCATTTGTTAGGAAATGGAAAGAAAGACTTGGAAAAAATTATATGAAGTGAAGTAAGCCAGGCCCAAAGAAACATAGGTCCCATGGTTTCCCTTATTTGAAATAACTAGTATATGTCTAGGACAAGCAGAAAAGGTCAAAAGCTATGTACATATGACCATATGAAATGATGCTAAGCGAAACTAACCCCAAGATAGGGACACAAGAGATTTTTATCTTTCTTGCTGTTGTTTCTAATGTATTTATAATGTACTATGTGATTTTTTTTGTTTCTTTTGTATGTTCTTCCCTCACAGTACAGCTCCTGTTGTTGTCATTGTATTTGATTCCAGTGCCCTGCGTCTTGTATATACATTTTTCTAATTTGGGGAGGGAAAGGGAAATAACAAAATTCTGAAATAAGGATATAAGTTGACCCATTGTAACAATGAAATGTACAAGAAACTACATTGAAAATGAACTTTAGAACTTTGCGGGGAAGGAGGGAGGAGTTGGGGAGGTGAGGAGGGATGAGATGGTAGGGGAAAAACAAAGGAGGAGGTAACAATGCTCAATAGAAAATGTACTCATTACCTTATTCATGCAACTGTAACCCCTCTGTACAGTATCTTTACAATAAAAAATATATATACTAAAAAAATAGAATGAAAGAACAACAAAAAACTTCTGTTGACCTCATTTCCTCTCCTTTAGATATACATCTTCCCCAGAGTTTTCAAGTCTCTATGTACTGCTAAATTACATGAGATTTATACCACTGATCCTACCCAAATTTTGCTTTATATCCAGTCACTTCCTGGAGGCCAGGAGTCACACCGCTTCCCCAATTTGTAGCATAATACCTACAAACAGTAGGGCTACCACCTACATTTCTTAGATTGTAAAAGCATTTTTCTAAGACATGAGAAATACGCCTTGTGATTTGATATTTTCCGTCTCACCAAAATTTAAAATTATGGCTTTAGGTCAGATGTTATGATAAATGCTAAAGGCATAAGAAATTATGGTAGGAAGTTGTAATAATGGAGTTACTAGCAACTTCCTGGAGCGAACTAGTGATGAAGCATACCAGCCTAAGTGTTTTTGTTAAAGGTCTTTCTCATCCTGGGATCTTGATCTTTGATAGGTATGATCATGGTGATCACATAGTTATTCAAAGTGGTACAAAAGTGATAAAAGAACTAGACAGCACTAGTAATAATTATTCTTTGACAAGAAGTATCAACTAGTAGACCATAAAGATGTGTGTGGTTACTCTACATGTATGGATTACCCTAGTAAGCTGTAAAGTCTTGAGAAAAAATTCCCGGTGTAGCTGATCCATCCAATAAATTCAAAGCTGCTGTCGGTGAAAAGTTACATATTTGTCCTAATTACAAAAAGCTAAGGGACACAATCCTTTTCCTGAGGAAGCTTGAAACATAGTGGCAGTTGCATCACGGTGACAGTAGCAGGTTAGAGAAGCAGTTAAACAGTTCAATTTTTAAAGTTTTTGGCACCTGGATTTGCACATGAAGAATGCTAACTAGGGAGCTGAAAGGTTTCCAGATCAACTGAATTGCTAAAAGCTGCCAAGTTGGCCTGAGAACCTTCCTTTGTGAGTGAGATAAGGATTATTGTTGAAACCCACTCCTTAGTTAGAAAATGTAATTTAAGCATATGTTTTAGAAAGCAGTGATTATATTGTTACTTTCTCGGAGTCCAGTGTTCCTGAATCCACAGCTGTGCCAAACCCTTAGCTGTGCAGAGGGTCATTGTCTTTGGGGAACAGGATAGTAACTCCCCAATCAACACAGTATAGGTCTCAGCCTTGGCAAGAATTTAGGAGGTGAAAGAGAAGGGCGTGTGTATTAGCAACAACAGTGAAAATCCCTAACACCTAGAAGGTGTTGAAATTCTAGTTAGCTTACTTATCATGTTTTGGCAAATGTCTGATATTAAATGGAAGATCTCATGTTGAAATCACGACATTTCTCTTTTCTCTTTTGATATGATTTCTCCAAATTATGTCTCTCGTCTATACCTAAGGAACTCAGAATAAATAGCAAACAAATTTGTTGAAGAATAAAATGGCAATACTGCTCAAAGGATCCTAGATTGGAATTAGGAATTCTTTTTTATTAACAAAAGTTTAGGAAATAGATTGCCTTTTAAATATGCCATATAAATGAACACAAATGGGAACAGCAAAACAGGGACCAAGACAAAACAAAACTCCATGAAGTTGATTAACATTGGTCAAACCCTGGAATTTCAGCTTTTCATCCCATCTTATTTTTTTTAATCTAGTTTTATTTTAATATATTTTAAGATGTTTTTGGCACCAGGTGTATTTGTAAAATCATACTCTTAATTCTCTCATTCAGACTTCTAAATCAGAGGTGTAATGGTACTCTGGGATTGGATTCCTTCAGATAGAAAACAACAAAACAAAACAAAAGAAAACATGAAAAGGTAGTTGTTATACAGGTCAATTGCACTAGCTGCATACTTTTATATCTGGGGAAAATATTACATTGTATGCAAAAAATGACTCATTGTTTGGTATAAAAAACTATAATTGACAGGATATCTATGAGCATAAGTAATATCATCAGCACATTGTGGTTTATGCACTTTATGACTCTCTCTCCTTGGCCAAACAACAACACACACTTCATATCCAGAAGGATGGAGGGGTTTAGAACAAGATTAATGGAGAAAAGAAGTCAGATTTCCAATGTCACAGAGAAAAGAGTATAGTTTGAATGTGTTTCTATTTACTGCTTAATTGCCTGGATTCATCTCAAAGCTCTTTAGTCTACTTGTTATTTGACTTTGGCTAAGATACTTACCTTTTTCTGCTTCCTATCTTTAAAACAAAAATGGAAATAAAAAGAGCCAGGAGCTGATAGCTGGTTTATCCCAGCAGCTATAACAATCCTAGCCTAGCTAGCTACTCAGGAAGCTGAGATCTGGAGGATTGTGGTTTGAGGCCAGCTTAGGCAGAAAAGACTCTACCTCTAAATAGCTAGCAAAACTTTGGGCTGGATGTATGACGCAAGTAATAGAGCACCAAGCAAGAGGCTCTGAATTCAAACTCCAGTACAATGATGAAAGAATGATAAAAAGTAGCTAATGTGTATAGTTTTAGTGAAGACTGAAGTTATACATGAAAAGATTTAAAGTCCCTGGTAATAAATATTGACTCAATAGATATTATAATTGTTAGAAACTCAGTTGCTTGATATTATGACCACAATTTTATTTTTGGTTGTACATGCATATATGATTAATATCCATGAATATTCGTCTTTCGGATTTATGTTTCACTAAGAACATTCGGAATTCCAACGCTCTCTTGTTCCTAGGTTAAGAACTCCTAAAATAAGGTTCATTGAGAGATGTATTTTCCTCAATTTCTTTTGGTGATCTCTAGTTTCCCTTCAGACTTGGGTCTGCCATGGCTTGTTCAGGGAAGTAAATGAAGCTGTAGTCTCAGACTGGGACACAAGGCCACAGATGATCATATTTCTCAGGAATGCCTTATAAATCTTGCATACTCCCTGTTGCTATATTGCTTTTTAAGAGGCAGTTTTTCTTTTCACTGTACTTTTATTCTAAGACAAAAATTTAAAAAAGTGGCTAGGTTAAATGTCACAAGATGTAGATATTATGTTTCCCTAAGAAACCGTATACTTGGATGGTGAATTGGCATCAAGACTTCTTAGGAGACTCTGAGAACATCTCGTCCTCTCTTGGAGTGTCTCATTCTTCTCTTCTCTTTCCAATAACCTTAACCACAAGAATACTCATCCATTTCGACTTGTGTTGCTTCTCTCCTATTTTGCTTTTCCAGGCTTTTCAGAATATTTGTAGCCAATTTATTATAATACATTACTTCTGCTTGAAATACCACAAGTGCTGTGTTGAATGAAGAAGTAAGGAGACTTGAGTAGAAATTTGGACTCTTCTGATAACTGCCTGAATTTTGGTCTTCTTATGAACCACCCTGAGAACCTTTTACAAAGTTGGGGGAGGAATAGCTCACCGGTTTACCTGTTTGCTATGACAAAATAAAATATTGGGTATATAAATAGTTTGCAAGTATTCTTATTATTTCTGAAGTTGTCTACTGATTGTCAAATAAATTGCTATGTGATTTTATCTTGTCATAATTTTTTTTTAAAACAAAACACATTTGATCCTTTTATTTTCCATCTGAAATGTTCTGCCAATATTAACCTAGTTCTTTTGTCGAGTACAGTTTTAAGTTAACAACAACTTTAATAGGCATTATAGAGAATGTTCTATTTCTAACACGAAACTATAATATGACCAGAGTATTTCCTAATTTATTCACTCAGAACGATAGGCAGTGTTCCTTCTTTTCTGACCTAAGTTTTTATCAGATGTAGTTGCTGTTCAGTTTTAGTTAGTGTAAAGTGAAGTGTTAGCTGAGAGGCCTCCTCCCTTCCCCTCAGTACAGTCTCTATCTACAAGGCAAGAGTGTGCTTACATATTGTTTGTATAGCTGGATCTCTCTCCTATTTATAAGCTGTACAACATTTTTGATGACCACAAGAAAATACTATTTATCACATGTTGAGAAGCTAGAATAGATATTGTTCAATAATTGTTCATTTGTTTGCTAGAAAATAGGAGTCAGATTGAAGACTATTTGTCATCGGAATAAATCATTAGTAAGCAGCTGGAGTTTTCTCTTTTCTTTTCCCTTTCTCCTACATAAGAGCTTCTTCAATAGCATCCTGATACAATGTCCAACCAGGTCATTAGAGAGTGATTTAAAAAGTCAAGAACAGTTATAGCAAGACTCCTCATTTTGAGCCAGACACTGTATCCTTGTTTTATATTCCCTTTCTTACTTAAATGTCATGGAAACTCTATGAGTTAGACCCTGTACACCCCATTTTATTCAGGAGAAAACTGTCTTTGAGAGAGCAAATAATTTCTGAGCATGGTGAAGCATTTTGGGTGAACAATGAGGATTTCTCTCTGTATTTTGTCTTAGTAAGTCCTGAGAAAAATCAAACAGCCTCTTCCTTTATCACATTAAAAGAGACATCTCACTATCACACATATAAATGCCATATGTTGTCTACCACAGACAGAGACTTCCTTGACAAATCCAGCTCCTAGTTGATGGTGATGATGCTGATGCTGATAATGAGGACAATAATAATAATAATGTCTCAGGCATTTTGCGAAACATTTTCTAACTTAAAGCTTGCAGTAGTTCCTGAGGTGTGAGATTTAGAGCCATTTTTTTTAGTGAGAAAGATGAGACACATGAAGTAAACTGCTTGCCCAAATTCATATAAACATGCATCTCTCTAATTCCCCTGGGTGTCAGCTCTCTGCATTATACAGCTATTACTTCACCTCTTTCTTAAAAAGCAGTCTTCTCAGAAATGTAAGTCATTGGTACCTACCCACTGCTGAATCTTTTCCTCTGTATTTTTACTGTGAGGAAAGTTGAGCATGTTCTACTAGAATGGCCAGGCTTAAAGTCTTTTTTGGCCATGTTTCTCAAAGACCTTTCTCAAAGACTCTGTCAGGGCCAAATCAGAGAGTTTCTTTTTTTTTTTTCTCTCCTCTAAATAATTGCCCTTTATTTTTGATTTATACAAGAGAATTAAAGAAAAAATAAGCAGAAAGTACTTTGGAATTTTATGTTTGGGTTTCTGAATGCTCTCAAATGAGATATTAGCCCTGTCTCACCACACACTACTTCATGAGTCATTTTCCCTAATTTGAGTATCTCTGGTAACCAAAGTTTAGCAATCTGAGATTTGGAAACTAAGTGAACAGATACAAACCCTTTATATTGAAGCAGATAACCACAGAACTAAGGTCAGAGTCCATTTCAGTGGGGGTGGAAATGGAGGAGTGGAGAAGGCTCCTGTCTTTCCATTGTACTGGAATTTAACTGGAATGACGGAAGGCAATTTCATTTAAAAATCTTTCCCCCCTGTCACCTCATTAACACCTCCAATGAAAGACAGCTGTGAGACTGTTAACTCTTTGCTTGCACATTCTTGAAAGTGCTATTGGCTGAGATCTTTGGTCCTTGTGAGAAGATACCCTGCTGTCACCAATCTGGGTATCTGTAGCTTGAAATGAGGGTTTTTCCAAGACTCATATTTATACCCCAATAGTGCGCCATTCCATAGAGTGAGACATGCACTTCTGCCAGGTTTTGCACATTTTGAGCTATGACTCTGTAAGCTGCAGTATGTTGGATTTTTTTTAAACTTGGCTGCCTCAAATTCTTTTTTGGAAATGATAGAAGAGCGTATGTGAACATTCATTAATTTATTCACTCATTCATTTACTCACTCACACATTTAATAAATCACGTTGGATGAGTGCCTGTTATATGCCAAGCAACATGTCAACATCAGGGGTATAAAGGAGAATAAGACATTGTCCTTTCCCTCAAGGAGTTTTCTATTTAATGTGGGTTTGAATAATGATTATCATATAGCATGATAAAATGAGAGTAAGGGTTACAGGGGGAGCAAAGGGTACAGGCAGTGAAGCTGAGAAAGACTAAGGGAAGTCAGAGAAGACAGAAGAGAAGCTTTTTGAGCTATTTTGAAAAATAAGGAATAGCTATATGTAGAAGAGTTGACACGAGAAAGTAGCATATACAAAATCAAGAGAGAATGAATTTAGATTGATATGGAAGACTGGCTTTGTGTGCAGTGAAGAAAATACTGATGTAGTAGATACTGTGGTATATGACACCACACTTTGAGATTGAAACACAATACCTATTGCTGGCAATATCTAGAGCTATAGGATGTCAGCCGAATCCCCTTTTGGAATTGTCCTCAATTAAAGGGAACTACTTTGTCCAAGTTCATGTTCTTTCCCCTGTGGCTTACACATCCAAAATACAGAGGTGTAAAGACCAAATACCCTTACTTCAAAGTAGACAATTTTGACTATTCATTGCATTTCAGGAGCTTCTGGAAAGATCTTCGGCCTCAACTTTCCCTCTGTCCATTCTTGCTTTCTACAGCTCTCACAATGGATGTGTCCTAATAGATGCTGCAAAAAAAGTTGGAAAAGGGCTCTAAAAGTGAGCACCCTCAAGTGGAAACATCTATTCGACAGACATAAAATCTGTCAGCAGAATCTTTTCCAATCTAGAGCCTAGAGATCAGAGTCTCAGACCTGTTAGGGTTGAAGTTCTAAGTTAGTCCATTAAGTAAGCTATCTTGATCAGCAGAGGTGCTGGCTGAGAGGAAGAGGAACCTAGCAAAAGTGGTAGAGGTCAACATGGTGTGACTCATTGTTAACACTGAGATCTTCTGCAGTAGTAAAAGAGCTAAAGTTTGCTTACTCCATCTTGCAAGTTTCTACAAGGAAAGAAATCAACCGGAACCCACAATTTAAAATTTCAACAACTATTTTTTGCTTTCATTTTATTTATTCAATAACATGTGTGTTTGTGCACGCATGTCCCAGTAATGGGGCTTTTTCATTCAAGGCTGTTGTTTTACCACTTGAACCACACCTCCAGTTCTAGTGATTGGCTGGCTAATTGGAAATAAGTCTCATAGACTTTTCTTCTAGAGCTGTTTTTGAACCAGGATCCTGAGATCTCAACCTCCTAAGTAGATAGGATTACAGGTATGAACCACCAGGCTGCCTTCAACAACTTTTTATATGTAATAAGTGAGTCTGAGAAGTTCAAAGCAGTTGACTGGAATGGATGCCGCTGTGGTGTTATTCAGATCCCTCTTTAGTGTGGAGGTTCTTATTCCTAACCATTGGACGTGTTGGTGGTTCTAGAGCTCAGTTGAGCCACTACCAAGGTATTATCCCTATCCATACTGCTATATTTCCTCACTCATATTACCCTTTACTCCCAAGCACAATTTACATGTAATATGTAATGCCCGATCCGTATCTAGTTTTCTTGTCTCAACAAGTGTGAAAGGCTGTTACAAATCCAGTGATCAATCTGTGGCTTCTGTTACTTCTGTATATGGTACATACTCTCCTCTGCCAAGTTAAATTGCCCTTATGCATGATAATATTAACACCGCTCTCTAGTGAATTTTTTGCACGTATGTATATTAGATTCACAGGGAACTCAGGCTATGGCAAAGGATAGATTGTTTGCTAAGGAAAAGGCTACTCTATTGTATTTTAGAGATCTAAATGCAAATCAGCTTCAGAAAGAGAAGCTTATTATATGAGAGATTAGGTAGCTTAGGTTTATTCTGGCAGACAACTCTTTGTGGTTATTCAGAAAATGGGGGTTCTTCTATCTCATTGATCCACTGGTCTCCTGAATGTAGCCTTGTTTGATTAAAGCTATTTGATCTCCATATTCTAGCACATGGGAAGGGCAAAAAGCATGGTGAAGCTCAGGCTTATTTATTCGGAGCTCAGAATTGGAAGAAGCTCACACTTTCAATTTGCATGGAAGAAATTAGTCCTAACTACAAAGGATATGAGAAAATATACCATTTAAGTTATGTGTCTGTCTTAACTTGCTAATTACAGAAAGAGAACATATTTTGATGAGTAACATTTCTAGCATGGGAGAGGAGGCTGGAGTGGAATCCAGGAATCATTTTAGGTACAACCAGAAGGCTAAGCTACAGTGCTCTAATGTTCTGCTGAAAATCAAGGGGAGCGTTGAATAGGGCAGAAATAGGATAGCCAATAATTTGTGAAAGACAATTTTACTGTGAGGTGGGCCAAGCATGTAGAAATTCTGTATTGTCTCCATATTTAGAGTGTGTCTGTAGAGATCACAGATGTCATCTCTAGACAAAAAATAGTCACTGTTCCTTATTTTTCCCCATTAGGGAGGAAAGAGTTGAGGGAAAAGCAGATGTTGCTCAGTCAGAAAACTGAGTAGGTTGTTCTCAAACTTTCTTTAAAAGAAGAATTAACAGAATAATCTGGTCTCCATTCCTCAAAATTGAGAAGCAGGGTCCTCAGACTTAGTGAGTCACAAAAACCAGAATATCATAAAGAATACAGGACTCACTGGGGTCATGGCAATTAGTCTGAGCTTGGCCTAATTCTAGTTCTGCCTCAACATTTACAAACTTTTCTCAGTGCATTTAGTTTCTCTGGCATTCATCAATTCTAAATTAGAGTGGTTGACAAACTAGTCTAGAACTTTCTCTTTGATTTAAAACTGAGTTCAGTTTGAATAGAACTTAAAACTGCAGTCTGGAATTAGCTAGAATGGAAGCTCAAGAGATGTTTGTTGAATTCAGTGAATTTTTTTTTTTTGGGGGTGGGGGGTCTGGTCGTGGGGCCTGAACTCTGGGCCTGGGCACTGTCCCTCAGCTCTTCAGCTCAAGGCTAGAGCTCTACCACTTGAGCCACAGCGCCACTTCCGGCTTTTTTCTTTTTGCTTATGTGGTGCTGAGGAATCGAACCCAGGGCCTCATGCATGCAAGGCAAGCGCTCTACCTCTAAGCCACCTTCCCAGCCCCTCAGTGAATGTTTTTATTCTTATTTCAGCAAATCTCCCCTTAATGTCACAAAAACAGCAACAACTATTCTCCTCTAAGAGACTGAGTAAGTGAATAAGTTCTGCTGTGATGCTGATTCCTCTGAACTCTGAGTGAAAGAGAGATTATGAGAGGAGGACTCTGGATTGCTGATGGCCTCCTAGAATAAACCTTACATCTCATAGAGGACCACAGATAAAGAGTTCACAATAAAACATCTCATGTGTGGCTTTCCTCATATTTTCACATCTACTGGAAATGAGTCCTGAGCTTAAAAACTACAGCAAACCCAATCTTTCTCAGCCGGCACTCAGTGAGCAGTGGCCCACATTTCCATTTCCTGCAGCTGCCTAGAGAGTGACACACATACTTCCTGTCTTCTGGTCTGGTTCTGCGAAGAAGGAAAATGATTCCTCTCTGACTGTGGTGGCTTAGAGAGTCTGTGAAGACAGGGCTGAGAGGCAGAAGCAGAATGAGATGAGCTGAGATGAAAATTCACCAGAACTCCAGGGCTCCAATGGCGGCTTCCCCCCTCCCCCCACCAAGTCACATGACCTCCTGTAAGCACTGTGCATTTTCCACACCTTAAAAAAGATAAAGTAGCACCTGCTAGAAGCTCAACCTTGAGTGACTTTAATAAACACGAGCCGTTGTATGCAGAGCAGGAATTAGACATTTGTGATTAGACCAGAGGCTATAAGCAGTGTGAATATACTGGCCATGCTTTTGGTGGCACATCCCTTCCTTTTTAGATATTTTGGAAGGACTGATTTTACTTATAAAGTTTAATCTCCCCTAGATTAGTGGCCACACCAGTACTTAAAATGTGAGCAGCGAGAAAGGGTGAGTATCATGTTTTTCTGTAACATGGGAGACACAGGACACCTGGCCCTCTGTTCACAGTGGGACGATGTACAAGACTGGACTGGGGCACAATGCTGTGCTTATTCTGCATGGAAATCCATCTGTAGTCTATGTAGGAAGACAAAAGAGGATTGTTAGCACTTAAAGGCACCTTGACACTGCCATACCATTGGACTCCTTTATTAATTGCCCCATCTGCTAAGTGAGAGCTCTCTGACACAGGTTGGTGCAGATCTCTCGAAGCCCTTAGTCTGCTTCCTATTGGTTCCACATGTGTTTGTATTTGTTCTCAGTAGGCAGAGATTCCAGAGAGAAAATGAACCGCTGCAGATCGATTGCAGTATCAGTCATGCAGAAGACATGGTGAAGCGTGCCATTTGATTTTGATCTAGTTTTAACCCTTGTGGGGCAGCTGCCCTGCCTCTCTTGGCCTTTGTTTGCCTAGCTTTTTTGAGTCTCTGATGCAAAAGACAGGAGAAAAGGCAGTAGAGGATCCTGTAGGAGATACAGGATTTCCCCTTTAAGTCATTCCCCTTTTCTCCTCTGTCTGGGACAGAGCAATAGGATAACCAGCAAGCATTCACGTGATCTCTCTCTGTGTGTGTGTGTGTGTGTGTGTGTGTGTGTGTGTGTGTGTGTGTGTGTGTGTGTTATTGTTGCTGTGAAGAGTTAGGCCTGTTTATGTATCCAATGATAATTTTCAACTAAAGTACACTGACAATGCCTGCTGTCTGGGCCCTCACTGACAAAAGACAGACAAACACAACTCTAGGGTTTATTTAGGCAATCATTCTCCCCAGGATGATTTGTCTCTGTCTTTTCCTTTTTAATTTTGTTTTAAGGAGATTCAGTGAGATTGAGTTAAGGATGTGGTGTGGATTTCAGCCTCAGCTTTGCAATTTCCACATTTTGCCTGGATTATGTTACAGTAAATGCAACACAAGGGTATTTTCCTATGTACAGTCTGAAGATAGAAGGAACAGGAAAGGCATGGCTTGTGTCACAAACTTCCCTTATCATTGCCCCTGGGTTTGGAAATTGTGTGTGTGTGTGTGTGTGTGTGTGTGTGTAAGAAAGATGAGAGAGAGCGTGAGAGACAGAGAGAGTGAAAGAGAGAGAGAGGGACAGAGAGAGAGCAGAAATGAGAGGAGAGGGAGAGAGAAAGATAAAAGAAGAAGAGAGGAGATACACAGAGAGAGGAGAGAATGGCAAGCATCCTGGGCAGTCAAAGATTTTCCCTCTTCATTCTGCTTTTCTTATCTTGTCTGGTGAGTGCCCTCTTCTGTTTCCTGGAATTCTGAGAGCTTAAGTTGGAGTCCATAGGAAGAGGGGTGAGCCTCACTGTACAGTGGTGAGCCTGAAGTTTGAGAAAAGTATTGTAAAGCTTTCCTTTAGACCCCTGGAATTGTGTTTTGTGCATCATGTTCCTGTCAAGATTTTGAGCCTTGTCTTGTTTATTTAATCAGATCTCCTACTTCTTTTGGAAAGCAGTACTGTATTCCTTGAGACCCTTGCCATTGGAGGCCATAGATAAAAAGAGTCCAGACTGATTTGCATGAAAGGTAGTTGTGGGATCACATAAATTGTGTGAGGAGTAAGGATAGGCTGTCTGTGAACAAGACGGAATTCAGGGATTAAAAAACACCTATTTTTAACCCATATCTCTTTTTTTCTCAGACTATATAAGGATGACATGATCCAATCCCTGTGGCTGAAAGATAAAATGTTTTTGGCCAGTGGACCCAAAGAAATATAGGTCCCAGGGTTTCCCTCATTTGCAGTAATTAGTATACATCTAGGATACATTTATCATATAAGTAGAAAAGGTCAAAAGCTATGTGCATATGACCATATAAGATGATGCTAAGTGAAATGAACTCCAAGATACGGAGACAAGAGGTCTTTCTTTGTTGTTACTGTTTTTTAACATACTATGCGATTTTTTTTGTTTCCTTTGTATGTTCTTCCCCCTATGATATATCCCCTGTTGTAATTGTGCTTGATTTTGGTACCCTGAATCTTGTAAATACATTTGTCTAATCTGGGGAGGGGAAGGGGAATAACAAAACACTGAAACAAGGACACAGGATGACCCATTGCAACAATGATACTCACAATATCCTATGCTGGGAATGAACTTTACACCTTGGGGGTGGGGGAGGGTAGGAGTGAAAGAGGTGGGAGAGGGAAAGGATATTGGGAGGACAAGAAAGGAGGGGGTAACAATGTTCTACAAGAAACGCACTCATTACCTTACTCATGTAACTGTAACTCCTCTCTGTACAGCATCTTTACAATAAAATAAAATGAAAAAAATTTTTTTTGGTCGAGAATGAAGTCATTCTTCTATTCCTACAGCTGGAGTAGAAGTCAGTCTGAAGTCTATGGACTAATATTTCAGAAAAAGCCCTTAAGTGGATAATACAGGTCACCTGGCTGAACAACATTCCAAAAATTTCCCAGTGCAATCGTCCTACAAGTTTGAAAGGACTTAGATAACAAACACCATAAAGCATGTGTATACGTGTATATTTGTGTGTATATGTGTGTGTGTACATGTATGTTGTCCTGAATCCAAATCCTAATTTTCACACTTACCAGTTATTTGACGTTTTTGGTGGGCTTGGATTCTGGGCCTGAGTGCTGTCCCTGAGCTTTTATTTTTGCTCAAGGCTAAGGTTCTATCACATGATAGCTCCACTTCCTGCTTTTTCTGAGTAGTTAATTGGAGATATGAGTCTTATGGTCTTTCCTGCCTTGGCTGGCTTTGAACTGCTGCCTCCCAATATCAACCTTCACAGTAGCTGAGGATATAGGCTAGAGCCACCAGCATCCTGTCAGTTACCTTACATTTTTGATTGAATTAGATTTACACCATAAATATTGACTTAGATTTATACTATAAAGATTTGGGGTTGGGTTGACTCAGCAACATTTCTAAAGTGAATACTTTATTAATGACCTCATGTCTCTGTTCTTATTTACTTTACAAATAAAAACAATTATTTCATAGCACTTAAATAATTGACTAAAATATTTGATGTACTCTTGGCCAGCATCTTGAGTGCTGTCCAAGTTTCTACTTTCTGAAATTACCTGTTGAGTTCCAAAAGGTGACACTAACTTTGGTCGTAGACCTTTCCTGGGACAGTCAGTTTTACTGAAGCATTCCCAGAATGTCTGTGTCTGTATGAAGGATGACATGATTCACTATTTAGTGAAAATAGCTTTTGTTGCATTAAGTCTATGCCCTGCCACAGGAATCTATTAGTCCACAAATTTTTCACCTTCCCAAATGCTTCAACAGCTGGGATATAAAATCTCATTCAGAGACAAATGTGCACACCATATTTACAGTCTGAAATTCAATCTTCAAGCATCACTTGATTAGAATGAACATTATAGTACATTGTAATTCTTTTCATTTGAACCAGCAGCCAATAAATTTATGCCATAACTATTCTCCAGCTCACAAGCATATTATAGAAGAATTCAGTTAATGTCATTTTAACTTATTGACATCCAAACAGTTACCAAAATCTTTAAGGGCCTTTACAGTACCCCAATATTTACAAAGTTGGCTCATATATACACCCCCAGAAAGTCATACACATACTCTGTGACAAATAAGAACACACTGTTGATTCTGTTCTTTAAAAAATACTTCAGTAGCAATGTATTTCAAGCATTTTCTTCTCTAAGAAATAATCTCTGTTAAGCATTTTGCTTATAGTTATTTTCATATAGTTTGTGCTTCTGCTAGTTGTGTTATTACGCAGTATTATTGGTGATATTAGGCTTTTCTAGTTTGCTAAACTGACAAGTACATATGTCTAATTTACATTTGGATCAATCACTAGGGCTATCTCATTGAGCCAAAACTATGGATCACACTAATTATTATTCCTGCAAATGAACCTGAAATATGTTAAGATGTTTGAAGATGTTTCCAAACTTATTTCCCAAGAAATTCTATACACTCCAGCTAGATTGCTTCCTAACGAAGTATGGCTCTTGCTAAGTGGATGTTTATCCCTCCTCAGCCTTGCTTCTTCTCTAGTAGTTTAGAATGTGAACTTAAAATTGTTTAAAGCAGTCTTCACTTGGGTCCCTTGTTCAAATGCTTTAAGTAGTTCCTATTAGGAACTGGAAAAATATCTAACCTAAGTAGCCTGTCATTCGAGGATGTTGCTTTGCATGCTAAGAAAGAATTAGGCTTAGTAACCCCAGAGAAGAAGAATTATAACATGGTTGGATGAAGTTTAGCAGTGCCTCTGTCAGCTCACCAAATCTCACTCATACACCTCTAATCAGAAGGAAGGAAAGCTGGAGTGAAGCCCAGATCCTTCATTAATACCTTACAGTGTTTGTTGGCTGTGGTGACACCTTAGTTCTCTTTTGTGTGCCTTTTATTCTCTTCTATGAGGCTAAATGTATATTAGTGTCTCAGTGAAGTGTTTGACAAAAATTGAAGTTTCAAAATCTTGTGGGGCTTAGCCATGGAAACCGTGTTAGTTTACTTCTGCCACGTTTTGGTCACAAGTGGAGAATTCAAAGTTAGAGGAGTAATCATCACTTCCTATTGAAGGGAGAAATGCCTTTTCAACAGTTTGAATGTCCCCATCAAAACTCATGTTGAGAGCCGGCCAGTGATGTGCACCTGTAGTCCCAGTTATTCAAGAAGGCCGAAGTAGGAGGATAATGAGTTGGAAACCAGCCTGAAGCCCATGGTGAGATTCTGTCTCAAACAGCAGCAACAACAATGAAAACAAGAAGACACATTGTGATATATTAAGAGGTTGGCTCAGGTAGGACTTTGAAGGATGACTAGATCTTGAGTGCTCTGCCTGCATCATGGGCTATCTCAAGAATGGGTCTGTTATAAAGACTTTGCTTTTTATATACACTTTTTGTTAGACATTTTTGTCTCTGTGACAATGACCTGAGATAAAGGAAAGAAATAATTTTTTGGCTCACACTTTCAGAGGTTTCAGTCCAAGGCTAGCTTTTGACCTTAGTTGAGTCAGAATATGAGGCCAATCAAAGTGTGTGGCAGATGCTGCCCATCTCATGGTAACCAGGAAGCAAAAACAAGACTGAGAAGGGTCCAGGGTCCTTAAGTAGCCTTCAAGGGCATGCATCCTACAGTCTACTTCTGGGTAGACCCTGTATCCTAAAGTTTCTACCGCCTCCAAAAATAGCGCCACCATCTGGCAGCTAATTGAAACCACAGCAGTACTCTTTCACCATGAGAGGCTCTGCATAGCCTAAGGACTCCACAGAAAGTCTCCATCAGCAAGAAGACTCGCTCTAGATCCCACCCCTCAACCTTTCAGCCTCCAGAACACGAGATAAATAAACCTTTATTCATCACAAGTTACCCACTCCGCAGTAGTCAGTTACACCAGCAAAAAAATGACCAAGATAGCTTCCCAGGACAGAGGGATGTGTAGCCATCTTTTGTTCCAATATTCTGTAGCAATTTGGGATCTTGGTCAAACCACTTGCAATGGCTGAAGTCCCAGTTTCCTCATCTGGAAAATAAGGATAAAGCTATGCATAGGCTACCTTGAAAACTATTGTCACACTTACAAAGTGCCGAAACAAAAGGACATTTGACTCATGTTGATTTTTCCCCTCTGATTCCTGCTCTTGTTTTCATGGCTTTTTGAACTCACCAGTGAAGTTCCCACTCACTATCTCTTACATTCCTTTACCCGAAATTCTTTGCCCTTACTTCTTAGTCAGAACATCTTAGTCACATTTAGGGTATCTTTAACCTTGATCTGTACTTGCATCATCTGATCATCACAATTTCCTAATTGTCTGAATTTTATTTGCCACTGTTTTGCTGCTTGATCTTATGGTTTTCTGTGACATTTGCTTGGCTTTATGGAGTTGATATTAACAGTCTGATTTTTGCATACGATCAACTCTACTGTAACCTCCTAAGTGGTAGAGATCATAGGCCGCATAGGGAAATAGAGACTTTTTAAGATTAGTCAAATCTCTCTAGTTTTAGTCTTCAGTGTTTGCTATCTGTGTAAATATGAGTCAATCACTTAACTTTGCTCACTTTTAGTTTCAGAAAAACTAAAATGACATAATTATAAGTCTGCACATTGATGCTATTGAAAGGATCAGGTAAGAGCATAGACAATGTTTGCTTTAGATATGAATGCCTTAAGTACTGTAAAGCATCGTCTAAACATTTGGTCTTTTGTGGTATGTTTAATGAATAATCATTGAATAAATGCAAAATAAATATGAAATATAAGGCACTCTACTGACTTTATTTGTGTAGGGATATGGATATTCTTTTAATTTATCCTCAAATAGGAACCAAAATATCATGGTTGGGTAACATCAACTTGTTAGGTTCCAGCTGGACTGTGTGCAATTATAATTCCAGTTTTCAATATAGTTTAGCAAGACAGAAGATATGGTAGATCTAGTACTATTCTAAAACAATGTTTCATTTAGAAGGGCCTAAATTCTGGTCAGTTGTCTCATGTTAGATATTAGCATGGTTACAACTGTGTTAACTCTTAAACACAACAGGAAGACATCTTGTTTTGCATATAGTAACATATGGATATCTCCCATTCTAGCTTTCGTACATTAAGTTGATTGGGTCAGCCTGAGGGTAGCCTTGCAAAAATCTAATTTGTCTGGATTCCATGTGAAACTGTATGTGGACCCTTAGTTATCAGTTAAATTAGTTTTCAGTAGTTCCACATTTAGAGAGCTATGAACTTACAATGCTTACCATGTTTGTCTTTGGGAAATCTGACTTGCTGTTGAGCAAAAACCTCTAATTTAATGTGTGACATTTATTTTGTTTTTGTTTTAACTGCAGTGGTATATGAATAGTTGATATTCTTTTGATTACATTTTATGAACACTTAAATTCATTCAGTTGTACCTGTTTTTTGTTCATTAATTTGGAGGTAAAATCTCTGGAACATTTCTGCCTAGGCAGACTTCAAATTCTAATCCTCCATCTCAGCCTCCTGAACAGGTAGGTTTACAGATGTGAGCCACTAATGCCTGGCTCACCCCAGCGATCTTAACCTTTCAATGAGGTCCTATTTTTTGTTTGAAAAAAAAAACACATTGTATTCATAAACTGCTTTGTTAAATGGACACACTTTTGTACAACTACTTAAATATTTAAAAATCTTAAAAATACCATTTTTATTATGACTTACAAGGTTCAGAAAATCTAGGAAGACTTCAATTGCGCAGAAATCTCAAATGACCACTGGTCAGTGTTCATATGATGTGACTTCTTGTGTTTTCTTATGATATTCATTATAATATATTGTGTAATTTATTTATTTTATTATTGATTCAAATTCACGTCATGGATTGCAGTGTATTTTTTTCCTCTAAATAATGGATCCTTCATGTATTTTTACATATTTTAGAAATAATCCATATTTATCATTTGATATTTACAATATATAAATATACATATACAAATAAGTAAAATCACACATGGTCTCTTCATGCAAAGAGAACCCCCCATTAAAGTTTTGACTCATCTTCAAGACTCATCAGGCCAGGCTGGCTTTCTTGTTTCTTCTCTGCGACTGGGATACCTTCTCTTGACGAGTGTCCTCTTGTTATCCCATAGTAGATACCTTATTATTGCAATGGTCATGGCTTCTGAAAGAGTAGACCATTAAGACCAATACCATATATAGTGAAAATATACTGAAGAATCTCATTAGCATTACATATTATATGTGGACAAATATACAACATACAATCCTTAACCATATGTCTGGAGCATAGGTATAGAGCTGATTATTTACTCAGCTATTAACTATTATTATTCCAGTTGCACTAGCTATTGTTATTCTTTTGGTGTGGATGAGGGGCTTGGAGAGAGGGTGGTATATGTATTGTCTGTGTATGTTTGTTTACTAGGGTTTGAATTTAGTGCTTGCTAGGCAACCACAGTATAGCTGAGCTATAACCCTCAGCCTTCTTTGCTTTAGTTTGTTTTTCTGTATGGTCTTGTCTTTTTGCAAGAAGCCAACTTAGGATCACAATCTTCTGCTTCTGCCTCCTGCAAATCTAGGATTACCATTATCAGACATTATGGTTAGATATTGTGGTTATTATTTCTTGTGTTACTGTCTTTGTTATCATCATCTTCATTAAGTAGTCAGGGCTTTGCTCTAGACTCTGGAACATGATAAAACTTGGCTACCAGGATGTCTTGATTTGACAAAAGTGTTAGACCTATAATTTTATGCTTTTTAGTCTCCAGTAAATTAAAACAAGCAAAAACAAAAACTTCACATAAACCAATCCCATGAATTCTTTAACTCACACCTTTCTCCAGTCTTGGCTAATTAGAATTCATCATGCTTTTGAAAGAATATTTTAAAAAGAATATCATAGGAAAATGGGTGAAAAGAAAAAGAAAAAAAAAACATTTTTCCCTCCTACAATAATTCATCCACTCTATATTCTATTATCTCATCACTACTGAACATTTTCCTTGATGAGAAAAAAAGAATGCTATGCCTGTTCATATTTCATCAGGGTTTTTTTTTTTTTTAACTAATTCATTCTAAAGGAGATGCTTCCTTTTTTACTCACTGTTGATGACTGTATTTACGAAATAGCTGCACAGCTTTCATGGCATTTATAATCTATGATTTGTCTTCATATGATATGAAAAGTCAGTCATATGGTCAGTCTCAGTAAGGCAATAAAAATCAGTTGAGCTTTCTGTCACCTTTAAGGCATAATTTGCATTATTATCATTAATTTGGCACTCCCAGATTTTCCTTCAAGTAAAATTTTTTGTGGAATACTTTCCTTCCTTCCTTCCTTCCTTCCTTCCTTCCTTCCTTCCTTCCTTCCTTCCTTCCTTCCTTCCTTCCTCCCTTCCTTCCTTCTTCCTTGTTTCCCTTCTCTTTTTTTCTTCTTTGTATATGGAATGGAACATACATGATCATGTTGTAGGGTATCTCTCTCACCAGAGAACAGAAAAGCCACTCTTTGAGAGGTCAATTTGGGAGTCTTTATTGGAGAGCTAGTGGCTGCATATGACTCTTGTAGCAAAAACTAGCAGCCTAGAACAGAGCTTGAACCAAGCTTTTAAAGACAAAGACCACATGCCTTAACAAAAGCAGACCATATTAGGAAGTAGCTCAGGTATAAGCAGAAATCTCCATTTTGGGAAGTAGCTCAGGAGTCAGCTTAAACCTCCAAATAAAAGGATATGCCTCAGATTTTCCATTTAGGAAAATCTATGGGCTACTCAGAGGTGAATGAATCAAGCCATTTAGGGAGGTAATCAAGGTTGAGCATTCTCCATGGCAAAAGCTGTTCTCCTAAGGCTAAACAGCAGGACATCTGTGATTCAATGAATGGCCTCTCTTGCCTCTTGGCTTTTTGATGCCAGGTGGAAAGCCCCCTCCACCCAGCAAGGCACCAGGATGGATGTGAGAAGTTACTATTACATCCTAAGCACAGGACTATAGAGTTTTATGTTAGCCTAAGAATTCTCTTTAAACTATTTCTGTTCTTAGGGTCATTTAAACTTTTACATGGATTGATGGAAGTATGTCATGGATTATTCTTTATCTTCCCTCCAACTTAATTTCCTCCAATTTAATTAATAGCACAAGTTAGAAGATTTCATAAATGGAGGAAGGGTCTTAAGCCTTAAGAAAACAATTAAGAAACTGAAAAGAAACCACATCTACTTCATTGTAATTTTTTCTCTCTCTTGCCTCATTCAATTTTCCTGGTATCTGTGTATGAAGTCAAGCAGCCTGCCAATAAGGTTGTGGGCTAGGGAATAATTGGATATGTTAGCACAGAACAGATGACAGAATTCATTGAATTTGATAAACTTTATCTGTCCTTTTAGCTTCCCACCAATTTATTGCAGATAATATCTGGACCTCACTTTGCAAATAAGGTGAAAGGATGATTCACTTGCCAAAGTCACATACCTACTAGGAGGAAGACTCAGAGTCAAATCTATACAAAGCCTATGTTCTATATGATCAGAATCTTCCCTCTTGTCTCCTAGTAGTCCTGAGACTTGAGAAATCCACCAGCACTGGTGGGAAAATCTAAAGCAATTATATCTATGAGTATTAACAACATATTGTGTGTTTTCTTCCTCTTCCCAAGGAGACGCTTGTTTACATTATGGGACATTGTTCTGTTCTGTACCAAAGAGCTTGTTAAGGGTGACAGACAGGTTTGTTGCATGATTGTGCACTCCAAATTAGATGAATGGTGAAATTATGAAGCAATCAAATGGCAAAGCTTTTAGTGGGCTATAGTACAGTGCCTTTTTTTTGCTACCCCCTTAGCCTGTTAGCATAAAAGAGGCTATAAAGATAAAGTGCACAATATTATTCAAGTCTCAGAGTTCAACAAACATGGGCAGCCGGCATTTTATGGCAAATGTAGTCAGGATTGCTTAAAGCCCCCTTGTCTGGCCTCTACCCACATGCTGAGTTAGGCCCACTTCTTTTTCCTTCTGCCAGGATAATAGTAGGCAAAATAGTACAAACCAGAAAGAAGAGTTAGAAATACCTAGCCTTTCTGAACTTCCCTGCTTCTCCTATTCTTTACCACCCTCAGGGAGAGAAAGAGGCAATGCAGCAAACTCTTCATCTGGGTATGGGGGGAGGAGGGTGAATGATAGAAAAAGGTTTTGCAAATAATCAGATTAGATAGGTTTGTTATTCTAAGAGCTGGGATCTCAAAAAAAAAAAAAAAGAGAGAGAAAGGAAGTAGTAGGGTGCTTTGTGTTCAAGGCTAATGAATTGTCCAGACAGAAGAGTGCTTCTTTCAACCTTGGAGGAAAAGGAAAACACTTCCATGCTCTTTATGCTGGGGGGGGTGGAGGGGAAGGAGGAGTCTCACATTAGGGGAAGAGGCTGAAACTGCCAGCGCCCATAGGAAAGAGTTCAAACTTCTCTTTTTAGAGATGAGGTATGCTAGGTCTACAGACAGATGGCAAGTAACTTGCCTGAGGCTTCCCAGCTATTTCAAGTTTAAGTTCTGTGCTGTCCTCTCCATATGCATTGTGAGGGCAGGAAGATAATGGATCTGCATACAACCATATAAAACCTTCAATGAGATGTAATTCAAGACCCCAAGTTGAAAAAGTGGAAGATGCTCAACTGCATCTTGGGACGGCCTCTCCTAATGCTCAGCCCTTAAGGGTCCTGGAAAATCTGCTTTAGAAGAAAATGTCAGCACCAGAGTACTTGATGTTTTAAACAGTTTTCCTTTAGCATCAATCCACTATAAATTCTTTCAATCTAATTTTTCCTAATTCACACACTTGCTATTAATTCTGTGTGGGGGCTAGTGCCCACAGGGGGATGGGCAGTCCTCCTAGCCTGAGCTTTATTTGACTCCACAGGCACACAAACTGAGCTGCTAAGCGAACCACGAGGAGAAGCAGAGCTCAGGCCTCAGGTAGATCTCTCTGCTGCAGAATCCACGTTGGTCTTCCCTCCCTTAAAAGCTATTTCCTGAACAAAGAGTTGAGAGTTGTCTGCTCTGTCTCTGGATATTTTTCCTCAAAAGACGAAATGAAATGCTGGTCAAGATGAGATAGAAGTATTTTTCCACTCTGATATTCTGTAGTTCTGTGTAGTTTCTGACTCAATCTAACAGTTTACTTGAAAAGGAGAGAGGTTTTTCTCCCCTAAAATATACAAGTATGGTTTGAATGTTGAGATTGGGAGGCCAAGCTCCATGACTAAGACTTGTTGTGTGATACTTCTTTGTACAGATCATTCACAATTCAAAACCATGTGGAGGATCTTTTGTTCTTTCATGATCTGGTGATATCCCACTATCTCCCCACCCCCAACCACCTTATAAATCTGGTCTGTGGCTGTTTGGAGTTGGTTTTATAGGGCTTATTAGAAATAACAGTCAAACACCTCTCCATGGCGCCAAGTCTTGGTCACATAAGAGACTCGCCAATTTGCAGTAGCATATGCATGGTTGACAATCAAAGCCATCCCCACTACCCCATCTAGTTGAGGGGGGAGGGTTGGAGAATTTCTGATAACATACTATCCTAGGACAAAGTGAATAACTCAGTCCAGCATACAGATGTTTGATCCACGTAGCAGCAAGCTCCAGGATAGTTAGGAACATCTGTTATTTTGTAAAGTCTCCTCCTCTCATTCTATTGTCTCTGTTTCATAAATCTGCTTGTAGAATGTGCTTTGGAATTTGATAAGCCTTGTGGAACTGTGGGAGACCAAGTCCAGAGATGTTAGAGTTTTGAGTCTGGTAACCTTCTTCACCTCACAGTGGACAGAGGACAGCAATACTGATTACATTGAAGCTTCACACTTTGTTCCCGTGAATCACAGATTTGTTTATAAAACTGTGATTTCATTCTTGCAGAAAGAAAGCATGAAAGAAACAGAGAATGCGAGAAATAAAGAAAGACACAGAAACCAAACCCAACTGCTATTTTTAGGAGAAAAATTTTAAATGAAAGGCCTCTAAAAGTAAATCTACCCAGCCAGGAAGACTATACGTGAGCTTTCCAAATCTGTCCACTAAAGTAGGAATTTGAAAGCCCCACCACAAATTGCTTTTCACTTCAACCAGGATGCTTATTATGATCCCCTGGCTCTACTCTGCTCTCCTATTACTTACACATGAATTTAGTTACCCTGTATTTTAATTATATGTGTAGAGCAAGTTTTATGTTCTCTTCCCTGACTACTCATAAACTTCACAGAGATCATCAAAAACCATATTGTTCTTAAAATAGCCATTGCCTCCTATCCTTCTAGAGACACCAAATGACATTCTCTTGACCCAGTCCTGGCTTGTATTAAGTTGAATGCTGGGAGCATGTGCTTCCAAACCTCAGTTTTCCAAACTTTAGTTTGAATTAAGCTTGTTCCCAGTCACGGATCTCCGGTGTCTAAATCACAGCATTGGACACCCAATGAGCAACAACCACAAGTGGGATTTCAGTGGCATCCTTTGAACTCATCACATGACCACGAGAGTGTTTGTTTTTCCTGTTAGCTAGGATGAACGCAAGATGAAAATTTCATACACTCCTGTCCCCAGGTACATTGTAATATTTTCTCCTCTGTTCAATGCCAATCATCTTGTGGTTTGAGAGCGCAGGATGTATCTTTTGTAATTATGTGAGAACTGTGATTTTAGCTGACTTGAAAGACCAGTTACAACATTAAATGTCACACAGAACTTCACATTGAGAAACTCGTTGTAAAGAGAATGTTCTGTGTTTTATGGCAAGGTTGTACTGTTACAATTGCCCTTTCCCCTATTTTGCTTAAGATTATTTGACTGCAGTGAAAAGTAATATAAATCAGTCACTGGCCACATAATAACTGCTTACATCTTCCTCCTGTTCTCTTAAAAATACAGAAGAATATCATCCCTCTCAAAGATTGTTGATAAACCAAGCACTAACCATAATATTTTGGGTGACATGGCCATAAAATATGAGTCCTGATGTTTTCCTTTCTGAAATTTCACTAATTGTAGCATATTTTACCAACATGTTAAAAAAATTACATAAACAGACCAGCTCAAAAATCTGTTTTAATAAAGAAATAATAGCACATCCTTGTATTTTTTTAGAAAGCAAGTATTATTGATCCAGCTGAATATCATCGGTGGGTATGAGACTGAGTTCAGATTCTAGCATTCTGATTGTTTCTCTAATATCCTGTGGCTCTCTGTGGTATGAACATAATGGTGCACACTTCACTCAACCTGGACGTCATAATGATATCATTCTGAACTAGTGGTGAATCTTGGAAACTATCTTTATGTCATTATTCAACTGGGTAGAAAAAATAGGAAGTAAATATTGTCTTTTTCTCTTTGGACATTGTATTACTGATTTGCATCCTTCTTTCTGTTACCTTCAAATCCATGACTTTAATAACTTGTTGCATTTTTTTTGTTTCTGTGTTTGAGAAGTTTTCCAATTCCTAGATCTTCAATGGTAGTTCTCACTGATGAGATGTCCTTGGGAAAAAAGGAATTCAGAATGAAAACAGATGTTAAAAATTTTATGTGTTTGACAATAATTTTTCTTTAAAAGAACAATAAACCCCATAGCTCAAAGTCAAGGAGACTCATATCAGCGGTTCCGATGAAAACCACTCGCATATTTCTCTGATGGGGAATTGGAACAGTGGAGTTGCTGATGAAACCCTAAGATGAGCTGAGTTATGGTCCTTCGCTAAGTAATTGTTATCTAGTTTTCTTTGTCTCTAAGATTTGTTGAAAAGTCTCAGTTAAATGAGCATGAAGGCTTCCAGGTATGCATTCGAGGTATGTGGAGATGTCTTACTGTGCAGAGTTGCAGGGTAAGCACCATGTGTGCTGCAAAGCACAGACAATGGCCTTGGTTAATTCTGGGTCAGGGCCTAGAGCTCTTCCAGAGCCTTTTCCTTTCATGGTTACTTGGTTTCTAATTTTGGTTTCTAATTGTACCAGGCGTTTACCACAAGACCACAGCTGTAAGGTGGCATTTGGAAGAAAGGAAATAAGCCTGTTAGGTCCCGCCCCTTCCTGCCAGATGGAGTGAAATGACTGTACTACATATTATTCATAGATTTTTTTTTCCTCTTGAAAAAGAATCTATAAGCTATGCATCAAATTTCCCTTGGTTTCCTTCTTTGCTGACCATCAATCCAAATACTCAAATTTTGTGTAAGAAAAATCATTCAAAAAGTTTACCCATCCAACTTAAAGAAATATTTTTTTCATGTTTTCATTTTTCTGTTTTACTAAGAAAAATGGATAGTCAAATTTGGTTCATACTAAAAAAGGTTAAGAAGTAGAAAATACAGATCACAATTCATTTATAATTTCTGAGGGATTTCTTTATTTTTACTATAATTTCTAACTATAGAAGAAAACATAGAACATATACTCAATCTTTTCTGACATTAAAATTCGGTGGTACTTTGTGTGCATGTGTACTCACACCATGTACATGGGTTCTAGGGCTTGAATTTAGGGTCTGGGTGCTAGCACTTTACCACTTACAACTCCACTTCTAGCCAGTTTGTGTGTGTGTGTGTGTGTGTGTGTGTGTGTGTGTGTGTGTGTGTGTATGTGTGTGTTGTGTGTGCTTAATTGTAGATAATAGTCTCACAGACTTTCCTGCCTAGGCTGGCTTTGAATTATGATCCTCAGATTTCAGCCTCCTGAGTATCTACTATTCATTGTGTGGTACTTTTGTGTTTGAAAATAATCCTAACTAAATTTGGAAGAACAGAGGAAAGAAAGAAATAAGAGAGGGTATAGGGAGGGAAGGAGGTAAGAGGGAAGAAAAGTAGGAAAGAAAGAAAGAGAGAAATAAAGAGATAATAAAAGAAGAAATCTTAGTGTATTGAATATGGGAATCTGAAATAACAGACAAAAGTCTTCATAAAGACCTTAGAAAGAATGATACTGTAATGCTGGATAAGAAGTATACTCATTACCTTGCTCATGTAACTGTAACCCCACTCTACAGTATTTTCACAATAAAAAAACTTATTAAAAAATTCCAAACAAGGACAAAAATAAAGAGCAATTGTATACTTAATAAAAAGAAATGGACAAACTTAGAAGAATTATGTTAAGGGAGTAAGTCAGGTCCAGAGACAAAAAGGTGTTTTCCCTTAAATGTGGAAGCTAGATTAGCTTATAAACTTAGAAGTAAATGTGTGGGTGGCATACAAGTGTATACAAATGTATTATTGGAAATATGGTAGATTCAAGGGAGAACTCAGAAAGGAAAGGCAAAGTTCAGCAAAACAAACAAACAAACAAAAACCACCAGGAATCAGGCACTCAAAAGAGGTGAGGAGGGGTCAAGGAGGACGGAGTAGATAGATGAAGAGAAGAAGAGGGGGAGAAAACAGTAAAAATAAATAACCTACTGCATATTTGACAACACTGAGAAGAGTCAGATAGGAATAGATAGGGGAGGGATGGGGGAGAATGTTGAGAGGGGTGATATTGATCAACATATATTCAAAAAATGCTTTGCTAAATGGCAAATTCTTTGTATTACTACTTGGTGATGATGATGATGATGATGATGATGATGATGGTGATGATGATGACGACGACGACGATGATAAAAAGACCTGAAACCTGAAACTCAGGACAAGTAGTTGTGGTTCTTTTCCCCAGAAAAGAAGGGGAAAGGAAAATTACATAGAAGTGGAAGAAAGAACTGAGATTAGAATAAAAATGAATTTCTATTTTAAAATTGACTAATAGAGATTAAGAAAATATTTAATGGGTGACAAATTGAAGTAAAGATAGAATTTCTATGAGTTTAAAATAATAGAATTTTCCAGGTGCTGGTGGCTCACGCCTGTAATCCTAGCTACTCAGGAGGCTGAGATCTGAGGATCATGGTCAAAGCCAGCCTGGGCAGGAAAATCTGTGAGACTCTTATTTTTGATTAACCACCAGAAAACCAGAAGTGACTCTGTGGCCATATGAAGATGATTAATTCAGTAACACTCTAATTTTAGAGAAAATTCAAATGCATTTTTTTCTTCATCCGTTGGATAGATTTGCCTTAACTAATTTAACTTTCCTTCCCCACCCCTCATGTCTGGCTTAATATTTGAATGCAACTTTAATGGAAGTGATTGACATCTGTCCTAATGCTAACCTCATCTGCATAACTTTGTGAACAATATTCTTGGTCATCTGCCATAGACTGTTCTATACTCAGAGATGGATAGCTTACTTGGTTTACTATTCAAAAATTTTGTGGGGCTGGGAAGGTGGCTCAGTGGTAGACCGCTTGCCTTAAATGCATGATGCCCTGGGTTTGATTCCACGGCACCACATAAGCAAAAAAAAAAGCTGGAAGTGAGGCTATGTCTCAAGTGGTAGGGCGCTAGCCTTGAGCAGAAGAGCTGAGGGACAGTGCCCAGGCCCAGAGTTCAGGCCTCACGACCGACAAAAAACAAAAATTTTTGTTACATAGATGACTTTTCGTTTTGTTGATAGAGAAACTAAGGTCCAGAGAGTTTGGGTGATTTATTTAAGGTTACTCAGTCACTAGAGTTAGAATCAAAATGCATGTGACTTAAAGCTTTATACTTTTCACGTTGCTCATCAGGGTTGGGAAAACTCAAGAAACCCTATGATATTGAGGTCATCATTTGAAGTTGTTGAAGATAGTTCCAAGCAAATAATTAACTTGTTCTCCAAGGTACTTTTTTTGGAAGTTATTTATAGTTGGGTACTGGAGAAACATAGCTTTCTTCTCTTCAAACCATTTGTTCAGTGGCTTCATATGAATAAAGCCACATAGGTGAGAATTAACTTGTTCTCCTAGAGTAATGTTCCAAACTGTTCTGAATATAACGATTATTAGATGTAAGTTATTTAAAAATGATAAGAGTAAGAAGGGCGTGGGGTCCTTCTTAGGACTGTGGCACATACTTGCAGTCCTAGATACTCAGGAAGAAGAGATTGAGGATCACCATGGAAGCATCACCAGCTTTGGCAAAAAGCGATATACCACATCAATAAACCTGGGTTTGTGGAATGCATCTATAATCCTAGTGAAGCAGGAGAGATAGGCAGAGGGATCTCAGTCTGAGGCTACTCCCAAATAAATTGTGTAAGGCATTATCTGAAAAAGAACTAAAGCAAAAAGAGGTTTTGGAATACGACTCAAGTGGTAGAATGTGAGACTCAGTGTGAGATACCTAGTTCAAAACCCTGGGCCTCAAAAAAAAAAACAAACCAAAAAACAAGCCCCACGACCGACAAAAAAAAAAAAAAAAACAACCCAGGCCTTCAATGGAAAGGGAAAAAGACGTCAGGAATTAAAAGTCCCAACATATAACTAAAAGTCCCAACTCATAACTAAAATCTGCAACATTACCACTACAGCAAAACCTTGAAAATCCTACGGAAAGTATCCAGGAGAATACTTTCCAATTGTATGTATACTCTTTTTGTTTTAGGTAAGGAGAATTACATATTAAAGTGTAATGTCTATAAATTGTGTTCCCCTAAAGTTGTGTACCCCAAGACTGGCAGGGGTAGCCTGGGGAAGTACTGAATTGTGACTAATCTTCAGAGGGATTCTTTTGCCTGCTAGGAGGCCAAAATTTTGCTGAGATAGCTCCTCCAGTTGCTGATAAACTCAGGAAACAGGAAGAAACACACACTCTCTATCTGGTTTCACAGCAAGACTTAGAACCTTAAGCAGTGGTAGCCAGAAGTTCTCCCAGCCAACTCCCTCACTGTAGAGATAAGTCCTGAGGAGGTAAAGCAACTTTCCCAAAGCCTTACAGTTAGTGGAAGAGCTGGGAGTAGAAGCCAGAACTAATGAAGCTTCAGTTCAATGTTCATCTGGATTAACAGGATGGGAGGGATCCAAGAAAAAGGAAGCTTGGAGAAAGAACCATACTGGCCTGTGATTTGAGGGGCCGATCTAAAACAGATGCAACTGAACTAGCAAATTTATAACAAGGTTCAGTGAGAAAGGGGCTAAGTCATTAACCTTGCAAAGGGAATTTATAAGCAGTGACCAAATTTGACCTTAAGCCAATCATCCATTTCCCAGTGTCTAAAGAACATGCTCACAGATGCACACACACATGAATATACAGCACACCATCAGACTTTCTCTGAGAATATGAGTTAGAGACCCACTGCAGGAAGTGTGGAAGATAAGATTTCCCAATAATCCCGGTGTTTTATTTTTTTAACTTAAAAAAGAAAATCTGAGGTAATCACTCATTGCATTAAAGAAAAAGTGTAAATGATGGATAGATAAGAGTAAATGCCTTGTAAAGTTGAACTCTGTCATGATTGTCTCCTGTGGCTTGAAAATACAAACCTACTATTTTCTGAGAAGCTGGTATGGGGGCAGGGGCTCCTTTAGGTGGTTTCCTGGTGCTCCTGGAGTTCCTTCCTTTCTGAACACTTACTGGACTATACTTCTCTCTTCTTACCTCCCCTCTCTGCTGTTATTTTTTTAGTTTTTATTTATTTATTTTTTGTCGGTTGTGGCGCCTGAACTCTGGGCCTGGGTGTTGTCCCTCTGCTCTTCAGCTCAAGGCTAACACTCTACCACTTGAGTCAAGCACCACTTCCAGCATTTTCTCTTTATGTGGTGCTGAGGAATCGAAGTCAGTGCCTCCTGCATGCAAGGCAAGTGCTCTACCACTGAGCCACCTTCCCAGCCCCTCAGCTGTTACTTTTGGCCATATGATTTGTTTAGACCATGAAGTAAAAGAGAAAATAATGTATAACTCTGGTTGTGAAGAGCCAATGTGTGAGCTATGTTTTCCCCTTCCTGCTGCATGAAACTCTGATGATGCCATTAGCCCAGGTCCCATCATCAAAGTGAGGTGACCCAGAGCAGTCATACTGGGAGGAAGACACAGAAGGAAAGAGATATAGTTGAAATTTGGTTGTCTTAAACCACTTATATTTTGGCATTATTTATCTCTGCAGGATCATTTAGACCATTGTGACTAGCAGAACACGTTTAATTGGTTCACACCTTTCAATAAGAACCTGTTTTCTCTAAATAACTAATTGCTAATAAAATTTGCACACATAAGTTGGAAAATGAGGAGAGCCCAAAGTTGGTTGTTTCATTGTGCCGGAGAAAATTGTATAATCAACATACCTTCCATTGGGGCAGCGGGGAGGTGCTATAATTTTGAAAACCTTTTCTCAGAAATAATTCTTTATCTTCATTATACATCTTACAGATGTAAGGTTCTTTTTATCAGATGGTATAACTAAGATTTTGAGTTGAAACCACACATCTATGACTGGGAAGGTGGCAGAACATTTTACTGTGGTCACTTTACTATGTTATTTTACCACTGGTTTTCAACTAGGTTAAGGAAAACTTCCTCTTAATTCTTCTTGTGGGTGATAGAAGCTTAGGAAAATTAAATATCAGTACATACATTGAACTTTGGAGAGGACAACTAAGTTTTATATAGCCCTTTTGGGAAGGAGATTCATTCTGCACTGGATACTCCACCACTGTACAAGTTCAATGGGACAGAATTCACTTAACAAGTTAAGCGAAACTACCTTAGTACAAAGCTAGGCAGCAGGGACAACAGAAGCCAAAGATTCATGCATGGCAAATTCATATTTTAAGGCCAAGCAAAGTTACCCAGGATCGATGAAATGCCATTTGTAGGTGCTACACACAGATAACTAACACCTAAAGAATTTTACTATGTTTGGATCACTGAGCAGATGTGTTTCAGTACCTCCTGTTCAAGAAGCGGAAGGAATAGAGCCTGTGCTCAGAAAGTTCCTGTTGAGCTCCAATGTTGAATTCCTAGTGCATTCTATAGTTATTTGAAGAACTATTGACAAATGAAGTCTGGGTGACAGTCAGGTAGATCAGCCGTGTCCATCCAGGAATCTGTTCCGAATATATCTGTTAGGTGCTCATTATGGTGGCTGGCACATGGTAGAAGTTAATAAATATAATTGTGGTTTTACTTGTAACGTCAGTCATAGCCTTTTCTTTCTCATTCTATTGTATTCTAGCCTCCACATTTACTTTCTTCCCACACCAAATGTTGTGGAAATTCCTCACAGGTTGAACAGACGGATACAATTTTTTTAAATTCCCCAGATTAGCCAGGGTAAAGTTCTTATATGTGTCTGAGTGATGGTTCCCAATGACCCCTGAGTCCTGGTGTTCCCTTGTGGAATCCCCTGCTTTTAAATGTATACTGGCTTGGTGAGCTCAGTTCTAAACAAATAAAACATAGCAGAAAGGACAGAATGCCATTTTATTAAAAAAATGGCATGGCTTTCACCTATGGTCTTCTTTGGCTCCAGTCTAGGAAGAGGTCACATAATAGATTGAGGTGAAGTTGGAAGCGGATTCTTCAGTCACAGTTGAGCCAATCCATGTTGACTCTTTGATTGACAGCCTCATGAGAGACCCGGAGCCAGATAAACAATACTGATCTGTTTTTTGGAGGAGGGGTGGTCCTGGGGCTTGAATTCAGGTATGGGGGCTGTCCCTGAGCTTCTTTTACTCAAGGCTAGCACTCTACCATTTGAGCCACAGACCTCTTCCAGCCTTTTTCTGAGTAGTTTTTGGAGATAGTGTCGTGGACTTTTCTGCCCTAGCTGGCTTCGAACCACTATACTCAGATCTCAGTCTCTTGAATATCTAGGATTGTAGGTGTGAGCCACTGATAGCTGGTCAGTCCAAATTCTTTTAATTCCTTTTTACCGTTTTTAATTCCTCTTCCTCCCTCTCTCTCTCTCTCCCTCACTCCCTCCCGCCCTTCCTTCCTTCCTTCCTGCCTTCCTTCTTTCCTTCCTTCCTTCCTTCTTTCCTTCCTCCCTCCCTTCCTCCCTTCCTTCCTCCTCCTTCTTCTTTCTCCCATCTCTCTCTCACTTTCTCTTTTTGGCACTGGATTTTGAACTCAGGGCCTCAGGCTTACTAGGTAGGTATACTACTACTTGTGCTATACTTCCATCCCTTTTTGTCTTAGATAATTTTCAGATAGGGACTCTCATTTTTGCCCAAGACTGGCCTTAGACTATGATCTGATCCTCTTGCACAGCTGGGATGACAGCCATTCACCACCATGCACAACTTGCTTGTGGAGATGGAATCTCACTAATACTGTTCAAGGGCTAGCCTTGAACTGCAGTCTTCCTTATCTATGCCTTTTGAGAAGCTAGGATTACAGTTGTGAGCCATCATGCTTGGTTCTGTGCTTAGCATCTTGACCCACATGAGCAACATGATTGTAAGTATTTGCTCTCATCTATTAAGTCTTAGAGTGAATTATTACGCAACAATTGCTAACAATTATAAAATCAAATTTTATTTTTGAGTAGATTTTAAAACATGTATGTGTGCAGGCCTGAGGCAGCCAAAGCAAGCTCTAGTGGGGAAGGAACTCATAAGGGATGGAATTGCACATAGAGAAATGATTGCCTGTCATTCTTCCCTCAGATTATTCTCTTAATTCTTTAGGTTATACAGAAAATTATGATGGTTTGAAACATGGAGACAATGTAAACTGAGCTCTCATACTTCATACAATAGAAAGCCAGGCCTGAAGAGGATCTTTGAATGTGTTCCACATCCCCCCAAGTCCAGTCACATTCAAGGTTTCAAATTCATGCTTTCCTTGGAAAGAAATAACTAAAATTAAATCACAATTAAACAAATTATAATCCAAAAAAAACATTGAAAGAATCAACAAAACAAAGAGTTGGTTCTTCGAAAAAATTAACAAAATTGACAGACCCTTAGTAAATCTTATCAGAAAAAGAAGAGAACACACCCAAATAAATAAACTGAGGGTTGAGAATGGAAACATCAACACAGAAACAACCAAGATTCAGAACACTATAAGGGAATACTTCTCAAACCTTTATGCTAATAAGTTTGAGAACTTGGCAGAAATGGACCTTTTCCTAGCAAATCTCGACATGCCAAAACTAAACCAAGATGAGTTAAACTATCTTAACAGGCCCATATCAAGCATTGAAATAGAAACAGCAACAAGAGACCTCCCATCTAAGAAAAGCTCAGGACCAGATGGATTTACAGCAGAATTCTACAAGGCCTTCAAAGCAGAGCTCACACCAATACTCCTCCAACTCTTCAATGAAATTGAAAGAGAAAGTTCACTACTGAACTCATTCTATGAAGCCATCATAACCTTCATCGCAAAACAAGGCAGGGACTCATCAAAGAAAGAGAACTATAGACCCATTTCTTTGATGAACATTGATGCAAAACTTCTCAACAAAATTTTGGCCAATGGACTTCAACAATTCATCTAAAAAAATCATACACCATGATCAAACAGGATTAATTTCAGGGATGCAAAGCTGGTTCAATATATGCAAATCAATTAATATAATTAATCACATCAACAAGAGCAAGGATAAGAATCACATCTCAATAGATGCAGAAAAAGCATTTGACAAGATCCATCACTCCTTTATGATGAAGGTTCTGGAAAAAGTAGGAATCCAGCAGTATACTTAATGGTGAAAAACTAAAGCCACTTCCTCTTAACTCAGGAACGAGACAAGGATGTTCACTCTCTCCACTTCTCTTCAATTTAGTATTAGAATGCCTACCTACAGCAATAAGACAAGATGCAAACATAAAAGGGATCCAAATAGGGAAAGAAGAAGTAAAACTCTCCCTTTTTGCAAATGACATGATCTTGTATTTAAAGAATCCCACGGACTCCACTCCCAAATTACTCAAGCTAATTCAAAACTTTGGCAAAGTAGCAGGGTATAAAATTAACTCTCAAAAATCAATTGCTTTTCTGTATGCCAACAATGAGAAAAGCGTGGCTGAAATCAGGAAAGCAATTCCATTTGTAATAGCCCCACAAAAAATAAAATACCTAGGAATTAACTTAACCAAAGATGTGAAGGACCTCTATGATGAAAACTTTAAAAACCTGAAAAAGGAAATCAAAACAGAACTTAGAAAGTGGCAAAACCTCTCATGCTCCTGGATTGGAAGGATCAACATCGTGAAAATGACAATACTTCCCAAGGCTATCTACAAATTCAATGTGATACCTATCAATATTCCAACCTCATTCTTCAGGGAAATAGAGGAGGCAATCCAAAAATTCATATGGGACAATAAAAGACACCGAATAGCAAAAATGATCCTTAACAGAAAGAACAGTGCTGGAGGAATATCAATACCAAATTTCAAACTCTACTACAAAGCCATAGTAATCAAACCAGCTTGGTATTGGCACAAGAACAGACGTCAGGACCAATGGAATAGAATTAAAAACCCAGAAATGAACCTACAGACCTATAGCCATCTTATCTTCAATAAGGGAGGTAAAAAATAGAATGAAAGAAAGACAACTTCTTCAATAAATGGTGTGGGCAAAATTGGCTAATCACTTGTAGAAAACTAAAGCTAGATCCTTATATATCACCCTGCATCAGAATCAACTCCAAATGGATCAAAGACCTCAGAGTCAAAGCAGACACTCTGAAAACATTACAAGATGGAATAGGAGAAACCCTAGGTCTCCTTGGCACAGACTGCAATTTTCTTAATAGAGACCCAGAAACACAACAAATCAAAGAAAGGTTGGACAAATGGGATTGCATGAAATTGCGGAGCTTCTGCAGGGCAAAGGACATAGCTAGCAAGATCAATAGAAAGCCCACGGATTGGGAGAAGATCTTCACTAGCCATACAATGGACAAGGGTCTCATATCTAAAATATACTTAGAACTCAAAAAATTAAATCCCCCAACAACAAATCCTCAAAGAAACAACTGCCCAATAAATAAGTGGGCTCAAGACTTAAAGAGAAACTTCTCTGCAGAGGAAAGAAGGATGGCCAATAGACACATGAAGAAATGCTAACCTCTCTAGCCATAAAAGCAATGCAAATCAAAACAATATGGTGATACCACCTCACCCCAGTTAGGATGGCTATAATCAAGAGCTCTAATAACAACAGATGCTGGAGGGGATGTGGCCAGAAGGGAACCTTACTGCATTGTTCGTGGGAGTGTAAACTTGTCCAACCACTTTGGAAAGTAGTATGGAGGTTCCTCAAAAGACTCCACATAGAGCTCCCTTATGACCCAGCAATCCCACTTTTGGGCATCTACCCAAATGATCACAAACAAGACCATATTAAAGCTACCAGCACAGCTATGTTTATTGCAGCATTATTTACCATAGCTAAGATATGGAAGCAACCCAGATGCCCCTCAGTAGATGAATGGATCAAGAAAATGTGGTATATATACACAATGGAATTCTATGCTTCCATCAGAAAGAATGACATTGCCCCATTTATTAGGAAATGGAAAGACTTGGAAAAAAATTATATTAAGAGAAATAAGCCAGGCCCAAAGAAATATAGGTCCCATGGTTTCCCTTATTTGCAATAACTAGTATATGTCTCAGACAAATAGAAACTGTCAGACAAGTTGATGTTAGGTGAAATGAACCCCAAGATAAGGATTCAAATGTTTTTCTCTTTCTTGCGATTGTTTCTAACATATTTATAAGATGATTTCTTTGTTGCTTTGTATGTCCCTCCCCCATGGTATAAGCCCTGCTTTCACTGTATTTGATGCTGATATAATTTGTGGAGGGGAAGGGCAAAAACAGTTTAAATAGAGTTACAGGTGGACCCATTACAACGAGATGTTCAAGATGTTATGTCAAAAAATGAACTTTACAACTTTGGTGGGGTGGGGAGTGGGTGGAGTAGGGTGGTGGTGGTAGGGGGGTGTGGGGGTTGAGGTGTGGAGAGTGCAAGGGATGGTATGAGGAAACAAAGGAGGAGGCAACAATGTTTGATAAGAAATGTACTTACTATCTTGCCCATGTAATTGTAACCTCTTTCTTTTTTTGGGGGGGGGGTCCGGTCGTGGGGCCTGAACTCTGGGCCTGGGTGCTATCGCTCAGCTCTTCAGCTCAAGGCTAGCGCTCTACCACTTGAGCCATAGCGCCACTTCCGGCTTTTTTCTTTTTGCTTATGTGGTGCTGAGGAATCGAACCCAGGGCCTCATGCATGCAAGGCAAGCGCTCTACCACTGAGCCACCTTCCCAGGCCCTAATTGTAACCTCTCTGTATGGTATTTCCACAAAAAAAAAAAAAAACCCTTGAAAAAATAGTGAAAATCTTGGAAACAATGTGGCCTGGTATGTTCTAGTTAAGTCATAGTGGACAAAAATTGTTGTATCTCTTATTATTCCTATGTAAGCACTAAGGGCAACAATGGTACCCTTCCCCATGGGAAGTGCTTTGCAAGCTTTAAACAATGTTGAGCTTCCTCATTCCCCATTTTCATCTGAGCCTGCTATTTGACTTGATGGGCCCTTGAGAATTGTCCATTGATAAAGCAGAGGACCTTTCATTTGAGAAAATACCTGAAGTCAAGAAGAAGCAAGCTTCGAGTTGTTAACCATATTTAAAAATTATTTTCACAAACTGGTGGGTCTTTTTTGGATCTTTGACAGTAGTCTTTCTATCTACGTTTCAGTAAACATGTAATATGAAGGTAAAGTAAATGGAAAGACTTAAGAGTTGTGTTATAGGCAAATGGCAGAACATAGCAGGGAAATCTAGAAGAGAAAGCAGAGAGGTAAAGAAAAAAATGAACTTCTTGAATATGGTTTTGTACAGTCTTATTTAATCGTTTTCCCAGTGGGGTAAGTAAGGTTAAACTCAGCTTAAAGGTAAGAATGCTGAGGCTCAGAGTTTAAGTAAAACCAATCCAAAGTTTTCTCAGTGGAGATGCAAAACTAGCTCGCACTTCTTCGAATTTCCACTGTGCTTCTTGCCTATTCTGCCTCTGCTGCCTTAGCATTGACTGGCTCTTATGTATCTGCAGGTTGTTGTGAGGAGCTATTGATGAGCAGAACTACTTAAGCTTCTGGCAAAACATAGAAAAAAGAAAACAGTAGTCCTAAAGTGTGAACTTTCCAGATGAAAGGTTTCTGACTCTGATAATCCCATTGAAAATCAAAAGAAAGCTCTAGGAAGCTTAGAGATAGCCCTCCTTTTCAAAAAGAATCTCTTTCATTTTGACTTCTGTCATTCTGTCTGAACTTTATTTGTTCATAGTCCCTGGTTGTGTATCACCTGTTCTCTCCTTAAATCATAGCTTTGTCTTTGACATAGACTTGCTCCATTCTTTAAGAAGTATCGGTGCCAAGATCAAATTGCCCAAGATGTTTAGGTCAATGGTCACTAAATATTGATCCACAGCCCAGATGTGCCCATGAAGCTGTCAGTGCTACATAAAGTGAGAAACACTGGAGCTTTGTGAACCATTGGGTAGATTCTATATTGACCATCTTTATCCTGAAATCATCTTCTTCTTGCTGCTTTGGCGTTTGCCATTTCTTGTTGTATGAAGCAATTGAATCATGACAGCAGATGATTCCCCTTAAATGGTTTTTTTTTTTTTTTTTAAGAATTTAAATGGTCTGTGAAATCACCAATTTGAGAAGCATGCTGCCTCATCCAGTTTAGTGCTGGAAAGTGATCAACCTTAGAAAAATATGTCACAGGGGAATTCTTGACATTTTTGGGAGGGCGGGGGGGATGTGGGGCTTGAACTCCAGATCTGGGTGCTGTCCCTGAGCTCTTTTGCACAAGGCTAGTGTTCTACTACTCTGAGCCACAGCTCTACTTCTGTTTTTCTAGTGGTTAATTGAGGATAAGAGTCTCACAGGCTTTCCTGCCTGGGCTGGCTTTGAACCACAATCCCTAGCTCTCAGCCTCCTGAGTAGCTAGAACTTTAGGTATGAACCACTAGCGCCTGGCTTGAATTCTTGATATATATGTATTTTTTCCGGGGATCCGGTCATGGGGCCTGAACTCTGGGCCTGGGCGCTGTCCCTCAGCTCTTCAGCTCAAGGCTAGTGCTCTACCACTTGAGCCACAGCGCCACTTCCGGCTTTTTTCTTTTTGCTTATGTGGTGCTGAGGAATCAAACCCAGGGCTTCATGCATGCAAGGCAAGTGCTCTACCACTGAGCCACCTTCTCAGCCCCTTGATATTTTTAATGTAAGAGTTCATAAGTTGCTTTAAAGAGTTGGAGAGGTGGGGAGGGAAGGGATGGTAGGGGAAAAACAAAGGAGGGAGTAATAATGTTTGATAGGAAATGCACTCATTACCTTATTCATGTAACTATAACCCTCTGTACAGTATCTTTATAATAAACGTATGTATTAAAAAAGATTAAATTAAACTGTGTATGTGCAGATCCTATTGAAGCATCTGACATGCCATTAGCATTTAGGTAGTGCATACTTCTTGTCTTCTCTTGACACTCTGATGTGTGGCCCATCTGCATCATATAACTTGTAATTTTCTTGGCTCTGCTCTACTAAATGTCACTAGTAACCCTTAGGCTTAGATGTAAGGGCCAAATAATTCTCATGCCCTAACCAACCTTTCCTTTGGACTGATACCAACTTCTGAATAAGAATTTTTGTAAGTCCAAGAGGGATTTCCTATTGTTTCTGATTTATAATCTATTTCTTATTCCATGACAGGTACACAGACACCTGTAAAGAAAAAAATGGTATGGCCCAATTTGGTCATCAAATGTGTACCTGCACTATCATGCTATAATTCTCATTACACTGAAGAAAGGACATACAAATTAGGTAGTATGTTATTTTTCATAAGGTGTTTAGCTTTGAATCCAAATGTTAGCACCTTTTATCATTGCAACAAGTGAACAGTTTTTATTTTAGAATTTTCTTCTGCTTAAAACTTTCCTTGATAGAATCAACTGTTTCTTCTTTACACCCTATAATGACAAGTACTGGAAGAGGGCATTGTATATAAAACTCTTGGTAGAGTGTTTTCTCAATGTGTATTATTGGGAACAATAAATGGTTACTGTTCACTATCAGATATGTCGTATTAGATATCTAAGCTCAAATAGTACAAGGAAATAGTTCACATCCATTCATTTGTAATTTGTTTATCAATCCCCATTCCTAATTCCAATACCAAAAAAACAAATTTACTTCTGTACCATGTGCTTCTCTGGTTGAAGGTTAAATGCTTGCTTCATTTGCATGTTCCCCTTATTTTTGTTGTAGAGTGTCAATCCAATAATAGTAATTCTTCTTCTTCTTCTCCCCCCCCTCTCCTCCCTCCCCTCCCCCCCCTTCCTCCTCTTTCTCCTGCTTCTCCTCCTCTTTCTTCTTTTTCAGTTGTGGGGCTTGAACTCAGGGCCTGGGTGCCATCCCTGAACTATTTTGCTCAAGGCTGGTGCTCTACCACTTTGAGCCACAGTGCTACTTTAGGTCTATGAGTGGATAATTGGAGATAAGTGTCTCATGGGGGCTTATCCACTCAGGCTGGCTTTGAACTTTGATCCTCAGATCTCAGCCTTCTGAATAACTAGAATAACAGATGTGAGTCACCTCTGCTGGCTCCAATTTTTCTTTTAAGATCCTTGTTTTTTTTTTTTTTTTTAAAGTCCTGGATTGGTTAGAAGAACAAAGTACATGAATTCTGCTTGAATGCTATACGAATAGAACCTGGCCATTACTGAGCTTGGGTTTTTGTTTTCTTTTTGTTTTAAATCTGTTTCATTTCTGCTCGGGGAAGAAATAGTGAATGTAAACACCGAGGAAGAGAAACATTGCTAAACTCACAACTTTTTCTTCCTCTATCCACATGCATGTCCACTGATGGGTATGATGTGCATTCATATCACACACCACTTTGTGTTTAGATAAAAAGGTTTAGGTAATATAGGGACACACAAACAATGGGCATAAAATAACACAATATTTGGCCAGTCACGAGTCAAGAAGTGCAGTATCACAGTTCTCTGGATCAGTAGCAAGGGAATGGTTTCCTGGGCCAGACCCTATGCTAGATACTTTTTAACACATTCTCTCATTTGTGGCTGCAGAGAACTCATGAGTACTGTTATGGTATAGCTGAGGACAGGAAAGTCAAAGAACAGTATTTGTTGAACACAATAGGCCCTTGTTATCAGGCATCTTTCTAGATGCTTTTATATAACTTCACAACTCTCTGGGAAATTATATGGTTCTCATTTTACAGATGTAGACACAAGCTCTAAGGGATTAAATGGCTTACTCAAGATCCCCCATTGAGAAGTGGAAAAGGCTAGATTTTAAACCTACTTGCTGGCTTGTATACTTTTATTGTATATAATGCATGTTTATATGTCTTACTCGTTTTTGAGGACATTGATCATCTTTTTTATGTGCTCCTGTTTATTTCTCGTAAAATGGGATCCTTACATTAATTTTATATGTTCATTTTATATCCCTTTAGACTCCATTTACTGGCCTGTTTGACCAATAACAGTTTTTGTGCTTTGCAATTGAAACTGATATACTACAGCCTAAATTTCCTGGTATAAATTTAAACGTGTTTTTTCCCCCTTTCTTACTAGCTTTTTAACTGCGATGGTTGAATGTTGCCTGTCCTCATTGGTAGCAGCCCCCTTCAGTGCCATCTTGGGAAGATCATATTAATTTCAGTCATTTTGTATCACTAAGGGTATCTTATTCCATCCTTGAAGTTCAGTTCTGCTCACTGTTAAAATTTCAGCCTCAAAACTGCTTTCAAACTCTTATTCCTCTTCTCCCAACAATAGATGGTAACTACTTAGGTGCAGTGAATGAAGTTACGGTGAGGATGAAGGAGATCCTCGGGGACAGTGGGATCCCTTCAAAGTGATCATGTGCCTTAGTGTTCCTGGGGTTGTGGCAGTTTGTGCCAATTGTTCTGAAGTAGTTAACAGTAACTCCCAATATTCTCCAGTTTGTGCTGGCCTACACAAAAGATCATAGCATCATTTCACCTCCTTTTCTTCTCTGCACCTCCATGCTGTCCAAGTGGAAAGGGAGGCAGTCTTTTCCTGGTGAGGTTGGTTGGTCATGCATCCATCAATGGCCTTTGTGTGGCAGATGTCCAAATGTCCCTCTGTCTTGTGGGCTGAGTCTGTAGTTCTTTAGAAGACTCTGCAGAAGCTTCCCACTCCACAACTACCTGATGTGTGAACACTGGTGCCAACTTCTTCTTCGTACCATGCCATTTGTTGCCCCTAGCTTAATGGCTTCTGCAAAGGGTTCCTCTCCCCCTAGGAAGAAGTACTATACAGTCCCTTTGTAACGAAGAGGGGGGAATTAACTGTTTTGTGATGTTGCTCTCCACAGAGATCATCTCCTTTCAGTTCTCATTCTTTTCGCAAGAATCAGAATGGGAAGCTGGAGAGATGGCTATTAGAAGGACGGCTCTGCTCTGATTCCTCCCAGTATGTCTTACGCATGCGACTGGCCCCTAATGCCTTGAAACTAGCATGTGGAGAAATGTACTCTCAAGTTTTCAAGCTGGGTCTTAGCGGAAGCTCAGAGCAACAAAAGTCCTGCTTGGTATGTGTTACATGCTGATAATAAATCATGCATATAGCAGTGGCATCTGCACAGATAGCATCAGTCTTATTGTTATAGTTACAGTCAAGTGGTCAGGTAGATGAATCTGTTTTCTTACACTTAAAGATTTTATTTACAAGCCGGGTGTCAGTGACACATGCCTGTAATCCTCCCTACTCAGGAAGCTGAGATCTGAAGATCACAGCTCAAAGCCAGCCCAGGCAGGAAAGTCCTTGAGATTCTTATCTCTAACCACCAAGAAGCTAGATGTAGAGCGATGGGTCAAGAGATGGAACATAAAAGCTCAGGGACAATGCCAAGGCCTTGAGTTCAAAACACAGGATCCATAAGAAAAACAAAACAACAACAAAAAGATTTTAGTTACAATTTGTTATTGTTTGTAACTAATTGGGTAAAGAAATGGACTTTCCCTTCCTAGTTATTTCATTAACTAAAAGATACTTCCTTTCCTTGCCAAGACACTTTAATCAACAGTATTTCTCAAGAAAGTAGAAACAATTAGTAGATCAAACAACTATTCCTTATCCTTATTGTCAGTTGGCAGAGCTTGTTTTCTTTTTAATGCCCTAAAACTAAATTTAGAATTCCTCAATGGGCTGAAGACATGTGTTAGTTATCTTTATATCTCTGGTAACTAGCACAATGTCTGTCATTCCAAAATATTCAATAATTACATTTCTCTTTGTACTATAAGTGGTGCCTATCATGATGTCCTATTAAAAGCATCAGCATTTTGTTCCTATATTGTACAGTCCCATTGCTTCATTTTCTAGGCTGTATCATATAACTAAAGGTTCATTTAGAGAATGTGCCATTTCGTTTAGATACACTTTTCCAAACTTTGCTTTCTTTGCAACAAGGCCAGAACAAGGTATCAGGGGAAGAGTCTTGAATAAGGCCCAGAAAATGATCTATCCATTGCAATCCCTTTCAGAGACCCTTTGGATGGCAATGTTTCTGCCTAGGCAGCCACCACAACATTTACTGTTTAAGTTAACTTTTCTGTGCATGCTCTTTTCTTTGTTCAGTGCCCTTTTCCTCCCCTGCTCAGTTTCTCAGCACTTCCAGATAGGGACAGCCTGGTCAGGAGTCACACGCAAGGCTCCAACTCAGCTCATAAACGTGGAAATAACAAAATGTGTTCCCTGAAGCTTTGCAGTATTGTCAGGAAATGGGCTGCTTACATGCTGCACTTCCATGGATCTGGAAATTCTGCTGAGCTTGGGTTGACTCCAGAAAGAAGTTTAAAAGTGTTCAGGAAAGAGAGAAATTAAAGCAAGCCATTCGTTGGAGATAGCAGTGTTCTTGCAGAGTCTCAGACCTGGCCGGCCATTTGGCAGTGTGTTGCTGGAGCGTGTGTTGTGTACCATGGCGATGAGGTTTGCTTTTCTAAGGATTTTGACTCTGTGGAAACTTTTCTTCCCATATTTTTCAGCTCTCCTAAGCTACAAGGCACCCTCGGGAAGAAGGTAGGGGTAGTTACTACTTCTGATTGGGAAGACAACAAAGTTCAGGCATGAGGATCCAGGATGTTGAAAGGGGTGACAATGATGGATTGTGTTCACAAACTGCTTTGGTAAAAGGCAACTCCTTTGTACAGGTACTTAATGATTAAAAACAAAATACAACTCAAAACAGAATGAGGATCCTGACAAAACTATGGTAGAACTGGAAACTGTTGGATACGCCTATCACCCTAGCTGCTCAGGGCTGAGGATGTGGTTTGAAGCCAGTCCAGGCAAGAAAGTCCATGAGATTCTTATCTCTAATTAACTGCCAAAAAGCTGGAAGTAGATCTGTGGCTCAAATGGGACAGTAGCAGCCTTGAACACAAAAAACTACGGGGGTGCTGGGAAGGTGGTTCAGTGGTAGAGCTCTTGCCTTGCATGCATGAGGTCCTGGGTTCGATTCCTCAGCACCACATAAGCAAAAAAGAAAAAAGCCTGAAGTGGGGCTGTGGATCAAGTGATAGAGCGCTAGCCTTGAGCTGAAGAGCTGAGGGACAGCGCCCAGGCCCAGAGTTTAGGCCCCACGACCGGATCCCCCCCCAAAAAAAAGCTAAGGGACAGTCCCTGAGTTCAAGGCCTTCCCCCCCACTACTTCAATATTTAAGTTCATGGGCAGAGGCTCATACCCACTGTTTCAGTTTTTTAAAGTTCAACTTTAATTAAGCATTGAAAAATTCATTTGTGGCTGTGCATAATTATAACAAAAAGTATGCTAAGATCCAGCCTGGTCCAGGTCATCCACCAATGTATCCAGAGTAAGTAGATGAACAAAAGGCATTTCTATTCACGTGTTGCAAAAGACAGGGCCTGAGTGTAACATTAGGTTCCTTTAGATACTGTGAGCCATGAAAACGATCTCAGTGGACACAAATTCAGCTCGGCTTTTCCTTCGCTGTGCTGCTGAGACAATACCTTCCTCATTATTCTAAATTCAGAAAGGAATTTTCTGGTTTGTGGGAAGGTCTAAAGTCCTACAATTGAGCGATCATACAAAGGAGGTGGAGTTTTGGCTGGAGGAACATAAAGTTCCAAGTTATTTCCTTCTCTGTGGTTTGTTCTCTTTGTTCCTGGACTACCAGAGCTGTGAGATCGGAGAGGGCAGGGTGTGAGGGCAGCAGCTGGGAGCCAGGTGGCCTCTTGTCTCAGCTCGAGTTAGGCCTTAAGAAGACTAAAAAGCTGCCTGACCACTGGAAGACACAAACAAAATCGTGGAATGTTGCGAGAATTTGTGTCCTGGAGTGATAGGAACCTTACCAGGAGACTGAAAGGGGATTTAAGCATCAATTAAATAAAAAGAGAAGTTCCTAGAGCTTAGTTTAAATATATTTGATCATTTTGTAGCATGTAATTTGGAATTACAGATCTTTTTATTTTCCTCTCCTGTGCTGTAAGAGCCTTTTGCAGCTAGATTCTCCTGACATACAAGCTTGTGTCTGTCTGTATCCTGGCTCTGTCTACCCCCATGTTCTGTGATCTTACGCAACTTACTTAACATCCCTGAGCTTCAGCTGCAGAAGGGCGAAGTCATGAAGCCCCAGTGAATCAATAGTAGTGAAAACTTTTAAATAATGCATATGTACCATGATTATCATTTTATTGAATGATTAACACAAGGTCCAAAATATGAACTTTCAACGATTATACTATTCAATAGAGTCTTGTCTAAAGGCTGGAAAATAAATTAGTTGAACTCAGGGTTATGTGTTTATTTAAAAGTACATTTCTTTTCTTATTTTTTATTTTTTGTTTATGTGGTCCCAAGGAATCAAACCCAGGGCTTCATGTATTCTAGGCAAACACTCTACCACTGAGCCACATTCCCGTATTTCTCCCCCACGTTTGTTTTTGTTTTTTTTTAAACAAATGGTAAGCTCCTGTGAAAGTTATTTCAATTTTCGTTGCTTTCAAAACTATTTATCGAATGGGTCTTGACTGTAATTCCCAAGATTCTTTTTTGGACTTAGAGTACTAGTTCCCCATATGAATTTTAGTAGAATTTTTAGTATATTGGTTAACATTTTTGAATTCTCAAAGTGAAAGGTTATAAATGTCTTTTCATGTGCACACCTCTGAGTGGCTCTTCTGTTTTGAGCACCAGTTATGAAACTGAAGCTGGGTTGGGACTGTAAAATATCAGCAAATGGTTCAGAATCTCCTGGAGGAGCACATTCTTGCCCTGTAAGCACACTGAACTAGTCTTTAAATTACAGTAAAAATGGGAGGACAGTAGGAATGGGCTCAGATCACCTATGCAAAGCAATTTTCTAAGAATACTGCTGTCCCAATGCACAACAGGAAATTTATTGAAAACTAGCAGATTGGAGAAAAAAGTAGCTAACTCAACAAAGAGTGTTAAGAGAAGATAAGAAAAGGAAGAAGAGGGCACAACATTAGAAAAAGAGTACTCAGTTTGGTACTGTGTAAATAAAATATTCTATAAAGTCATGCCTGGAAGAGTCTACAACTCTCTGAAGGATTTTCATGCTGCAGATGTGATATATTCACCAGGATGATCTATGTTGAACAATTTTTCTGATGTATTTGTCATGCCTCAGCTTAAAGCATAGAGGATTGCTTCCTCTTAACCCGCATTAAGTACTTGTTTTTCAGATTTGATCACAGAAAAGTGCCTGCTATCATTTTTGAATGACACAGTTACTTATACACTTATGTAATATAAAATCAATCAAGTATCATCTATATCAAATGATACATTTAGTAAATAGCTTATCTTTATAAGTTCCATTGAATCACTATGGATTAGGAAATTTCAGGATCATTTAAAGAAGCATAAATTGAAAGTAATAAGTCGATGTATTGAATTGGACAAGTATTATTCCACCAACTATATAGTTTACTGAATAAAATGGGGATTAAAGTATGCTTAGTGCTATTTTATTTTTACTTTCAATAGGTTTTTTTTTATCAGTCATGAGGCTTGAGCTTCTGCATGACAAAGGACATAGCTAGCCAGATAAATAAGAAGCCCACAGAATTCCATTGTGTATATATACCACATTTTCTTGACCCATTCATCTGCTGAGGGGCATCTGGGTTGGTTCCATATCTTAGCTATGGTAAATAGTGCTGCAACAAACATAGTTGTGCTGGTAGCTTTAGTATGGTCTTGTTTGTGATTATTCAGGTAAATGCTCAAAAGTGGGATTGCTGGGTCACAGGGGAGCTCTATGTGGAGTCTTGTGAGGAACCTCCATACTACTTTCCAAAATGGTTGAACAAGTTTACACTCCCACCAACAATGCAGTAGGGTTCCCTTCTGTCTACATCCCCTCCAGCATCTGTTGTTATTAGAGTTCTTGATTATAGTCATTCTAACTGGAGTAAGGTGGTATCTCAATGTTTGTTTAATTAGGGATACAGGTGGACCCATTGCAACAATGAGATGTGCAAGACATTATTTCGAAAAATGAACTTTGCAATTTTGGTAAGGAGTGGGGGGAGAGGGAAAGTGTGAAGAGGGAGGCGGGGGGGGGGCAGAGATGGGAAGGGATGGGAAGGGGAAACAAAGGAGGAAGCAACAATGCTTGGTAAAAATGTACTCATTACCTTGCTCATGTAATTGTAACCCCTCTGTATGGAATTTTCACAATAATTTTAAAAAAAGAGGGGCTGGGAAGGTGGCTCAATGGTAGAGCGCTTGCTTTGCATGTGTGAGGCCCTTGGTTCGATTCCTCAGCACCACATAAGCAAAAAGAAAAAAGCTGGAATTGGTGCTGTGGCTCAAGTGGTAGAGCGCTAGCCTTGAGCTGAAGAGCTGAGGGACAGCGCCCAGGCCCAGAGTTCAGGCCCCACAACCGGACCCCCCCCCCAAAAAAAGAAATAGAACTGAAAAATACAGAGGTTGAATTATTACCATATGTTACAAATGTGAAATATTGCTTGGAATTAAAAAAAAATGAAGGGGAAGAAAAAAATTAGAGTAGTATCTTCCTGGGAATAGCCTTGTACTTTGTTAACAAGTAGCTTTGATTTATTGGATACAATAAATTTACTGTCATGTTATCCAAAAAAAAAAAGCCCACAGATTGGGAGGAGGTCTTCACTAGAGCTAAAAAAAAAATTACTCCCCCCAACTAAAAATCCTCCCCCCCAAAAAAAAACAACCACCCAACTAACAAGTGGGCTAAAGAATTCAAAAGAGACCTCTCTGGAGAGGAAATAAGAATGGCCAATAGGCACATGAAGAAATGTTGAACATCTCTGGCCATAAAAGAAATGCAAATTAAAACCACAATGAGATTCTACCTTACCCCAGTTTAGAGGGCCATTATGAAGAAAACAAATAATAACAGATGCTGGTGGGGATGTGGCCCAAAGGGAACGCTACTACACTGTTGGTGGGAATGTAAGCTGGTTCAACCACTCTGGACAGCAATATGTAGATTCCTCAAAAGATTAATATATAATGCCCCTATGATCCAGCAATTCTACCCCTGGGCATTTATCCAAATGATCATAAGCAAGGCCACACTAAAGCTACCAGCACAAGTATGTTCATTGCAGCATTATTTACCATTGCTAAGATACAGAACCAACTCAGATGCCCCTCAATAAATGAATGGATCAAGACAATGTGGTATATATGTGGTATATATACACACAATGGAATTTCATGCTTCTATCAGAAAGAATGATATCGCCTCTTTCCTAAGGAAATGGAAAGACTTGGAAAAAAATCATATTAAGTGAAGTAAGCCAGACCCAATGAAACCTAGGCTCCATAGTTTCCCTCATTTGTAATAATTAGTGTATCTCTAGGATAGTCCTGGCAGAGAATCATAATAGCTCAATAGCTATGTACATATGACCATACAAAATGATGCTAATTGAAATGAACTCCAAGACATGGAAACAACAGGTCTTTTTTTTTTGGTTGTTGACCTTGTTATCGCCAATGTATAGTATCTAGTTCTTTCTTTTTCTTTTTCTTCTTTTAATTTTTCCATTGGTTTATGCCTGGCAATCACTGTCTTTAATTCTGGCACCCAGTGTCTTGTATATATATTTATCTAATTTGGGGAAGAGAAGGGAAATAACAAAATGCTGAAACAAGGACAAAAGATGACCCATTGCAACAACAATACAAGACACTATGTCAGAAATGAACTTCACAACTTCAGGGGGTGAGGAGGAGTTGAGGAGGGAAGGGATAGTGGGAGAACAACAAAGGAATGGATAACAGTGTTCCACAAGAAATGTACTCATTGCTTTACTCATGTAACTGTAACCCCTCTGTACAGCATCTTTAAATAAAAATTTTAAAAAGGTAAGTTCATGTAGCTAAGATTTCATTAGAAGATGAAATCTATCTTCAATAATTGTAACCTTACCCACATGATAGAATCTACAACTGTCTATGAAGATAACCTTGTTTTGAGTTGGTTTACAGAGAATTTTAGAGGTTACCAACATTGCTTTATAAGTCTTCAGTCCAGAAAACTTTTCTTTCCTTTTCTATTTTTTTTTTTACTTCCCATCATTAATTTCCATGTGACCTCAGCTCATAGAATCTTGCTTTTCTTAGTCAAGGAGGAGAACAATGGAACAGCTTATCATTTATCTGGAAAGCAAAAAAAATGACATGTTGTCTAGGGAACTTGGAGCTCCCAATAGTCTTGTGTCATTCTGTTATGTTTTTATTAAGTACATAACAATTCAGGCAGTTACATAAAAATCAAATTTCCACAACAAGGCATACTTTGAACATACCAGGGAAATCTTAATACAAAATACTGCAACACTTAATTGAGTAAAGAAATCACAGTTTTGCTATGCAAGCCATGTCCTGTAACACAGTATATTTTGCCAAGGAGCAATAGTAGAACTCTCTGGAAAGTGTGTGTCATACAACAGTTCTTTCAATGGGAAAAGAAGGGACTAAGAATTACAGATCTTAGATGTACAATCAAAGTTATTATTATTCTGGCCCAGGAATTTTAATAGTAAAGGTGTTCCATAGCAAATATATAGCTGTGAAAACTTAACACTACTAATATTTCATTCCATTGAGTTTTTCCTAAAAATAACAGCCAGCATTTTCCAAATACAGCTGGTACTATCAGTAATATAAACTTCCTCATAAACTTTAAATCAAAGTCAAAACCTTTTACTACTTAAAAACACTTCAAGCCAGGTGCTGGTGGCTCATGCCTGTAATCCTAGCTACTCAGGAGGCTAAGATCTGAGGATCATAGTCAGTTTGGGCAGGAAACTCCATGAGATTCTTATCTCCAATAAACTACTTAAAAAAGCTGGAAATGGCACTGTGATTCAAGTGGTAGAGCACTCACGTTGAGCAAAAGAAGCTCAGTGACAGTGCCCAGGCCCAGAGTTAAGACCCCAGACCCAGCAACAAACAAACAATAACAAAAAAAAATCCCCGAAGTAGTCTTCAAGCTGGATGCTGGTGGCTCATACCTATAATCCTAGCTACTCAAGAGACTGAGATCTGAGGATTGCAGTTTTGAAGCCAGTTGGAGCAGAAAAGTCTATGAGACTCTTAATTCCAATAAACTTCTCAGAAACAGTTGGAGGTAGAAGTGTGGCTCAAGTGGTAGAGGGCTAGCCTTGAGCAAAATGAAGCTCAGGGACAGGGCCTAAGCCCTGAGTTCAAGCCCTAGGATACCAAAAATGAAAACAAAACATATCTTCTTCAAGTTAAATCCCAAGTTGTTCTGCTTTTCTTTCTACTTTAATATTAGTTCTTCAAACAGACTTGTTTTAAACAATATGGATATTTTGTAAATTAATTGAATTAAACCACTTAAGTAGAAAAAATGCAGGAAAAAATGCCGACATTTTGCTTCAGTGTGTCTTCTGTAAGATTCTCTTTGAACACTGGAGGATAGAATGCAAGGTAGGAAAATAAATTTGTGATGTGGGCTGAATGGAAGGTTGGGGTATGGCAAGACTGAGAGATCTCATATCCCAACTAAGAGTACTTTCAATCTTAGTTACAGTGGTTTGTTCTCTGTGGAATTCCAGCCTGGAAGAAGAATTAGAAAGTGAGTATCTATAGGAAATCTAATTTTCAAATGCTGTTGCAAAGGTGTCTCTGTGCTGTGTGTGTGTGTGTGTGTGTGTGTGTGTGTGTGTGTTTGTGTGTGTTTGTGTGTTGGTTCTGGGGTTTAAACTCAGCACCTGAGTTCTGTCCCTAATCTTTTTATGCTCAAATCTAGCAATCCACCTTTTGACCTACAGCTTCACTTCTGGCTTTTTGATGGTTAATTGAGACTGTCCTGTGCAGACTAACTTTAAATTGTGATCCTCAGATCTCAGCCTCCTGAGTAGCTAGGATTATAGGTATGAGCTACTGGTTCTTAGCTTGCAGAGACTTTTATAACAATTCATTCTGTCTGCCTTTTATTTGTACACTGATTATTTGAGAAATTGAAGTTGTGTATGGGTATATGTTTTGTGTATGTATGTATGCAAATCATGATAGTTGTAGTTACCAAATTTAAATATTTGTGCATATACCTTTAGAAGCAAATATGTCATAACTTGAGCTTCCCCATTATTTTAGGAAAGAATTTAGGTGCATCTAAATCCCAACTTGACATGCTCATGATCATGTATATTTTCTCATGGAATTATGGAAGAGATATATGAAGCTATTTTAAAATATTGTGACTGACTGAGGTCATATCAGCTGCTAGTGCATTGCCACAAAGGGACATTCCAACACTTAACTGATGTTGAACATATTTTAATTGGCTGAAGTTATATTAGTAATAGAAACCACTGTAGGAGCAATCACAACATCACATTTACAATTGAATGGTCCAGTAGGCATCCTTTAGGCTTGACTTCACTATTAAAAGTAAAGGCAGGGACAATACCCTCTTTTAATTTTCACTCTGCTGCAGAGACCAACGTAATTCAGTCATGCCAATGCTGTACTACTTGTGGTTGGTGTGGTTCTTTTTACTCATAAAATAAAACCGTCTCACATCATCTCTCTTCGATTGACTCATAAATGTAAATCAAATAGAGGAAAAGCTATAAAACAAACACAAATGCCCACTAGATGAGCTAAGAAATAATAGACTGGAATTATTCCTTAAGGCACGTAAGTACAGTGCTTTGCATAGCAGACATACTTCTCTTTAGTCAATAGATGGATTTCTGAAAAGTTACTTGTAAATCAATTTTGCAAAACTAAATCATATTTTAAATGCATTAGATAAATTTGCTACTTAAGAAATGCTAGCATGAATATGTTTTGCAAATCAGGAGAAAAAGGTCTTTTTTGAATATGAAGTCTTAGCCCTAATTTATTTTTGCTCCATGTTCGTGCAGTCATGTGGTAAATTTGTCTCAACTGTATCTGATCATGGTTATTTCTCTGCCCACTATATCGGACCATTGAACCCTCTATGAGTAATGTATTTTGAGTGTTGCTTTCAGAATGTACTGAGATTTTTATAACCACAATGACTTGAATCAAATACAAAAATACTTAAAAGCTTGTAAGTGAAATGAATTTACAAGCAGAGGAAGTGCTATATCTGAGTTTAAGTTTGCTTGAAATGCAAAGTTGAATAGGACCAATATAGGTGAGAAGAAATGATTTTTCTTTCCATCTTAAGTCTGTGCTGAGTCCTTCCATGCAGTTATCTCTATTTTTCCTTTCTGTTTTAGTTTTCTGTACTCTTTGTCTTGTATATAAGATTATCTGATCCGTGGAAGAGAAAGAGAATCATAGAAACAGCAGGACAAAGGATAAACTAATGCAGCAATGGTACTCACTAGACATTATGTTGGAAATGAACTTTACAACTTGGTGGTGAGGGGAATGGGGAATGGTAAGCATGAGAAAATGAGGGAGGGGTAACAATGTTTAAAAAGAAAAGTACCTATTACCTTACTTATATAATTGTAACCCCCCTTTTGATCACCTTTATAATAAATTAAAAAAAAACTCAGATTACCAAGAGAAAAGCATACACATTTATTTACTGTTAGTTTTATGATACACAAAATCTCTCATTAGGAAACAATTATCCAAAGAAAAAGAAAAAGAAAAAGCTGTCTATTTTTAAGTTGCTTGATCCAATGATTGGATATAGAATGTATAATGAAGGTAATAAAATGGGAGCAACTTAGCAGACTCTTTCATGTGTCCTTTTGTCTTCAGAGTGTGGAATAGGCACTTCTTACAACCCGTTTCAGCAGAAAAGTGTTGTGGCCTGCTTCACAGGAGAGAGGCAGTGGAAAGTCAGAGAGAATGACCAGTTCTGTGTTTCCTCTAATGTCAAGGTCTGATATTTGGGGGTAGGTTGACCTGAACCTTGCTAGTCCCCTAGGTCCTAATAAAATCAAATCTAATCCTATTCCATATTATGTAGAAATGAGAAGTTCAGACCAAAAGCTTATGCCTGCCTCCCCTCTCAGCCCCTGCTACTTTGTTTACTATCTTAATTCCATATTATAATAAACTGATAGGAACCTCTGCTCATTGTTTAAGTTCTACAAAATGTCACAGACAAGCAAAGCATACAGAGGTATAGAGTATGGAATGGGGTAGGAATTGGTGGGGATTAGGAAGGTAGAGTAGATGTTTTCATTTGCACAACAAAGCTTTTCAAGTAAAGCTTAGGTATCATCAACCTTAAAATGGCTAACATCTCCACCATCAAGGAATTTTCCTAGACCCTGAAGTCCATCAGCCTGATGCCCTTGATTAGCTGTTTATAATTCTCCTGCTTATTTCTCATCTCTGTCTTATTTCTATCAGGAGGGAAAACATCCTGTTTTCCTGAGGATTGAAGTGTTCTCCTTTGTTGTGGTCATACCTGCTGTATCTCCCCAGATTGAATCCAAGAGGTTATCAAGATAGTTCTCAAAATAGAAAACTCTTCTCTGAAAAGTTTTAAATAAAAGTTTCACCTCCTGGTCACAGAAAAGCAACAGAATCCCAATAAAAATTAATTTAATCAGAATGACTAATCCCTTAGAAATTATTATCAGGTCAAAAGGGAATCTCCCAGATCATAAGGTGGTGAGTCCCTGCAGGAGAAGAACAGGAACTGGAGTGTGTTCAGGAGCAGAGTCTGCTGTCTCCCCAGTCTTTTCTTGCTTTTTTGGAGTCCACATGTCTCTTGGATCATAGTCTCTATTCACACCTCATCATTTCTCTCCAGACACAGGCTTCCCACTTCTTTATGTGCACGACTGCCTTCCCAGCTCCCAAATTCACAGAAGCTGGTTCCAGAAACCATGGCAGATTTTTGAACATCTCCAATTTGCTTTTGCTTCCCAATTCTCTGCAGAGAGAATCTGCTGATAAGTCTTTGATCTGACGCCCATGAAGACAAGAGACAGATTATGGAGTACATAGGAAGAGTGTTTAAGCCTACCACTGAGGGTAGAGAAGAGAACATGTTTAATAAAGATGAGCTGGGTTCATTCTCAAAACAGAAACCATTTGCAAAGCAAAATTCTAATATACTTGATCTTCTGGTTATTATTGCCGGAAGGCATTGCTACAAGGCATCCAAAGTCCAGAGCATTACCATAGTTGGTGGGATACTAAAGGCAGAAGGCAAGATGGAATAAAATTAACAGTGCTTTTTTACTAGTAGGCCATGCAATGTGGAGCACTGCTAAAGGAAGCAAATTGAACATAGGCCAACAGACAACATAATTTACAGTAAAAGAAAATAGGGGTAGAGACATAAGTTGGTTGAATTTTAATCTGAAGGACCAAAGGCATATCAAATATCCTGGGGATATGGATGCAGGAGATTGTACACCATCAAAAATAGAAAGCTTTAATGGAGCGGTAGGTGGACATGCAGTGTCTAAGAAATCCTTGTAAAGAAACATGAGCTGTTTGAGATCACCTCTGGGTACAGCCAGAAGAGAACACAGCATTGGTTTGGTGCTAAGGGGACATTGGTTTAGGGCACTTAATTTACGAGAACAACCACATGGGACATTTCATCTTATTTTTATTTTTTTTAATTTTATTTTGGTGTAAAGATGCTATACAGAAGGGTTACAGTTACATGAGTAAGGCAATGAGTACATTTCCTGTAGATCCTTGTTACCCCTTCCCTTGCGGTTATCCCACTATCCCTTCCCTCCTCCACCTCTGCCCACTCCCCTCCACATCCCTCTACTCTCCCCCACCAAAGTTATAAAGTTTGTTTCTAATATACTGTGCTGTGGGTATGATTGATGCAGTGGGTCATCCTGTGTCTTTGTTTCAGCATTTTGTTATTCCCCTTCTCCTCCCCAGATTAGACAAATGTATAGACAAGATACAAGGTGCCAAAAACAAGTACACTGACAACAGGGGATATACCACAGGAAGAAGAACATACAAAAGAAACAAACAAAAAAGAAATCACATGGTACATCTAAAACAATAACAATAAATACAGACCTCTTGTGTCCAAATCTTGGGGTTCATTTCACTTAACATCATTTTATATGGATATATGTACATAGCTTTTGAGTGTTTCAGCTCATCTGATAAGATTATCCTATTTGTATACTAGTTATTGCAAATAAGGGAAACCATGGGCTCTAAATTTCTTTGGGCCTGGCTTACTTCACTTAATATGACTTTTTCCAAGTCTTTCCATTTCCTAACAAAGGGGATGGTATTGTTCTTTCTGATGGAAGCATAGAATTCCAAGATGATAGATAGATAGATAGACAGACAGACCACATTTTCTTGATCCATTCATCTACTGAGGGGCATCTGGGTTGGTTCCATATCTTAGCTATGGTAAATAATGCTGCGATAAACATAGTTGTGCTGGTAGCTTTAGTATGGCCTTGTTTGTTTACATTTGGGGAGATATTTCATCTTTTTAAAATCAGGAGACAGTCTTCTTTTTTCTGGATCAATGGAGCCACAGAGACGAAGATTGCATCACAAGCTGTTCATACCCTGCTCCAGTCTCCTGTCTGCGGGTTGGCATTTAATCCTTCTTTTCACATAGGGTATCACCTTCCTGAATTTCACTTTTGAAGACAACATTTTACAGATCTTTCTTACAGTTCTTCTTTCATTGAGTATATTTTTTGGCCTTGTCTGAAAGTTCCTCACAAAACACATTTAGTTTTTTTATGGCAAACAAAGACCAGTGAACACTAAGAAAACGAAGCAGTGGAGTTTCTGCCTGGACCCTGTGAGCTTGCATATTCTTTGGGCTCAGGACACATGAAGACATTATCGTCACCTCATTGTTCAAAGCACCTGGCGATGGAACCTGGAGTGTGAACAATTGTGGAATGACAAATGCTGTAAGCACTGGTCTGTTTTGCCTAATTATACAGCTGTTAGGGTGCACTGGGCCATTTTTATTTCCAAAGTCTCCTCCTCCCCTGCCAGCTTCAAACCACATAGTAAAGAGAAGAATCCACAGACCTCTGCATTAGGGCTTTTAGTGCAACCACAATGCAATCAAAGTATCAGGCTGCACCAGCAGCAGAAACCATTTCCACAGTGTGGTTGACCCATATGTTACACTTAGCCTGTCATGTGGGCCACACGTGCAAATGTGGAGGACACAGCCACCATTTCTAGCTAGCTCTGATGTCTCAAATTCTCCTTGTGTCCCCTAGCTCTTTTAAGTTGTTAGAAGAAAGGCTCTGAAGCTGAGAAGGTCATGGTAGACTGAGTAGGGTGGTCTTATTTGCCTCTAGCTCTCCATCCTTGGGTCCTCTGGGATGGCTTTTTTAGGGGATCAGTGAACATTTGGATGATATGATCTGCAAAGGAAGTTTAAATCAACAAAAGGGAAGGATGTTTTTGTTATGGTTCCAGTCCTGGGGCTTGAACTGAGGGCCTGGGTGCTCTCCGTGAGAGACTTTTGCTCAAGGCTAGAGCTCTACCACCTAAGCCAAAGCTGCTCTACATCTAGCTCTTTTTGTGTTTTGTTTAGTTTTTGGTACTTAATTGGAGATAAGAGTAGCAATAGACTTTTCTGCCCTGGATGGCTTTGCTAGTTGATACTGAGATCTCAGCCTCCCAAGTAGTATGAGCCACTGCAAAGACTTTTTTTAATGGATAAAATTAACCTTAAACTGGAGTCACAGTGGCATACACTTGTAATTCCCAGCTACTTGGAAGGTGGAGGTAGGAGGATTGGGTTTTGGGTTCAGCCTTGAGCAAAAATACCAAACTGGATCTGAAAATGGACTAAAGTATAAAAGGATGGGCTGTGGTTATAGTGGAGATTATTACTTAGCAAGTGCAAGGGTCTGAGTTCAAACACTAATACCTTTAGCACCAAAAAATACATAAATAACCTGTGCCATAGAAATGTATCTTTAGGAGACATTGTAGAAATCTTGTGACAGTAATTTCCTAATCAGAGATTGTAGTAATTGCCTTTTCAAGTGGGTCCAGCATAAAGATGTCATGTTATGATTTTCAAGTTTATTAGAAACTGTTGGTTCAAGTCAACACCATCAGATGTTAGTAAGTAGACTTTACATTGATATATTTATAAAATGGACTTATAGGCTGCTATTGGCACTCATCATAGAGTTTTGATGTTAGAATGGTGATAGAATTCATCTCCTGAGATTGATTTTGAAATATTACACAGAGGACCTGTTTTTAAGATCACTAATAGCATAACCTGTGTTTTCTATTTTCTGTGTTCTTAAAACCCATTATTATATCCTGCATATACTACAATCTTCAAACACTTAAGTATTTAGTACATGGTAATTTCCTTTTTGTTGTTGTTGGTGGTGGTGCCAGTCCTGTGACTTGAACTGAGAGGCATGGGCGGTCCCTGAGATTCACCTCCCACCCCCCAACCTCCCCCCCCTTCCCTGCCCCCAAGGCTAGCACTCTACTGCTTGAACCACATTGTCACTTCTGGATTTTTAGTGGGTATGAAGTTTCACAGACTTTTCCTGCCTGAGCTGGCTTCAAATCCACGATTCTCAGAGTTTAGCCTTCTGAGTGCCAGGATTACAGGTGTGAGCTACTGGCGCCTAGTGGTAATATGTTTTACCTAAGTAATGATACTAACAGAAAATTTCATCTATCCATTTAAAACTGATTTACTAGGTTTTTAGGGTATTGGAGCTGTTTGTAAGAAATTATTCTGTGTTGACTCCGAGGTCTTTGGTCCATTTGGAGTTGATTCTGGTGCAGGATGATAATAAGGATCTAGCTTTAGTTTTCTACAGATGATGAACCAATTTTGCCAGCACCATTTACTGAAGAGGCTGCCTTTCTTCATTCTGTTTTTTTTTTTTTTTAGCTCCCTTGTTGAAGATTAGGTGGCTATAGGTCTGTGGGTTCATTTCTGGGTTGTCAATTCTATTCCATTTTTCCTCAGGTCTGTTCTTGTGCTAGTACCAAGCTGTTTTGATTACTATGGTTTTGTAGTAGCATTTGAAATTTGGTATTGATATTCCTCCAGTACTATTCTTTGTGTTAAGATCGTTTTTGCTATTTAGGGTCTTATATTGTTCCATATGAATTTTTGGATTGCCTCTTCTATTTCATTGAAGAATGAGGTTGGAATATTGATAGGTATCACATTGAATTTGTAGATAGCCTTGGGAAGTATAGCCATTGTTATGAGGTTGATCCTTTTGATCCAGGAGCATGGGAAGATTTTCCACTCTCTAAGTTCTGCTTTGATTTCCTTTTTCAGGTTTTTAAAGTTTTCATCAAAGCAGACACCCTGAAAAAATTATAGGAAGGAATAAGAGAAACCCTCGGTCTTCTTGGCACAGGTTGAAATTTTCCTAATAGATACCCTGAAACACAACAAATCAAAGAAAGGTTGGACAAATGGGATTGCATAAAGCTGTAGAGATAGAAAGCCCCAGACTGGGAGAAGAACTTCACTAGCCATAAAACAGATAAGGGTTTCATATCTAAAATATACTTGGAACTCAAAAAATTAAATGCCCTAACAACAAATACTCAAAGAAACAACTGCCCGATAAATAAGTGGGCTAAAGACTTAAAGAGAAACTTCTCTGTAGAGGAAATAAGAATGGCAAATAGACACATGAAGAAATGCTCAACCTCTCTAGCCATAAAAGCAATGTAAATCAAAACAACATTGAGATACCACCTCACCCCAGTTAGAATGGCTATAATCAAGAACTCTAATAACAACAGATGCTGGAGGGGATGTGGCCAGAAGGGAAGCCTACTGCATTGTTGGTGGGAGTGTAAACTTGTTCAACCACTTTGGAAAGTAGTATGGAGGTTCCTCAAAAGACTCAACATAGAGTTCCCCTATGACCCAGCAATCCCACTTTTGGGCATTTACCAAAATGTTCACAAACAAGACCATACTAAAGCTACCAGCACAACTATGTTTATTGCAGCACTATTTATCATAGCCAAGATATGGAACCAACCCAGATGCCCTTCAGTAGATGAATGAAGAAAATGTGAAAAAAAAAAAAATATATATATATATATGAATTCTATGCCTCCATCAGAAAGAATGACATTGCTCCATTTTTTAGGGAATGGAAAGACTTGGAAAAAATATATTAAGTGAAGTAAGCAGACCCAAAGGTACCATGGTTTCTCTTCTTTGCAATAACTAGCATTTGTCTGGGACAAGCAGAAAAGGTCAAAAGCTTGTACATATGACCAGGTAAAATGATGTTAAGTGAAATGAACCCCAAGATAGGGACACAAGTAGTTTTTGTTTTCTTGCTATTGTTTCTAACGCATTTATAATGTACCATGTGATTTTCTTGTTTCTTTGTATGTTTCTCCCCCAAGGTATAATCCCTGTTTTCACTCTATTTGATGTCAGCGCCCTGCATCTTGTATATACACTTCTCTAATTTGGGGAGGGAAAGGGAAAAAACAAAATGCTTAAATAGGGATACAGGTTGACCCATTGTAACACTGAGATGTACAAGACATTATGTTGAAAAACAAACTTTACAATTTAGGTAGGAGGGTAGTGTAGTTGTGGAGGTGGGAGGGAAGGGATGGTAGGGGAAAAACAAAGAAGGTAACAATGCTCAATAGGAAATGTATTCATTACCTTACTCATTTAACTGTAACCCCCCTGTACAGTATTTTTACAATAAAAATGTATTAAAAAAGGAATTATTCTGATATTGAGAACTGATAGATAAAAACCTGTGAATTATACTTTTCCCTCTCCTTTTATCTCTCTCTGTCTCTCTCTGTCTCTCTGTCTCTCTCTCACTCTCTCTCTCTCTCTCTCTCTCTCTCTCTCTCTCTCTCTCTCACACACACACACACACACACACACACTGCCTTAGTAGTTACTCAGAACCACTGGGTTGATGTTTCATTTTATCTCTGAGACTTTCTGATGACTTAAACGTTCTCAACTTCTCTTATAGCTCAATGAAGCCACATTACCTTTGGCAAAAGGGACACAAAAATTGTGTTGTTAGAAAGTAGCCTTTAATGGGAATTTTCCCATCGTTCCTTGTTTCTTTCTTGAAGAAAAAGACTTGATGAGTGGAGTTTTGGCATCTATTTTTGATCATGAGTACAATTACCACTTTCCAGGGTCGGCATAGTCATTATAAGAAGGCCACCATAATAGATCTGCATGTTTAACTTTGCGTTCATGTAAGGAAGGTTAAACTTTTTTCTCTTTTTTTATTGTCACAGTGGTGTGCAGAGGGGTTGCAGTTACATAAGTAAGGCAATAATTGCATTTCTTGTCGAACTTGTTATCCCACCCCTCATTTTTCTCCCTTTCCCCTCCCCCCAATCTCCTCCCTTAAGATAAAAGAGGTAAACTTTTATTTCATTCAATCAAATCTTGTGTTGTTTTTATAATACACAATTGAACTTATTTCTAATTTCTACTTACTGTCTCTGTGTTATGCTGGCTTCAGTATTTGGATATCCCTTTATGGAAAAGACTTAGAAATTGAAATACTCATGAAAAAGAAAGTGTTCATGGACATTGACAGCTGAAAATAGAGCTATTCAAATGTCAGCAATTTAGAGAGATTCCCATTGGTCTCAATGGAGGTCAAATCAGAAGATTATAAGGTGGAATATCATCTACCTGTTAAGAGAGGTTTGTGACTGGAAGAAGCCAGCTAACAAAATCTTAGACCTCACTGACAACTCTAGAACTGGTGAGCAACAGACAAGAAAGAGAGGTAAGGGTTCAATTGACAGGAAAGCGGCATTTGCAGCCCCAATCCCAACCTGTTAGCAGACTGGAGGAAAGCATTTTGGTGGCTGCCAAGAACTGAACAGGAGCTTCCAGAGTCCACACTGCACTGAATTTAGGATTGTCATTTTCTCAGGTGAAGTTGGTTGCAAACTGACAACACAGGGTGCTAGCTGGAGGGATGTGGTCTGTGGATTCCTAAGTGGGCACCTTAATCCCAGGAACTACTTCCAAGAGTGTCAGTAATTGCGGAGGAGAGAATGTCTTCACTTATGTTGGTGAACCTCAAGAGATCAGCTTGGGAACTTCAAGTCTTTGGAAGCAGAAGCAAACAAAGACAGCTGAGGACTGTTAGAACAATCAGGAAGTTTGTTCCTGCTCGAGAATACAGCTGCCTGCCACTGGTCTAACCCTAGAATGGCAGCTTTCCCAGAAACGAACTCAGGCTGGATGCACTACAGACAGATGCCAGACACTGTTTGCCTCTGTGACTTTGAAGCTTCTAGTCCTTCAAATTACCCAAGCTTGTTACCTTGAAATCCCAGAGACAGCCTCAGAATGAAAGACGAGGACAATCTCCTACACTATTTTTGTGAGTAATACCAAACCCAAGTATATATCTATATAAATATATAATAACATGTTATATATTATATAACACACATTATAATATATAATATTATTATAAATAAATGTTTGAGTATAAAATAATATATAAAATACTATCATATAATGTATGATATACAATACATAAAAATAAATAAAATATGTAATATATATGTTAATATATAACTATATAGTATAATTATATTAACTATATATAATATGTCATATACATCATTGTATATAATATATATCATTTATACATGTTATATATAATATAGTATAATATATTAATGATATATATTATATATAATATACTATATAGTTTATGTAGTACATATAGTATATAACATAATGTATATTATGTATTACATAATGTATTATATTATAATATAATATATTTAATATATAATATAGATAAAATAATTTATATGTAATAAAATATGTTATATGTAATAATAATTCCTAATATGTAATATTAGGAATAGAAAAGTGTTAGTGAAGAGCTGATATTTGGAATCATAAGTAAATAAGCATATAGTTCAAATAATCTGAAGAAAAATATTTTTATTGTATATCTTTACACATTCCTATATTATAAATTCAAATTTTTTATTTTTATCCAAGTAATATATTTAGGTCTAATTTTACTTACAATGGCACTGTTTTCTCATCTTCAATTCTCTTATAGTTTGAAACTTTTATAGCTCTCTTTATATTTAAATACTAAATTATTCTGCCATTTATTTTTGGTTTAGATATAATTTCCAATGTAGTAACTAGGTCTTTTCTCAATGCTATGGACTGAATGTGTGCAATCTCCCCAAATTTGTTTGTTGGAATCCTAATCCCTAATGGGATGGTAGTTGGAGACAGAGGTGATTAAGTCAAGAGGGTACAGCTCTGCTTTATGTGCCATTATAAGAAGAGTCATAGGAACTCTCTGCTCTTCTGTAAGCACAGAAGATTATGGATGTCTGCAAGCCATCTCTAGCATCTTGATGTTGAGTATCCCAGCCTCCAGAACTGAGAATTAAGTGTGTATAAAGACCAACGCCCCACCCCAATCCCTGGTGATTTAGTATAATGACTCAAGCTCACTAAGACACCTCATACCTCTCAGTACAATGGTATCAATTCTTTATCAATAATCTGTACTTGGAAGTATTACGATTATGTAGATGCTTATATTTGAACTATATATGTATCATTTTTATTTTGAATAACTTTTTAATCTGGTTGGAGTTAATGGTTGCCTCTTTCAGTTGATTTGCTTAGTGTCTTTTTATGTTACTATAATTTAAAAATTATTTTTAAAGAGTTTTACAGAGGGATTTCATTTCAACATGTCAGTTTACGAGTATAATGTATATTGATCAATGTTCTCACATTATTTTCCCCATTTCTCCCAATATATATAGTTTCTATGTAATTATAACAAAATTGATTCTAAATAAAAATTAAATCTCAACTAGGCACTGGTAGCTCATGCCTGCAAGCTTAGCTACTCAGGAGGTTGATGTCTGAGGATTTTGGTTCAAAGCTAGCCTGGGCAAAAAAGTCTGTGAGACTCTGCACTTACCAGGAAACTGGTAGTGGTGTTGTGGCTTAAAGTAGCAGACTGCTGTCCTTGAGCAAAAAGAACTCAGGGACTGCCCAGGCCCTGAGTTCAAGCCCTATGACTCACACACACACACACACACACACACACACACACACACACACACACACACACACACACACACACACACACACACACACACAAGTAAATCTCATTATATTCAAATGATTCTGATTCTGGATGTGGGCATTTGGCCCTTCAAACCCCCTCAATTTACTGTTCTCATGCAGTCTAGTATTCCTACATGTCTATTGTACAGTGGTCATGTTGGTCTGGATTAGAATTTCCTGTCTTTGTATAGGACCTCCAGTTTACTCATTTTAACTTCTTCATCTTTCATGATCTATTTTTTGTTTGAAGGCTCACATTCTATTCTATTCTTTTACTTGAATGGAGTTCATGTACATGTGGTTTCCTACAAAGAGAAGTATAGCTGGGAAATATCTTGCGACTTTCATTGACTGTTCCCATCATTTTCCTTCTTTGAATTTTGCTTAGAGTTGGGGTTCCAAACAAGAAATCATTGCTTGTGGAATTTAGGTCCATTCTTTTTTTTATTTAGCTGCCACTGTTGTTATATCCAATACTGTTTCACTCTCCATCTTTCCTGAGTGATCTATTGTTGCTCATGGTAGATCTTTAAAGCTTTTCTCTTTGTCCCTGTCATTCTGAAATTTTACAAAGATGAGCAGTGTTGTGGATCTATTCATTATGCTAGGCACATGAGCTTTTATAATCTGGTAACCCATTTCTTTTAGATGTGGCAATTTTTTTGTCTTAGCTCCTCGATTATTTTCTTTGTTCTTAATTTTCTTCAAAATCATTTTTTCCCAGAATTCTTATAATCTGGATGGTAAGCCCCACAAAGCTCTTTCCTGATTTTATTAACTCTTCCCCCTCAATCTTCCCATTCTTTCCTCCGTGCTTTCTTTATTTTCTAAATAGTTCCTTGAATAGCTTCTCATAACATTTTTTCAATTGTTCTCTGAAAGTTTATTTTAAAAGTAGCAACCTGTTTTTATTCATGTTCTCTCATTATTTTGAGACTATTAATATTGTTTTTTAAAATTAAAAATCCTTTTCTGCCTCTGCATTCTCTTGCTTTCTCTGAGGGCATCTTTTTTGTTTATTTTGGAAAGTCTTTCCCTTGTATAGGTTTTCCCAAATGTATGGTGAGTCCTGACTGTGTGTTCACATTTAAAAAAATAGACTGGAATTCCTAAAAAAAGCCTGTCCAGTGGCCTGTAACCGTCAGGAACTGACATGGCTTTAGGAAAACTTTTCTAGGGAGAAAACTTCCATTCTCCAGGTGGGTAATGGGGCTCTCAAAATCTCAGTATTTGTCTTCATCTCTCTCTCTCTCTCTCTCAGCATATCTCATTGCTATCTGCAGATACGCCTGAGGCCTAGAACCCTGCAGGAAGTCAACTTCCCAGAGGAGGGTTTTCTGAGGAGGGTTTTCTGGGTTAGGTTGAAGTTCTTGGCCTGGGCAAATAAGTTGTCCATGGATGCACTAAAATAATTTTTTTGACTACTCCTATTTTTAGCCTTACCTGGCCTCTCCTTTCATAAGCATTTCAGACAATTCATTTGTAGTTTCTTAGGTTTGTGCAGTACAATCCATTCTGCTGTAATTTGTTCTTTTTCTCTGATCTTAGGATTCAACTATGAACACACACACATACATACATACACATACAACTGGGGTCATATTGCTCACAGAGAGAATATTTAAAAATATTATTGAAGGAAACAGAAGTATAGTTTATACACTATTCTGTGGTCTTAGAAATATTAGAAAAACATGGGTTTTGTAAAATAAAATCTGCAACGTGAGATGATAATACAATAAACAGACTTGAAATTGGAACTCATTGGAGAGGCAGGCAAAATCTTTAACTAAGTTTAACTAAAAAATAACTTTTCAAAGGGAACATCAAAGAACAGAGTTCAAAATGCAAATGCAACAGGGAATGAAAATGAAGCATATAGATTATAAGCTTGATAAAAACTCCCAAAGCAGAGGTAAATGACAAAAAAATAAGAGGATCTAGAGGATGTAATATTGAGCTACAACTTAGAGAAATTGAAGGTTCCTGAAAAGAAGTCAGAAAAAGAAACAGAAAACAATATTCAAAAAATTGTAAGTGTTCATTGGCTGGGCTAGAAGGAAGTTCTTGCTTTGCAAAGTGAATGAGCTCAACTAATCCCTGAAAATTTTAATGAAATAACAATAGATGTATGCTCATGAATGCATGTCCCAGGTAATCCTAATGTTCAAGGTGAAGAAACAATCCGACATTCATCCAAGCAAATGTAGACTGGTCACCTACAAAAGAAATAGCAAAACAAAACACCCAGATTTTCTTTTTTATTGTAAGATAAACAAAAACCTTTGAAGAGATTGCCTTGTGGTCTCAAATGATTCAAAATGGTTTAAAAGTTTCCGTACTATATTTAGAATTTAACTACATACAAAGGTAACCAAAACATTTTATTGGATATATAAAGACTCCCAGAATGTAAAATACATGTAAGCTTTTTAAAAAAAAAATACATGCCAATTTTTCTAATAGCTAAAAGGTAAATATATGTGCATGCACATATACACATATACTTACATGAGGAGAGAATAAAATATGTAAAGATGAAGGCTGTCAGTGTAAAAATAAAATTTAACAACCAGAAGCTATGGAAATTAAACTCAAAATCATACAGATTTCAAACATTATTTTAAAGCAAGAAACTAGATGTCAAATCTTGAATTATATCACAAAACAGGAAGAAGTAATTTTCTCACCTATAGAAGCTGTTTCTATCTAACATTAATTAAAGGAAAAATGTTTAGTCACACTTGAAAAATGTAATGACAGTTGAAATGATGATTTCCTATAGCTAATTATAAAAGGAAAAGGGAGAACCATAACTGGAATAACTCATACAAGGAAAATATAAGCTACCAAGGAAGTATTGAAAACTAAACAGAGGGCATAAAAATGACAAAAGAGATGACAGAAAATGGAGGTTCTTGGGAAATTTTTCTTGTAGAAAAACGATTATTAATTAGCAATTATTTATTATCTCTTAGCAAGACTATTATCAAGTTATTATAAGTGAGTTAAACGTGGAACAGAAGAAAGTGAAAATATCAGATGGAATTACAAAAGCCAAAGTTGGAACTTGTGACTCAGTATAGAGTTCTTGCCTAGCACAGAAAAAGCCCTGGGTTTTGATTTTCAAACATAGCAAAACCAACCAACTAGGCAACTAACCAAGCAACCAAGAAATAGCATAGTTCAGTTTTGTCATAGTCAATGAATTTTAAAAAGTAAAATAATAAAAGTCTGGGTAAAACTATCTTGGCCACCTTTAGACATGAGCAAAATTTGTGTCAGTAGTAATAAGTAGGACAAAGAATGGCAGTAAAAAATTGGAAATTTCAATCCCGAATATATTTATAATAGATTCTGAATATACCAAGAAATAAATAATGTAGCATATGTAGAAAATAAAGGAAAACAATCAGGCCCTATTGATATATGGAGTGTATATTTAACTTTCTAGGCAGGCAGATAACATGATGGAGATTTGCCTCCTGCAGAGTGATTTGTTGTCTTAGAAAGTTTGATGTGGCCAGAAAAGAACATTAATTTCATTTTTAAGAGTAATCACTACTCAGCCATCCTTATCATATTGTGAATTTTAGTATTTCTTGATTTTTATTGTTAACCCTCTGTGTTCACCATTGAAAACTGCCTAAATGATTGATAGATTAAGAATCTTCTGCCTTCATCAGAAAGAATGACATTGTTGCATTTGTTAGGAAATGGAAAAACTTGGAAAATATTATATTAAGTGAAGTAAGCCAGGAAAGAAACATAGGTCCCATGGTTTCCCTTATTTTCAATAACTAGTATATGTCTGAGGCAAGCAGAAAAGGTCAGATAAGATGATGTTAAGAGAAATGAACCCCAAGGTAGGGACACAAGAAGTGGTTTTTTCTTTCTTGCTATTGCTTCTAACGTATTTATAAGTTACCACGTGATTTTTTTGTTGCTTTGTATGTCCCTTCCCCACAGTATAACCCCGTTTACACTGTATTTGATGTTGGTATAATTTGAGGAGAGGAAGTGAAAAACGATTTTTTTAAAATAGGTTACAGGCTGACCCATTGTGACAATGAGATGTACAAGACACTATGTCGGAAAAACGAACTTTACAATTTAGGTGGGGGAGGGGAGGATTCTGGGGAGGGTGTAGTTTTGGAGGTGGGAGGGAAGGAAAGGTAGGGGAAAAACAAAGGAGGAGGCAACACTGCTTGATAAGAAATGTACTCCTTAGCTGGGCACCGGTGGCTCACACCTGAAATCCTAGCTACTCAGGAGGCTGAGATCTGAGGATTGCGGTTCAAAGCCAGCCCAGGCAGGAAAGTCCGTGAGACTCTTATCTCCAATAAACCACTCAGAAAACCAGCAGTGGCGCTGTGGCTCATGCAGTAGAGCACTCGCCTTGAGCTGAAGAGTGCAGGGACAGCACCCAAGCCCAGAGTTCAAGCCCCACCACTGACCAAAAAAAAAAAAAAAAAAAAAAAGGAAAAGAAATGTACTCATTACCTTGCTCATGTGATTGTAACCCTTCTGAACAGTATTTTCACAATAAAAAAACTTATTTAAAAAATGATGCAAATGATATGCACAATGATTTTACACATAAGAAGCTATGTTAGAACATTAGTTATAAAACTGAGGTAATCTAAATGTTTGAAAGTGGGCTATTATTTAATAATCATATTTAATATGTATGTAATCAAATGATATGCTTCCACTAAGGAATGTATTGTAGAATAATACTTAGGAAAAATTTCAAAGTTTTCTACGAAGTCAAAAATAGACCACAATTGAAGTACAGACTCTCCTTTTACACTTATAAAAATGTAAATGTATGTATAAAATATTAACCAAAAATATTTAAGAAAGTATTTTTCTCTTGAGCATATGCCATTATTAGAGAAATATAATCACACATCCTAACTTTAAGTTAGAAAGATATATACTGAAAGACGTTAAGTTTGGGGGATTTATTGCTAGTGTCTTCTGACTGCATCCTATTGCAGCTCCTTGTTTGTGTAGGCGTGAGTGGTCCAGTGAGCATCCTCAGCAGGACAGCAGCTAAGGAGCCCAGGGCCCCTCTGCCCAACTTGGATCATTATTCTTGCCCTGGAGAATTTCAGTTAATGATTCACCATTAGCAATCACCAGTTGGATAACTGCAAGAATGAGAACGAGACACCTGAGGGAGCTGGGTCTGTCACTTGAGTACAACCATTCCCAAGTCACCTGCACTGTTGAGTGGATTGGTCTGGGAAGAGAATAATTGGTAACCACAATGGACGCCATGGATTGGGTGCCCATTATGCGACAGGAATTCTAAATATTCTGTGTGAATTAAAGTTGACAGGCATGTTAACATTTAAGATGGCTTCTCTCATGTTGGTTTACATGTGAGAACAACAATGTACAGAGAGATGAGACAGATTTGAGAATATGAGGGCTATGTGGCCATAGAATCACGCACTGGGAAAGAGAGCTTCCCTCAGACCTGATGGCTTGCAGGTCTTAACTGTGGCAGCTTCTGAGGCACCTTTGTGTTTCTTACCATCTGTTTCCAAGAGATTCCTCTGACTCCTTAGGCTACACTCCTTGTTCTTCACAAGGCATCTGAATACCTGTCACTAAGAAGGAAAGTGTGTTGTAGGTGACTGTGAAAGCCATTGATATGGTGAAACTCTTCTCATTCTATCTAATAGAAGAAATACAACATTGGTGGAATTTATCATCAAAATGGTGTAAAGTAATGCAATTACTCCCTCAAAATTACAAATAATTTTAGAAAGTATTAAATATATATCCACTGAAAAGTGCTAACTTAGAAATAGCTCTTGAGAGAGTTAGGAAATTGCTAGGCAGCCTACCTCTTCTTCTTCTTTCTCCTGCTCTCCAAATGCATATTTATGCACATCCATATGCACAGTCAGAGAAAGTTCATATGTCTAGTGTGACCACTACCTTCTGAATTTGAAGCTACTGATTTGAAAACTTTTCAATTTTCCTTACTTTACATATTTGGACTGTTTTGAATTAGCATCGAGTGTTTTAATATCTCCCAGTGGAGCTTTGTTCATCTCTGGATGGAAGATAGAGGGAGGGAGGAGGAAGTGCATTGCTGGGAAAGGAACATAACATCTACAGCTTCAAAAAATGACTGTTACTGGCAACAAAACACTTCATGTAAGGTGTAAACACCAGATAAGAAACTTCCTTTTCTGAGATACCACACTTGAATTCCTCTTTTTAGCTTTTATAATATACTCTGAAGTTTCTTTTTTTCTTTCAAATGAGAAATTTTCCTTCTGACTGGGCATCGTGACTCACATCTATAAACCCAACAACTTGGTTGAAGACTGGGAGGATCACAGTTCAAAGAAGTTCTTCCAGGAAAAATGTTAGTGAGACTCCATTTCTACCATGAAATTTAGCCTGCTGGCATTATTGTAGCTATAGCCAATAGGAAGTTTGTGCAAAAATTAGACCTCATCCCAAAACAACTAAAGCAAAAAGTGATGGTAATATGATGGTAATATGATAGCATGTCTGCCTAGCTAGCAAGAAATCCTGAGTTCAAACCCCAATGCTTACCCATAAAACTATTTCCTTCTGGATGTAATTAGTATTTTGGGGTGAAGTTCGATAAAATTACCAAAGAACTTGCTAGAATTGCCCAAGGGCAATTCCTCCATGCTCCTTATTTTGGTGTAATAAAACACATGAGTGGAGATTCTTGCCTAAAGAACTAAAATAAATAAGTAAATAAATACATAAATAAATTAGTGGCCCAATAGTCAGAAGAAAAGAGAAGTCTCCAGTTAACCACTAGGATGTTTTGACTACATGAGGAGAATTTTGGATGTTTCCAAATATTTCGGAAAACATTTGGGAACATCCAGATGTCTGGCCTCATGTAGCTCAAACATCCAGATGTTTGACCAAATTTTGCCCTTTTCCAGCAGGATGTTTGGCCTCAAGTACACCCAGTCATGGTTATAGTAATTACAAATTTTTAAATAGTGTCAAGGCAAATTATTTTTGGGAAAAACATGGCATGCCAAAGTGTGAAGGTTATAGATGATCATAAACATTAATAGTGGGGGAAAAAAGAGGAGGGTATTCTGCTGACCAATCAGATTGAGTCATCACAGTTGTCAGCAGTAATGTTCTTTTGTGAAGGGTCTAATAATTAGGAATAATAAACATAAGCTGGTGTCCCTTACTGATGAAAAGGAAGCCAGTAGCACTTGCAATGTTTACAAAACTTGAAAGATATAGAAAGAGAATCCTTTGCTTTGAAATTAGCTGAAAATTCTAAACTTCATGGAAAAAGGTTGAATGAGAGTTCAATTTCCTCTTCTCTTTTTATTGGGCTCAGTCTAATGTGACCCGTTAGTGTCTCAGATTACAATGTCCTTAAACTTGTGGGAATCAACCTAATAAAAATACTACAATGAAGCACAGTTCATACCTCAGCTGTGGGCCGGCTGTGTGGATTACCATGGTGCAGGAGTCAGAAATGACCTCCTCACAGCAGACTTTTGTTTCCTATGGAGTGGTAACATGAACCTGAATGGAGGTGTTAAATAAGGAGATAGTATGATGATTCTGATAAATACTTTCAGATATGATTTTCAGTCAACATCTTGTTGATGAATCATGGTAAGGCCATAAATAAAATAGCCTCAAATGGTCCTGGATATCTGTTATGAACAACCATCAAGAAAATGTTTTTATTTTAACCAGTGGATGCCTAACAAAGTAGTAGTTAGATAAAATTATACTGCTAGTTCTGTTGTGGTTATTATTTTATCCAGTTCACTGTCACAGTCCAGGATACATGAATGCTAGCATCTCATATGTGTTTGGATTTGCACAACAAACCTAAATTCATCACTTTTTTGAAAATTGAATTTTATTGTAAAGATGCTGTACAGAGGGATTACCATTACATGAGTAAGGTAATGAATAAATTTCTTGTTGATCATTCTTACCCCTTCTGTTTTTCTCCTACTATCCCGTAAAAGCATAGATTTTTGGAAAGCCATTTAGATATGTTCTGGGATTTTTTTTAAAAGTTAACAATCTTTAAGGAGTGTGGGTTTTACTTAGGAATAATATAAGCTGCCATTATTTGCAGGATGAAAATGACTGTTGAAAAGCAAGTATTGTTTTTCCAAGGACTCTATATAGAGAATATAAATACAAGAGATCCTAAAGAAGTACTGAATATTCTAAATGATTTCTGAAAATTTAAGTTCCAGTTTCATTTGAAAAGGATTGCAATAATTTCTCATATTGAGCAAAATTTCCCATATCAGGCCTTAAAAAATAGAACTATCTGTAGATCAACAATATAAGCAGCATTGTTTTTACTTTAAAAGAAACAGAAAATATGACTTCATGTATTCATGTGGGGAGGGGGAAATGTAACTGCTAAGCAAATTGTGTAAAACCCAGGGAGAAGCTAGCTCTAACTTCTTCTGGTGATTAGAACAATCCTTCCTACCTCTCCATGCCACTTTGCTGTAAAGAATTTTCTACAATGGAACATTCAGCAGTATGATAGGAGAATTGGTAATGATAAGGACCTGATAATATGCATTACTGAGAGTGAATATTTAAAGAGGTCAGAACATGTGAAAAATAGGTTTGGGGGCAAATCCTGATACTGTTTCTTAGGCTGTCTGAACTCATGCAAGATAAGCTTCTCTGTGTCTTGGTTTCCTTTTATGCAAAATAAAGATGATCACAGTACACAGGGCAGAGGTTTGTGGCCAGGATTCAATAAGTGAGTCTGTTAAGCTCTTCTGTCAATGTCTGCTCTGTAAGCAACTTTTGAATCTAAGTACAAGAAACAAAGTGCCTTGAATCCAAAGGTAACTGAAAATTTGAGAAGTGAATGGCAGTTGAAGAAGACATATCATAAGATGCTGTGATCAGAAATAAAATGAGACATGTTTTGACACTTAATGACACTCTAAAAGATTGGGTGGCAGTGAGATGTACACATGTGTCTGCAGAATTTGTGGTGAGGAAGTGGGGGTTGGGCGAAGAAGATCAATCTCCCAGCTTTCAATTAGGGTCCTGTGGGCGGGGAAGAAAATGAATTCACGGGAAAGGAACTGGCTGATATTATTATTTTTTTGATGCAGCATTCCAGAAAACATAATCAATGGCATCCGTCCAGTTCCCATTTAGTAACCAAAGAACTAGCTGCAGCTGTTTTTTATGCCTGGTGGTGCCAGTTTGATAGTGTATAATCATATTTGCATAAAGATAAAAAGGAAGGTGTTATAGAACACAGTTAAGCCTATGGTTTCACCATGAATTAAAGGTAATTTCAGACTAATTAGGTATAATTTGTTAAGGAATTCTTCCCAGCAATGATGACTCTGATTTTGTAATTACAGGACAATGCTTACTGTGGCTTTCAAGGCAGGAGAAAGCACACCCGAGGGGGTCATGTCCCACACTAGGCAGATCTAATGGTGCCACAAAAGACAGGTGTTTTGTCAGATTTCAGCCACACACTTTCACACCTGCAACACATTAACTACAGCAGCAATGTTAATGAAGACCAGGTGCCTGTTCTCCAACCTAAATGAGGAACTGGCATGAGGTTTGCTGTTTGCTACCTGATGTCTACCGTAGTGTCTCCATACACTATCTTCTGTTTGGAGGTGAAGCCGAGTGGGTGAGTCAGACCTGTGAGCGATTTTCTTTGGTCCTGTGAAAATTGGCATTGAAACATTGACCTTCACGTTGTGGTAGCAACCTCTTAAGCCACGCATTGAATTTGCTGTCAGTGCTAACTCTAAAATAGTGGAACAACTCTTTCCGTGTTAAATATCTGCAGGCTTTCTATATGCTGCTCCTTTTGTATAGAGTTTGGTCTCATATCCCTGAAATTAGCTGATCTATGCAATCTACAAAATGGATTTCGGGAAAACTGCTGTGCTATCAGCTGCTACCAGGGAAAGTTTGATTGTAGCTACTTGAGTCTTCTCAAACTTGAAGTTTTGCCATTCCATCCGGAAATGAGTAATGGAAGCCTTGAGCAATCTTTTTTTTTTTCATTTTAATAAAACACACGGTTTTCATTGTGTGAGGCTATATCGTTTTTAGTGCTCTCTGTTATGAAATGCAAACTATCTCAGAAACCAAGCTTTCTCCTCCCCTTGTTTTCATTCTTTGTTTTGTTTCAGCACTTTGAGCTGTAGCTGTCTGCTTTCTTAGATGTCTAGCAGTTCAGTAAAAAGTTAATAATGTGTCAGAAAAAGAAAATCATACACTGGAATTAAAAGGGAGGGGAAAGGAGCAGATCTAGTTTTTTAGCAGCAGGAAGAACATTGTCAACCTCATCATCAGTGACTTCTGAACCTAACAAAATGGCCTTTTCGCTAAGAGAGATGGAAAGGTAGACAAATATTAAAATGTTTGGTAGACTACTAAAACTCCAAGTCCTGATTAGTTTAGAAAATAATTGAACTAGGGCTGGGAAGGTGGCTCAGTGGTAGAGCGCTTGCCTTGCATGCCTGAGGCCCTGGGTTCGATTCCTCAGCACCACATAAGCAAAAAGAAAAGTGGCACTGTGGCTCAAGTGGTAGAGTGCTAGCCTTGAGCTGAAGAGCTAAGGGACAGCGCCCAGGCCCAGAGTTCAGGCTCCACGACCGGAACCCCCCCCCCCCCCAAAAAAAAAGAAAATAATGGAACTGGAAGCTTTTAGAGTAGCAGGAGTGAGTCTGGGACTGGAAGGATATTTGAAATTCAAGGTTCTTTCATTAAACCACACCATACCTTCAGAAACTGAGACTTGGGGGTCTTAAGGGAGTAACATAGTCCAATTCTTCCATTCCATGTTACTTTGTTGTGTTTTTCAAGATGTTGTAATGGGCTGGAGAAAGTTTTCTAAGAAGCATCTAAGAGGTACTGATATATCTGTGAGATATTTCTAGCAAAGTAGAATTCAAGGTTTTACTTTCCACATTTCCTCATCCAAAGGTTAAACAATTTTATTTTTCAGATTATTCAGTTAATTTGGTATCCATGTAAGAATCAATATGAAGAGTGGTTGTAGCTACCAACTAAGACTGAAAACCCTGTGTGCAACAGAAATCCCTTTAACCTCTTTCAAGTACTTTTGAACACCTCAAAAGTAATGTTCTTGTAGACAAGGTTGTCTGTGTGAGCATTCTCTGGTAGGCCACCTCTTTGCCAAGGTCCTGTCCTACCTTTGCAATAAATTGAGTTGTGTTTTTGCTGGTTTTAATAATTGTAGTACTTAAAGCATACAAATCACAGAGCTCAATTCTGAATCAACCATTGGGAAACATATTCAAAAGTCCAGTTGAGAAAACTGATCTGTGACAGATTGTTTCAAGCCTTGCTACTCAATGTATGGTATACGAGATGGCAGCAGTGCTATAACTCTTGGAGCTGTTATAACTCTTTGAGCTGTTAGACATGCCAAGCCCGGGCTCTAATTCACACCTACTGAATCTGAAATTATACTAGTAAGAATTTCCTTTGTTGCTGAGTCAATTAATTGATTCCTAGAATTGCATTGAAATCATATATTACTCTGTAGATAGCAGTTCTTTCTGTGGGATCCTTTGGGCTAGTGCAAAAATCTGTCTTAAGTATATTCACTTATTGCAAGTGAATGCAAAATTGAATCTGGCTAAGGCTGTAGTTCATCACTTGTTTGTGGTGAAGATTCATAATTTTTCAGCTTTTAAATGTATTACAAATGATCAGTGTAAGGGTTCCTTTATATTGTCCAAGGACTACTATGAACAGCATGCTGGGTCAGAGCTCCAGGAATCATAATACTGTCATGAAATTATAATCCGAACTGGGTTTTCTCAGCTTTTGTCAAACATTTTCATCTTCTGGAAATTGCTATTCCAGTTTGTCCAGACTAGTGTCAAATACCAGAAGCATTTCAGGCCATTTAACAAGTTCCTGATATGCCATAATACTTCTTTTTATGGTACTTGTCCTTTCTACTTTAGTTATGTTTTTGAATATAGATTTTGCATTTATGCTCAGGCTGGCCTATATAGGATTCCCAAATGGTTGAGATGAAAGGTATGTACTACCATGCGCAGCTCTTTATTGATTGAGATGGGATTGCTAGAGCTTTTCTGTCCAGACTGACCTTGAACTATAGTCTTCCAAGTCTTTACCTCCCAAGTAGCTAGATTGCAGGTATGAATGTCAGGCTCATTTTTTTTTTTTTTTTTGTTAAACAGGACTACTGTATCATCTACTTAATTCATCGTCTTGCTCTCTGCTACACTTAAAAAGTATTGTGAATTTTGAGAGAGCTCAGTTATAAATATGACACTCTGAACAGTCTACAAAGGCAAAATTTCTGGGACAAATCTGGGAGAGAGTGAATAAATGCTGAACTGGGAAAGAAATAATTGGACTGTGCTGGAAAGATGAAGTGAATCACCAAGGATGGAAATGTAAAAGATCACTGAATCCAGAAAACTAAGTATTCAAGGACACATGTAATAAAAGTTGGGTTCTCTATGTTCTTCTTCTTGTTCTCTCTTCTCTAACAAGTGCAATATCATGTATCAGAGCATTTTTTTGCCAAGGGAAGAAATTGATTTAACAAATGCTTACTAAATGCCAACTATGTAGAAATGTGGAATTCTAATTGACAACAGAATTAAAAATCTTAAGTCAATCTTTCTGGATTCCAGTTCTAGCTCCGTTTTTCAATACTACATATTGTTCAGCAAATTTCTTAGCCTCCCTGTTGCTAGATATTTTTATTTATTTTATTTATTTATTTATTTTTTGGGTCCGGTCGTGGGGCCAGAACTCTGGGCCTGGGCGCTGTCCCTCAGCTCTTCATCTCAAGGCTAGCGCTCTACCACTTGAGCCACAGCGCCACTTCTGGCTTTTTTTTGCTTATGTAGTGCTGAGGAATCGAACCCAGGGCCTCATGCATGCAAGGCAAGTGCTCTACCACTGAGCCACCTTCCCAGCCCCTAGATATTTTTAAAAATACAAAGTGAATGTAATAATAACACCTACTCTCAAAGGATGAGAGTTGTATTAGATAAATGTGTGCCAATTGTTAAAATAGTGGAGAAAGAGTAATAAGCACTCAATATTTATTATTGATAGGTAGCTGATAAGTTTCTAATCTCTGAGGAAATGGGACAAAAATGCATCCCACATCTAATAGTTTTTTTATTCTTATAAAAGAAAACAAATATTCAAATAATTGATTGCACAATTAATACTTTGAATTATGATATATGCTACGGATGCAGAAGTGCAGGTGCTTTTAGATGGACTGTTACTCAGGGCTATGAGGCCAAGGAGACTTCCAGAGGGAAGTAAGTTTGGGTCAAGGCAAGTGAAATTTGGAGAGAGGATCAGCCCTCAAACCCAGCATGTGGGGAATGAGGGGGGTAAGATGAAGCTGATGAGGTATCCAGGGGCTGGGTGATGAAGTGTCTTGTGAAGGGCTTTGTCCTTTGGTCTTGCAGGTGTCTGACAATCAAGGGAGTGGCATAAGAACAGTTTAACTTTTCATATACCATCCAACAGACAAGTAGAGAATGGGTTGGAAGTTAAATAATAGCAAATGTGGAGGCACCAGTTAGGAAGAATTCACAGTACCCTAAGAAAGAATTGTTCATAACTTTCTGCAGGATGTTGGCAGCAAAGATAAAAGAGAAGTGGATGAATTGGAGAAAGATTTAGTGGGTGAATTCAGGAAGGCTTGGTGGTTGATGGAATCCTGGTTGAGTTATACTGTGGTTTTTCTTTTCCTTCCCTTTAGGATAATAAGAGACATTTAAAAATAGCCATATTTCTGTATGATTCTGGCAAATTATAGACATAGACACATCTTCTTGCACAGGATTCCATTAGTCTCATCTATGCCCCCTGAATAATCTAATAGATCTCATTGTCTGTATCTTCTTCTTAAAGTCTGCTCCTGTTTATTTCAGGAGAAAATCTCATTTTTGTGTAGAAGACAAAGACTTTATTTTTTCCTGTTAACAGTTTTTAAGAGCTTTTGAAGTTTTCTGAGCTGTCTGGGGGTTGTGTTGGATAGATTATAATCTTTGTATCCCTTAGAAGAAGCAAAGCAAAAGACATACAACTGTTCTTTTTCTGTCCCTTCAACTCTAAGCAGGTGGTGATGGCAATATAAGTAGCACCCTGCCTATAAAAACCTTCACTCTTCTTTTCCCTTGGGGATAGATGAGAAGAGTGAAGAGCCCAAGTATTCATAATCCCTCATCTTTGTTTTCTACACAAATTTGGGCTTATTTAATCCCAATGTAGGGCTTCCTCTTTCTCTAAAAGAAAGAAGACTATGGTGAGGGTTACAAGAGGTATTTAAACTTACCTTGTATAAAAAATAGAAAAAATGAAAATTATAGAAATGCCTGCAATACCTTTGCATGCTATTGTTCCATTTTCTAGGAATTGAAGGCATTTTGCTGGGTTTATGTTGACCCTGATCCTCTGCACCCACCTATTATCTTTGAAGGATTTGCTTAGCTTTGTATTTCTCTATATTTTCCAATAGAAGCCTCTTCTATTTCTAAACCCATCTGCTCTTGTAATACTGTTTACCTTTTTCTTCTCCATACTACTCCTTTGAGCTGTTCTTTTGAAGGTGATGGACAAGAGATCAGAGAAAGAAATGAATTACTAGGTTTGAATGGTTTCTTGGCTCTTACAAATGGATGATGGGGAACACCATGGAGTGAGAATTCACCAATAACCAGCTAATTCAGGACCCTGGGAAGTATAGGAAAGCAAAAATCATTTTTTAAATGATGTCCTTCTTGGTGAGGCCAACCAGTTAATAAGTAGAATTTCCTCATGGCTTGACAATTAATCCAACATTTCTTTTTTCTTTCTTAAGTAAACAAGGTGAGGGCTTTAGGCTTCTGTCCATCTCCGAGACTAGATTTACATCCCCTGGAAATCTGAGCAGATTCTGCTATCTCTCCAGTAACACTTAATTGCTTTTAATTATCACTCCACTGAAGTTGAACCATCTCTCACCCAGGTCACACAACAGAACATGGCTCATAAGTTTTATGAGCCACCTTTTGTATCCCATCCATGTGTGCAGTCACCTTTTCTAATCACAAGCAATCCATCAGTCAGCCCTCCCTGCTCCTGACAGGCAGAATCTGGATACTCAGAGCGAGGACAAAGTTTTTTGGTACTGTGTTGAGGACCATTGCATTAGGAAGACGGGAGCAGACTAGCGATTTGAATTTCTAATCTCTAATTTCGAATCTCAAGGTTAAATGTGAATTGAAGTTTGAGATGGTATTCCCTGTACCACCCCTCCTCCAATGTTGGCCATCAAACCAGGCCAAACTAAAGGGAGTTGGGATTTCCAAATCCAACTCTTCTTTCTGCTAAGCTGTGAGTTCTCACTGTACCAGATCTGAGCCTTTATGTGACCTCATAAATAATTGCAGAATAAATAAAAACCCCACACTTAGGGTTGGTTGCAAAGCCAGGGTCCTTTATGAGTGGATTAGGCAGAAACTGATAAAAATCCAAAATATACTTTTCACTGACCCTGTAGAGCATTTGAGATGTTCTTCTTTTATTCACTTCTTTCTAGTCTGTCTCTCCATTCTGTCTCTCCATTTCCTTCCCAGTCCTTCAAAGTCAATCTTTGAGAAAAGATGGCAAAATTTTTTAACTATAGGAATCAATGACATAATCGTCAAAATTTTGACTTTACCATCCGCTGGATTGATCACTAAGTCTATCAGAAATATGCATTGTGTGATCTTTGAGAGATGTTAGATAAAAATAGAACTGATTAATACACCTTCCCTTAAATAAAATGATTAAGCTAGCTGTCTCATATAGTCCTAGATTACATGAGGAGTTCAGATACCATCTGTAATAAGCCTGATGGCTATAAGAAGTTCTTGGATGGGTTTTTAAAAATTATTTGACTTTAGCATTTTCTTTAATGTAATTTTCTTTCTTTTTTTTAATTTAATTTAATTTTATTTGTGAACATACTGTACAGAGGGGTTACAATTACATGGGCAGGATAATGCGTACATTTCTTACCAAGCATTGCAGCCTCCTCCTTTGGTTTACCCTTCGCATCCCTTCCCAGCCTCCCCCCTCCCCCCCAATCCCAATCCTTCTCCTTCCCCCCCTTCCCCCCCCCCCCCCGCCCCCCCGCACCGACGTTGTAAAGCTCGTTTTGGACATGACAACTTGTACTTCTCATTGTTGCAACAGGTCCACCTGTATCCTTAAACAACTGGTTTTTCCCCATCTCCTCCACAAGTTATACTGACATCAAATATAGTGAAAGCAGGGGTTGTACTGTGGGGGAGGGACATACAAAGCAACAAAGAGATAATCTTATAAATGCGTTAGAAACACATGCATGAAAGAAAAAAACATTAAAATACATATCTAAGGGTTCATTTTCCTGACATCACATTATCTGATGTTTTCCACTTGACTCATACATATACTAGATATTGCAAATAAGGGAAACCATGGGACCTATGTTTCTTTGGGCCTGGCTTACTTCACTTAATATAATTTTTTCCAAGTTTTTCCATTTCCTAACAAATGGGGCAATGTCATTCTTTCTGATGGAGGCATAGAATTCCATTGTGTATATATACCACATTTTCTTGATCCATTCATCTACTGAGGGGCATCTGGGTTGGTTCCATATCTTAGCTATGGTAAATAATGCTGCAATAAACATAGTTGTGCTGGTAGCTTTAGTGTGGTCTTGTTTGTAAACATTTGGGTAAATGCCCAAAAGTGGGATTGCTGGGTCATAGGGGAGTTCTATGTGAAGTCTTTTGAGAAACCTCCATACTGCTTTCCAAAGTGGTTGAACAAGTTTACATTCCCACCAACAATGAAGTAAGGTTCCTTTCTGTCCACATCCCCTCCAGCATCTGTTGTTGTTAGAGTTCTTGATTTTTGCCGTTCTAACTGGGGTGAGGTGATATCTCAATGTTGTTTTGATTTGCATTTCTTTTATGGCTAGGGATGTTGAACATTTCTTCATGTGTCTATTGGCCATCCTTCTTTCTTCTTCAGAGAAGTTTCTCTTTAAGTCTTTAGCCCACTTATTTATTGGGCAGTTGTTTCTTTGAGGATTTGTTGTTGGGGGGTTTAATTTTTTGAGTTCCAAGTATATTTTAGATATGAGACCCTTGTCCGTTGTATGGCTAGTAAAGATCTTCTCCCAGTCCGTGGGCTTTCTATTGATCTTGCTAGCTATGTCATTTGCCCTGCAGAAGCTCTGCAACTTTATGCAATCCCATTTGTCCAACCTTTCTTTGATTTGTTGTGTTTCCAGGTCTCTATTCTTTAATGTAATTTTCTATTGTTTGCAAGTTATATTGCTTGTCATTCAGTAGCTTTTATTTAAAATATAGGAATAGCTTGAGTATTTGTACACACACACACACACACACACACACACACACACACACGTATGCACACACAGCTTGAGTGTATGTTCCTTATGGGAACATAAACATTTCAGAGTTCAGATTTTTGTTTTGTTTTGGAAAATCACATGTATATAATGAAATTTATTAGCGATGATACCTAAATGTGAACATGATATCCATTTATGTTTCCTATACACATACTGTTGATAATTTTGCACAAGAAATAGTTTCATGGTATGGAATGTTTTACTTGTGATATCACTGATTTGAAAATTGATTCACATTTTAGATTTTAGTTTGTATTAGGGATGCTCAACTTGCGTTTAAGATAAGAAAGCTTAATCATTAAAATATTAGACAAAGAAACCAGTAGTAACTAGAACTGTCAAGTCATGAAGGATGGTATAGAAATGAAAAACCTTAGCCTTCATTGGGCTGGAAGATGAAGGTTTGTGGAAGGTTTCTACCTAGTTAGAAAGATAAGGAGTGGGGAGCAAGAACAGAAAGGGAAATATTTACACTGTCAATGTAAAAGGATTTGTGAGAGGCTGATACCCACAAACATATACACTTTATGTAGGGTAGTGCTGTTGTCAGAGGAGGCTCAAGTATGTTTATGCAATCTGCTGGGATAAGTGAGATCCTATATACCCAGCTCCCCAGAGAATGTCTCCCCTTGTCTTGGCAGCATAGGCTCCAGGACTTGCCCAGAATCTTTTTCCTGACCTTCTCCACTCCACCATCATTTCTCCTTGCTCACTTCTACCAAAAATGAGGATTCCTCAAGGCTTCAGGTGCTTTAGAGAAAATGATTTGACACCAAAATTACCCTATGTTCAGAGCAAATATCCCTGTGTAAATAAGGCCTCTTCTAACTTGGAGGGAGGGGGCTTGACAGAAGAGCACATTTAGTTTTGGCATCATCATCAAAAGCTATGGATACTCTGATGAATAAGCCAAGGAAGTGGTGGTCTCTGAGCCCACGTGCATTTGTGGAAGTGCATGTGAGTGAGTATGGGTTTGTGTATGAGGGTGTGTGTGTATTTGTGTAAAGGGTGAAATAGAATCTTCGCTGGAATAAAGAAAGGAATGCAAGAAGGATCAGTTAGACAGCCAGCCCTAAGGGAGTAGGGGGAAGGGAAAACTGCAGACTCCCTTCCAAATCAGTAAATGCAAATTACAGCAGGAGGTTGACCTTTTTACTGTAACCGATGTCAGCTGCAAGTTGTAACCTCATGCCATTAATTATAACCCAGCATACCTCTGGCAGTCTCTCCTGTTTACCTGGGTCTCCTTCTTCCTCCCTCCTCACCACTTCCTTCTCAGCCTGAACCCCAGTGAAGGCTCAAGTTGCATGCTACCCTCTGAAATGAAATGCTTTTAAAAAAATATTGGGTCTTGCAAGGCCAGAGTCCATTCTATGCATTTGAGTTATTCTTGTCTTTTTTCTTTTCTTCTTTTCTTTTCCTTTCTATTCTTTTCTTTCTCTTTTTTCTCTTTCCTTCCTTCCTTCCTTCCTTCCTTCCTTCCTTCCTTCCTTCCTTCCTTCCTTCCTTCCTTCCTTCCTTCCTTCCTTCTTTCCTTCCTTCCTTCCCTTCCTTCTCTCTCTCTCTCTCTTTCTTTCTTTGGAGTTTTCTTGTGTTGCTTCAGAGATATTCTGAGAAGAACCCTCCCCCCTCTTTTTGTAATTTCAGTTAACATTAGATGAATCTATAAGTAAAAAAATAAAGCATTCATCAACAGAGACTGGAATGTAATAAAGCATCCTTTGCTCTCCTTTTGGAAAATGTTTGCAATAGGCTCTTTGCCAGACTAGGAATCTGGAAAAAAAAAATTAAGGTAGCAAGTTAAAAATTCTTTCATCCAGTATCTGTACTGAAATAGCCATTTGAAACAACAACAACAACGAATTTTTACCATTAGCAATTGGCACTGCACTACCAGTTAACTTGAAATTACCTTTAACAAAGTGTGTCATTTTGTTCTAATTAAAAACTTTCTTTATATAGGAAAAAATATACCCACGAAGAAATATAATCTAGAAAATTCTGTGCTTAAGACAAGAAAGAAACCTAAATAATAGATCTGAGATGAATTTAAAAATCTTGAGCCCTTCTTTTTGTTCCACTTCTTATAAATGCTTATTCAGAAATCATTGTTTATTCTGTGTAAGAATCTTGGATTTTAGCTCCACAGAAAGAATAAAGACTTATATAGACAGTACAGACTTCGTGACTTCTGTCAGAACCTAATGTTTAGAAGGGCCTTGCACTTGGCTTGAAACTGCCATCACTACCCCAAAGTCCTCAATAATCTTTAAGAAGGTTCCCACATTCTGGTTTTGTACCTTATAAAGCCTTTCATGTCTAAGGGAACTGGAAAATAAAGAATACAAATAGTAGGTGAAGTCAATACAAAAATTCTGAAGAACTTCATGTCTACTGGGCTAATATTATTTCTGGAAATACTTAAAATCTAGAACAAAATAAATATATGCTAAGGCTTGTCTTCCCAAAACCCAAAGCTGTCTGTTTCAGCCTTCTTTTTTTTTGATACAGTAAATAAGTTACTTATCCACAATGCAGCAGATTTCTCGTAGTTTGATTTGTTTGTCTTGTCCAGAGACTTTTGGTATTTTCCCATTTTCATTTATCAGTTCACATATTACAGAAGATTTACCATGATCAGCATTCTATTTTTGCATAGAAATAGCCAAGATTAAAGTAGAGATATGCCATCCAAAAGTCTTATTTTTTTATTATTCTATAGGGAATAATAAATGGAAAAATGGAAAAAAATACTGTGACATTAACTTGAGTTAAAAATTGCACCAAGTAACAACTAAGTGTGTCAGAAATGATTTTTTTTAACGTACAGAGGAGATCAAGGATGTATTAGGAGCAAGGAATAACTTAAAAGGAAGTAGTAGGAAAATGTCATGTCCATGAGACAGTGGCTAGAGCAGAGTAGAAAGAATAAGACAGATAGGAAGGGGAGGTAATCAAAAACATATTTGTGTTTAGTGTCAAGTGCTTAATGGAATCAAGGCTCTTGGAAGAGGAGAAATGCCCCTGTAGGCTGTTTGCTTTGAATAATAATAAAACCGAATTGTACCATATATATTGTAATTCTAGTCTTACCAAGTAAATGAGATGATGAACCAAGAGAAATCAAGAAGAGAATGGGAATGCTCCCAGACCCATACAAACAGAAATATACTTTATTCTCTCATAGGTCAGTCCTCGATGTTGTCCTATTGGAAAGAGGAGAAGGATGACCCTCATCATTTTTATGCAGTCATAATGTGAAGGTTCAATTTAGGATTTCTCCATTGGTAAACAAATCTTGGGAAATGTCAGTCAACATTTGTGTTGGTGGACAGCTTTCTTTCAGTGTTCTGAATGTTACAGAAAATGAATGCATTCTTACTATATATTGATTAGCAAATTACCACTCCTGTATTTGCATGTCTGTATTTAGCATTAAATCCATCCTCAAAAATCATCTCAGAAAGTATTTTATGAATCTACAGTGTCTCCTTTCTGCACCTTTAATACTAAGTGGTGCAGTATGAGGACTTGATTTATTAAAAAGGCATGGTATTTAAAAATGATTTCATATCGTTTGATGAACGTAGGGGAAAAGCTAGAATAGAGGTTTTTTTTTGGGGGGGGGTGGACATTAATTGTTTTACCTTTAGCTCAATGTAAATAATTCACAGGTTACATTTTGACAGGTGAGACTTCAAGTTATAAAAGAAATTCTTTCAGATTTTGGATGCAAAATTTACGATTGCCCCAGGATAACTTGGAAAAGCGTTAGAAGACTTCTGTTTTTCTTATGAAACATTCCAGGAGATGAATTACTTTTCCATGCCATGAAATCAAGTAAAAAGTGAGATGTAATATCAGCAATGATGTGACTGTTCATTTGGGGGATGGTCCCACTTGACTGGCTCTGATAATTTCCTGTGCTGTGTCTTAGGCCAAAAAGCTATTGAAAGAATATGAATTCAAAAGTGCAATATGTGCTCCAAGAATCTCAACTATTGTATTGTGTTAAGCATACCTATTTATGATCATTCAGATTTCATCCAGGTTCATATTTGACCCTGATCATTTTTATTATTCTATTTTAGTCAGATGTTTCTAGTTCACAACTTTTGGTTTCTACTTGATTAAATATGCTAATTGACATAAAGATATTAACTGAACCATATGATATTATAGGTAAGCAATTTACTTTCATTGTCTTTTCTGTTAATTGTACAAAATAATGTTTCATTATGACATGCTCATACATGTATATAGTGTACATAAATCATATCATTCCCCCATTATCATAGTTTATTCTCCTCTTCTCGTTGCCTCCTCTGCAAATAGTACCTCTTCTACTTCCATGTCTTAGTTTTTTTGTTTAGTTCTAGATGCTATATCAGAGAAAGCATGCAATATTTGTATTTCTGAGTCAGGCTATGATGATCTCTAGTTACATCCATTTTTCTGTGAATGAGAAATTTTTATGGCTAAATACTATTCCGTGTGTGTGTGTGTGTGTATGTGTGTGTGTGTGTATGGCATTTTTTATATCCACTCATCTGTTGATGGACACAAAATGTTATGGAATATTTTCACTATTGTGAATAATGCTGTTATGAACATGGGGATACAAGTATCTCTATTTCTGATTTGCATTTCTTAAGTATATATCCAGGAATGATATCGATGTTTGTAGTTGTAGTTTTAGTTTTTCAAGGAATCTCCATATTGATGTCCATAGTGGACATAGTAATTTATATTCTCACCAATAGTAAATAAATGTTCCTTATCTTCCTCTTCACCCCTATATTTGCACCAGAATTTGTTTGTGCCTTTGTTGATTGCCATTCTGACTTGGGTAAGATGAAATCTCAATGTACTTTTGTCTTCCATTTCTTTTATTGCTAGGGATGGTCAACATTTTTCATGTATTTATGGGTAATTCTTTCAAGAACTCTGTTCAATTCATTTGACCATTTATTGATTTAATTTTTTGGCATTTAATTTTTTGAGTACTTTATATATTCCAGTTATCAACCATTTGTGAGATAAATAGCTGGCAAGGATTTTCTCCCATTTGGTAGGATCTTTACTGTGGTAATTGCTTCCTTTGCTGAGCTTTTTAATTTGATAGAATCTCATTTAGCAGTATAAGGTCTCTCAATCCTCTAATGTCCTCTTTAATTTTTTCTTCAAGGTTTTGTAATTTTTGTTGCAGTGGTTTTTTCTCCTTCTTGATTAGGTTTATTCCTAGGTATTTTTATTTATTGACTATTATTTGAGGCTATTGTAAATGGAATTAAAGTCTACCAATTTTTATATTTTTTAATGCTCCTATCTTGCTGAAAGCATTTGTCAAATATGGGTCTTCTGGTGTGATCTTTAGTGTATTTTAAGAATATGAGTATATCCTTTGTCAACAGAAATAATTTGACTTTGTTTCTTTCCCTTTTATTTATCTTACCTTATTATTCTGGTTAAAAATTCAAATACTATACTATAATGAATAAGAATGGAGAGAAAACAGATTTGTTCCTGATTTTTGAACAAATGCTTTTTTTCTCATTTAGTGTAATGTTGACTATTGCTTTTACATACGTACCTTTATTATGATAAGATAGTTTCCTAATCATGAAAGGATGTTGTATTTTGACATGGCCATCTGATTTTGATTCCTCTTTTTATATGCTATATTATATTTAATGATTTATTGTTTATTGATATTTTCATCCCATTAATACTAAAGGAAACAAACTTGATTGTGGTGTTTGATTGCTTTAATGTATTGTTGAATTTGGCATCCAACTATTTTTTTTGAGAGTTTTTGCATTTATACATAAAAAGAAATTTCTCTATAGTTTTCTATTTTTTTTTTTTTGGTCAGTCAGGAGGCTTGAACTGGGGCCTGGGCACTGTCCCTGAGCTCTTTTGCTCAAGGCTAGTGCTCTACCACTTTGAGCCACAGCTTCACTTATGGTTTTTGAATAGTTAACTAGAGATAAGAGTCTCATGGGGACTTTTGTGCCATAGCTGGCTTCAAACAGCCATCCTCAGATCTCAGCCTCCTGAGTAGCTAGGATTACAGGCGTGAGCAACCAGCACTTGGTATGTTCTGTTGTTGCTACATCCTAATCCAGTTTTGGTATCAGAGTAGTACTGTCTTTGAAGACAGTGTTGTGAGGTGTGTTAGTGCTGCTTTTTCTTTAAAACCCTGCTTCATTTCAGCAGCAAATCTACACTTTCCTGGGTTTTCTTTTGTTGGAAGACTTTTAAATTTTAAATTACATTTTTATTGTCATTAAGTAGTTACACAAAGAGATTACCATTCAACATATCAAGTTTATGAGAACAATGCATCTTGATTAATCTTTATTATACTTAGGAGACACTTGATTACTACATTAATCTCATTGCTAACACATTCACTTAAGAAGTTTATTTTTTTGGTTGATGGTTCAATTTTTGTAGGTCATGCATCAGGAAATTTCCTCATTTCTTCTAGGTTTTCCAATTTATTGGAATATAAGTTTTCAAACTATTCTCTTAATATCCCCTCCCTTGGACTTCTAATTTTAGTAATTTAGGTCTTTACTTTTTTTGTTGGTGCCAGTACTGGAGTTTGAACTCAGGACCTGGACTGCTAGACAGTGTCCCTTCCCTTTTTTGCTTTTTACTTCATCCCTTGAGCCAGATTACTCAAGAGTTTCTTGCCCAGCTGGCTTCAAACTGTAACCATCAGATCTTTACCTCTTGAGTAGCTAGGATTACAGGTGTGAGCCACTGGTGCTTGGTTCTTCTCTCTTTTTGTTAGTTTGGCCAACAGTTGGTCAATCATTGTTCATTTTTTCAAAGAACTGACTCTTCACTACATTGATTCATTGTATTGTTCTTTTAGTTTGTATTTTATCGAGATGTACTTTCATCTTTATTACCTTTTCCATCTACTATCTTTGGGCTTGGCTAGTTCTTATTTTTCTAAGATCTTGAGATACCTCATTAGGGTATTTACTTGTGACATTCTTGATTTTTTTAAAGTAGAAACTCAGCTATAAACTTCTCTTTTAGAATTTCCCTTTCTATATCCCAACAGTTGTACTAAGTTGCATTTTCATTTACATTTGATTTCAGGAATTAGTAAGTTTCCTTTCTGTTATCTTCAATGACTTGTCATTCACTCACTTGTTCTGTAGCAACTCTTGCTGTTGATTTCTAATGTTATGTACTTCATTGTGGTCTGATAAGAAACAAGAAATTATTTCAAATTTTTAGCCTCTATGACTTGATTTTTAGCATAAAAAGTGATCTATTTTGAAGAAAATTATAGGGAGCTAAGAAGAACAACTTTGTAGCTGTTGTTTGGAATATTCTGTAAGTGTCTGTTAAGTCCACATAATATATAGTGTTCTGATTTTTTTGCTTTGTTTTGTTTGTTTCTGTGGATGACCTTCCTACTGGTGAGAACAGAATATTGAAGGCATGCAGCAGTATCATATTTGGACCTATGTAATCCCTTTATGTAAAATAGTGTTTCTTTTATAACATTGGGCACATTAATTTTATGGATATATGTACAATTATTATATTACTTTAAGGACTCTCCTCTTAACATGTAGTAGCTTCTTTATCTTTTCTAAATTTGACTTAAAATCTATTGTACTAGATGTGCATATAGCTACTTCTGTTTGCATTTAGCTTCCACTTAGCTATATAGATAATTTTCCAACCTTTCACATTATCTTTATATCTTTGCCATTGAGATGTGTTTCTAGCAGACAACAAGTAGTTGGATCTTGTTTTTAAATGTACATAGGTAGTTTTCCATCTTTTAGTTGAAGATAACATCCATTTACATTTTGAGTTATTTCTGAGATGTATTTGATAGATCCTGTAATTTTATTGGCTTTTTTGTCCCGGTTTATTTGAATACCATTTGTGCTTTTCTTTCCCCTTTATTCATCATATAGGTCTTTGTTAGTTTACAGAGTTGAGTAAGTTTTACTTTTCCTTACTCTCATTTGGTCAAATATACCTCTTATAAAATTTATTCTTTACTTTTCTCTAATGTGGTGAATATTTTTTTTTAATCATCTGTGTAACATACCTTTATGTGTCTTCTGAAATGCTGGCCTACTGATCTTGAGTTTATTCTTATCTTGGTAATTGTTTCTCTCTCAATTTTGAAAGATCATTTGCTCATCATAATAATATTTTTTCTCTCTTTATTCTCTGGTCTTAAAATACACCAATCCATGATTTTCTAGCTTTTGTGTTTCTGCTAAGAGGACTCATGCAATTCTAATGAATTTCTTTTTTAAGTATGTTGGCGTTTTTCTTTTTAACATTCTTTCTTTGTTCTGTAGTCTTGACATTTTAACTGTAACATGATGTGGAGAGGTTCTTTCTGGCCATGTCTGGTAATTTAAATTTGTTGAAAATTCTTTTGATATATAATCATGAATTATTTATCCCACATGATTAATAATTTTCTTTACATATTTACATATATTTGTGTCTTTTATGAAGTATATGAGATTTCCTCCTCTGTAAATACTATAATTTGTGTTTCACAAGAGCAAGGGTATTCTCTTACATATCCAAAGTACTTTACAGAATTAGAAAGTCTAACATTCCTACCCTGCTATTATTTTATCCATAATCCAATTTATATATTGTCAATGGTCTCAATAACATCCTTTATAAAACTAATTTTCCTGGCCCAGATTGTACTTTATATTTATGGCTCTACTGTCCTTTAATTTTGGAATGGTTGCTCAGTCTTTCTTTGTTTTTCTTGTCTTGTTATTTTCATAAGTGTTAAGACAAGTTGTTTTGTAGAATGACTCTCAATATGAGTTTGATGTTTTTGAAGAATGTGGTGAAATACTACAGAAGTGATGGAAGTAATGGATGATGTTTTGTCCTTCTCAGATCCTGCTGTAAGGGTGAACAATACTTTACTGTGTCCTAGTATTGGTGGTATTAAGTTTCATTGCTGATTAGGTGACATTTATTAAGTATTGCTCCTCTAAAGTTTCCATTTCATCATTTACAATTAATAGGGAATGTATGGATAGATGTTCTGAAATCATATGCAAATCTTGTCCCTCTTCAAAATTTTCTCATCTATTGTGATTTTTCTGACTTCTTTCTATATCTTGTCAGTTAGTGACATTGTACCATTAGGAAATTTTCTTTTCTCTTGTTTTAATTAGTTAACATATATGTATGGTACTTAGTAAGTTTTGACTTTTAAAATGTTAATTATATGTGATCAACAGGTTATTTTAACACATATGTTACACATATAATTTAGATGCAAACCATGTTTAATGTTATATGTGAAGCATTTGTTACACATATAAGTTATATGTAACATGTTTATATGTTATTGTATAGAACATATACAATATGTTTCTATACATGTTATACAGACATATATCTGTATCTCTGTTATTTATATGTGAATGTTATTTTATATGTGTTTTATATATGTAACATAAACAGAATATATTCATATAGATGTCTATATCTATATACATATATCTTCATATCTGATAATATTTGCAGTAATTAAAATATCCATTGATGAATTTACATTCTTCTGCCAATATGATGTCAGTCTTACAATTTCTCTCATTAGTATGGAGATTCTGACCCATCCCCCTAATCTAAACTAACACATTTCACTTAACATATTTGGAAACAGGTGCAAAGTAGTCCTTTCATTTAATGTACTCTATGTTGAAGATAATGTGATTTATAGATGAGTAAATATGACTACTTTTAATATGTGTAACTAAAAGAGGATGTATTTATAACAAATAATTTACTATAAGTAAAATCATTTGTTTGTAAAACCACATTTTTAGATGAATATAGCCAGGCATGGTGGTAAACACATAGGTTCCAATTACTCAGGAAGCTGAGGCAGAAGGATTTTGAGTTCAAGGGCAGCCGGGGTTAAATGCTGGAATTTTATCTCAAAAAGAAAGAAGAAAAAAAAGCTATAAATTCACAAATCAAAGCACCTAATCTTTCATTTATTGTAATTAAATTTGCAAGTTTCTCCAAGACATGTGAAAACAAATCTGAAGAAAAGGTATAAATGTGTGAGTATGTGTGTCTAATGTGCATGTGAACTGCAACTTCTGAATAATACATTTTCAGGTTTGATAGTTCCTATTACTTGATGTAAATTCACTTCAGAGGAAATTTAAGCTAGGGGCTGCTGACCCATGCCTGTAATTCTAGTTACTCAGGAGATTGAGCTCTGAGGACTGTGGTATGGCCAGCTGGCCAGTGGTAGACTAACCTTTGAGAGTGTATGTCCAATTAAAGAGTAAAATACTAGACTACAGGTAAACTAGGCTCAAGTGGTAAAGTACTATGAGCCAAAAAGCCAAACTAAGAGTTCAAGGCTGTGAGTTCACGCTTCAAATAGTAGCACAACAAAGAATAAAGAAAGAGAAGGAAAGGGAAAACAAGTCTGCCTAGGGAGTATTGTTATAAAAAAAACTATTACTTCACAATAATAAAAAGTCCACATTGCTTATGAGACATTAAAGAGAAATACCTGACTGACTCATAGTATAGGCATTTCATTTGTTATTACATCTGTCTGTGAACTCTCACCTTGGAGCAGGTCTTCAATATCAGTTTGAAAAAGTCTTCAACATCAGAGTCATAATCTTGATTTTAAAATGCAGAAAATATTCACAATTTCACAGTTAATTAGTAACAGTCCATCCATTAAGTCTCAAGATAAATTCAGCCTTTCCTCAAACTATCTTATTCTCAAATTAAAACAAATATATATTATAAAGTATTATACGCTGGGAAATATTTTTATGCCATAGGCAATTTAAAACATTCTTTCTTTTCATGGGAAATCTACCAAAATCAGATGTAAATTTTTAATAAAAAATGTTTCTATGTCATAGAAAAATTTAACATAAAAGTCTAGGTTGATGGATGAAATCTGGCTCCCTTTGTGACTAAAATCTTGGAACTTTAACTAAAGTGTCTCATAACTGTAAAGTATCTGCTTTTAATAGCATTCAACCAAGGACTAGCTGCAACAGTTAAGGGAATATATATTTTTTTCAGAATTAAAACTTTCTCCTCAGAGAGGTCTCTATGTTCATTCCACTCCAGCAGTTCTTTATTTGGGGCTCACTGACTTCCTCTTATAGTTCTAAGACTTTTCCTCTATTTTTCCGTTCTCTAAATTTCTACCTCCTTTCCTTCTCTGTCTGTTGTTGCAAACATGTCTACAAAGAACCTTATTATCTTCCAGGGACCTTTTAAAAATCATATCTCCCTCTTCTGTGGGGTTGCTGCCAAACCACTACCAAATTTCTCATACTTCATATCAGGTTTTCATATAGTGCCACTTTTCCCTCCACAATTTCATCTCTGGGCATAAGTCACTCTTTCCCATGCAAACTGCACTCAGCCTGAGCAAGCAACAACTGGAGAGCCAAGGATGTCAGACATAGCAGGAAATGCAGTGAGTGAATGATTAGCTCAAAGTCAGTGGTGGAGAGCAATGTTTCTGAATGTCCAAAAGAAAATATACAAAGAGTACTGAGAACTTTCTCTAATACATCTTTCCATTTTCCAGTTGAGGAAACTGAGGCCCAAATGTCCTCAGGTTGTCTAATTTGGGCCAGTCTCACTAAACTGAGACAGCTCAGAACTAAATATTGTGAGTTTTATAGCATCGTAGTTTATAGGTAATTTCTTACAAGCAATTGTCAGGAAAATCTCCCTAAACCCTGGAAACACCATGACCCTCACCTCTGATGATTCTCTGATGTCCATTTTGGCTTTATTCTTCAGCTTAACATATTTGCAAAAGGGTCTCTTGTCTGTTAAGCTTTCCTGGACAAGATATTTTAGACATTCTTTCATAGGAAATTGATATCATTATTCAATATCTATATTTCCAAGATGTGTTAACTAAAACAGGCATGAAATTGGCTTTTCTCTTAGTTATTTAATATCCATTTCTTTTTATATTACTACAGAAATTAGTTTGGATTTATTAATAGGAGATCCTTAAAACCATAGCAATTACCACATTAAGAATGATAATAGATCATTGATCTGTACAACTTGGGGGTATTGGAGGGAGGGAAAGGAGGAGAAAAATGAGGGAAGGGATAACAAGTTTGACCAGAAATGTACTTATTACCTTACTTATGCAACTGTAACCCCTCTGTATATCATCTTAACAATTAAAAAAAGAAGAAAAAATGATAATAAATAGTTAACATTTATAAAATAATTTGTTTTATTACCTTGCTCTTTAACTGAGAGTTATGTGTCAACTATTGTCAAAAATATGGTATCAAGCTGGGCACTATTGGCTCACTCCTATACTCCTAGCTAGTTAGGAGGCTGAGGTCTGAGGATTGTGGTTCAAAGCTAGCCATGAAGGAAAGTCTGTGAGACTATCATCCCCAATAAACTACTCAAAAAATGTGGAAGTGGTGCTGCAGTTCAAGTGGTAGAGCACACACTTCAAACAAAAGAAGTGCAGGAACATTGCCCAGGCTCAGAGTTCAAGCCTCAGGACCAGCAAAACAAAACAAAGGAACATCAACAAAAACTCCAAAAATGTTATCAATGAAAATGGAAATATCCATTGTTCTACTGGTTACCCCCACATCTAAAGGTTTTTCCAATTACCAATAGCTCTACTCTATTGTTTCCTCAACAGATGAAAGGTTTTAACTATATAAGGAAAGAAAGTTCTCTAAAAGTAGAGGCTCAAGTATAGCATTCATAATCACTAGCTTCTCAGAAACCTTTCCTTCTCATGAAGTTTGAAATGATCTCGAGATATTGAACTAGTAAATAATTTCAGTGATATCCATTTCAACTTTAAAAAAATCTAAAAATTAAGGTTCAGAGTGGGCGTTTCTATGTGCAAACTGAGAAGGATCCTAAATCCAGTGAAGGTTTATTTTTAGTAAAAACTTAAAAAAAATAGTTCTACAATGAATTATTTTTCACTTAATATTTAATACATACTTAATATTTAATACATGACACTTAATGTACAGTTTAAGAGAAACTTCAGTGCCTTCCAATTTAAAAGTGTACATGGGGATGTTAAAATGGAAGAAATTTAGCTTATATTAGCACATGCATGTTAACTAATTTCAAATACATTATACAAATAAAATCATACTAAGAATAAAGCTTTCTTCTGGAACTTTCTGGGCACAAATATAGTGCCAGTGGCTCCATAGACTTTCCTTTGCGTGGAAACAGCAATGGATGCCAATCTACAGACAGAAGCTGGCTCACCAGGCCAGATGCTAGAAGTTTTTGAGAAAGTTACTGTAGCATAAGAATAATTTTGAAGTGAGTTGTTGATACAGTAAAGTTGAAGGTAACCAATCAATTTAGGTTGTTACTTTAAATACAATCAATTCTAAGAATCTGTTGCCTGGGGTTTGTATTTTTAATTCTTGCTTATCCGAAGAAAGCACTATTCTTTCTTCAATAGCCATACTGAATTAGTAATGGTTGGAGCAAGTGGAGAAAGGAAATGCTTATTTAATGAAACATTTAAAACTAGAGTGAAATAAATTATTGAAATATTGACAGCTTAATTTAAAAATCTATAAGTGGTTGCAATAAAGCTAGTAAGTATCTAGTGAAATTTAGTTTTCATTAGACATAGACATTACTAGTTTTATTTGGCAAAACAAAAAGGAATCACAGAAACAAAGAATTCCTAGTATCTCTCATAAAGAAAAAGATGTGTAGAGCATTTGTCAGAAGCAACAAATTAAAATAATAAAAATAATAAATCCAATATAATCTTTGATAATTATTATAAGATTGAAACCAGTTGTTTTATACCAAGTTGTCTAACAATCCTATAGTTTTTTTCAATTGTGGAAAAGAAATAACGATAGTCCACGAATAATTTTCTCATGAAAATAATGTTTGTCAATATTTTGATATTCTAATAAAAGATGCTAAAATACAACAAAGCTGTCAAGCTTATAACCTATAATCAAAATGACAATATGATAGTCTTTTATGCTAAACTCATAATATCTTTAGGAATTACCTTGGTTTATTTTTATTTTTTCTATTTTTCTAGTTTTATATTTTATGCTGCCTATCAATTTGGACATTTTTTTGCTATTATTAACCCAAGAGGTCTAGTCCAAATTAATTTTTTATAATAACAAAGAGGATTGAACATAAAATGTGTCTGATTTAATTTTTCAATACATTGTTCATGATAGACATGTTGAAATTTCTATGGTTCTTCAGATATTTAAATTATATTAAATATCTTTTTGGATTATTCTGCAGAATCAATTGATAATAAGACAGTGTGTCCTTCACTTGTATAAAATAGAATCATAATTTAGTTTTGTATTTTATGAAGTTCATTTATGCAGTTTAATTAGTGTGCTTTTGGAAATTTGCATTTAGTGGAGGACTGCCATGTGACCATGTTTTTTTTTAAACAAAGATGATACATACAATAAAACAATTGATCTCAACTAGTTTATATGCACACAGAAATAATTACATGCTTGAGAAATCAAGACCATATACCAGTTGACTATTAATTATTCAGGGAGAAATCAAGTTGATCAAGATTTTTTAAAAAATTATATTAAGTGAAGTAAGCCAAGCCCAAAGAAACATAGGTCCCATGGTTTCCCTTATTTGCAATATCTAGTATATGTATGAGTCAAGCAGAAAAGGTCAGATAAGGTAATGTTAGGAAAATGAACCCTAAGATATGTATTCAAATGTTTTTTTTTCTTTCATGCATTCGTTTCTAACGCATTTATAAGATTATTTCTTTGTTGCTTTGTATGTCCCTCCCCCACAGTATAACCCCTGCTTTCACTGTATTTGATGTAGGTATAATTTGTGGAGGGGAAGGGGAAAAACAAGTCGTTTAAATAAGGATACGGGTGGGCCCGTTGCAACAATGAGAAGTACAAGGGGGGGGGGAAGGATTGGGTGATTGGGAGTGGGGAGACTGGGAAGGGGAAACAAAGGAGGAGGCTACGATGCTTGATAAGAAATGTACTCATTATCTTGCCCATCTAATTGTAACCCCTCTGTACAGTATTTTCACAATAAAAAATAAATAAAAATTTAAAAAAATAAAAAATAAAAAACCTCAACAAACATAGAAATGTGAATAAACTTCTTGTGTTTGGCTTGTTTTATCTGCATATACCTAATGAATATTATAGTTCAATAAATAACATTTTAAGTATAGAGCAGAAATGATCTTTGCTCTTGTATCCAGAGTTTCCAACATTTCTATTACAGTATTTTATAACAGAATACTTTCAGATACTTTAGACTATGGCTTTCCAAAATTACAGAAAGCTAAAAACAAATTCCTTCCAATGAGCTTTTGAAAGTTCTACAAAAGCCTCAATATGGAGAGGCAAAGTGAAATACTGTATTGCTTTTTTTTCTCCTTGTTTTTTTATTGAGTATTACTTTTCCTTGGCAGTCTCTTATCTCTACTTGGCTAGCATTCCTGAACATTAAGTATAAAATCTGAATTTCCAAACTGCTTATTCATCCTACAGGATTCTTGGTTTTTAATTTTTAATAAATTCACCTTAACCTATTTTACCTCCTCTAAACTGAAAACCATACATTCTTTCCATTTTATAATATCTTTTAAGCTCACACCCTTAGTTCCATTCTGTAGCATTCTTGCCATATTTTGTGTTTCCTTCGGTATCAGTGTTCACTGTATTCAGAAGGCTCTGAATCTCTAAAAATGAGATTCATGGAAAATATGAATCTGCGGATTCTCTCTTATCAAAGTCCCCCAGACCCTATTGAAGCTCATATTACTAAGAGCTGTTTTAGATTTTTTGGTGATCATGCTTAACCTCAGATCATTTCTTTTACTCTTCGTTAAGCAGAAAGCCATATAGGGGCAGATGAAATGTTTATTATAGTAAGATGAGATGATATATTTTTTAAAATTTGTGAATGGTGTATCTTGGCAAGAAATATTTCTTAAATTCTTTTGTTCACTTTTCCTCACTCTTAACCACTTGTTACCAAATGTAGATCTTAGTCTGGAAAGTAAGAAGTCCATATCATATCTCTCCATAGAACTTTCCATATCTTTGATGGGAAAGGAAAATAGCATGTAGTATTTTAGGAAAAGACAGGGCATCTTTTCATCACAGCTTTAAAGCTGAAATTCATCTAGTCGCTTGATAAGCATATCATGGCTATCTAGCGTATGTTAGGCTTTATTACAATGCAAAGATATTTAAGGCATTGTTCTTGATTTTAGGAATTTCCTTGGGAAAAAATAACAACCGTGAAGGATACACACACATGTGTAAATATGCAGTGTAGTGCATACCACTATGAGGTGAACACGTTTTCTTGGGATCATTTTTTTGTGTGTGCACATGATGACAAAAATTTCCAGGGTGTTCTACAAGCACAGGTTTATCTCAGAATTGCTCTGTGCAACCTAATGTTTAAGGAAGATGACTGATGTTTTCTTAAGTCCAGCTGAAAGACAGTTTTGGGGCTTTGGGGCAGTAAGTCTGTGGTATGGGTGCTCATTACACAGAGGATGGCCTTGTTTCTGCTCATGTCTGTGGCTACTGCACTCACCAACCTTCTGTTGACCATGGCTGAAGTTCTAGGTCTGTGGACCTTGGGTAAATCTCCATTTCATTAGCCTTGTTTTCCTGGTTTGAAATGACCACAAAGGTGGAGAATCTATCACTCTGGAGGCCAGTAAGGTTGCTGGAAATGCCTCTTTTCCTCTGTGATGAAGTCAGTAACTTTTGCTTTCCATCCACACTCCTGTTTACTGGGAATGAGGCTATTTCCTAGCACCTGCCTGCCTTGTTCTTACACTAGTTCCTACTCTAAACAAGAACTCTGTATTGATGAACCCTTAGAAATGGGTGGGGTACCTCTTCTGCTTGTTCTAGACATATACTAGTTATTGCAGATAAGGGAAACCATGGGACCCATGTTTCTTTGAGTCTGGCTTACTTCACTTAATATAATTTTTTCCAAGTCTTTCCATTTTCCAACAAATGGGGCAGTAACATTCTTTCTGATGGAGGCATAGAATTCCAATGGATATATATTTTTTTCTTGATCCATTCATGTACTGAGGGCATTCATGTACTGAGGGTACTGGTTCCATATCTGAGCTATGCTAAATATGCTGTGATCAACATAGTTGTGCTGGTAGCTTTAGTATGGTCTTATTTATGATCATTTGAGTAAATGCCCAATAGTGGGATTGTTGGGTTATAAGGGAGCTCTATGTGGAGTCTTTTGAAGAATCTTCATTCTACTTTCCAAAGTGGTTGAACAAGTTTACACTCCCACCAACAATGCAGTAAGGTTCCCTTCTGTCCACATCCCCTCCAGAATCTTGTTTTTAGAGTTCTTGATTATAGCCATTCTAAATGGGCTGAGGTGGTATCTCAATGTTGTTTTGATTTGCATTTCTTTTATGGCTAGAGAAGTTGAGCATTTCTTCATGTATCTATTGGCCATTTTTATTTCCACTTCAGAGAAGTCTCTCTTGAAGTTTTTAGCCCACTTATTAATCAGGTGGTTGTTTCTTTGAGGATTTGTTTTTGGAGGATTTAATTTTTTGAATTCTAGGTATATTTTAGATATAAGACCTTGGTCTGTTGTATGGCTAGTGAAGATCTTCTCCCAATCTGTGGACTTTCTATTGGTCTTGCTAGCTATGTCCTTTGCCATGCAGAAGCTCTGCTGTTTGATGCTATCCCATTTATCCAACCTTTCTTTGATTTGTTGTGTGTCTGGGTCTCTATTAAGAAAATTTTGGCCTGTGCCAAGGAGCCCTAGAATGTCTCCTATTCCTTCCAGTAATGTTTGCAGGGTATCTGCTTTGACTTAGAGGTCTTTGATCCATATGTACATCAAACTTGATGCTAAGCGAAATGAACACCAAGATAGGGACACGAGATTTTATCTTTCTTGTTGTTCTTTTCAATGTACTTATAATGTACTATGTGATTATGTTCTTACCCCATGGTATAACTCCTGTTATCACTGTATCTGATTCCCGTGTCCTGCGTCTTATACATACATTTTTCTAATTTGTGGAGGGGAAGGGAAATAACAAAATGCTGAAATAAGGATACAGGATGACCCATGGTAACAATGAGATGTACAAGACAGTATGTTGAAAATAAACTTTACAACTTTGCCAGGAGGGGAGGTGGGGAGGGAGAAGTTGGGGAGGGGGAGGAAAGGGATGGTAGGGGAAAAACAAAGGAGGTGGGTAACAATGCTTGATAGGATATGGACTCATTACCTTGCTCATGTAACTTTAACCCCTTTCTACAGTATTGTTACAATAAAAAATATATTTAATAAAAAAGAAATGGGATATTTTGTATGATCAAGCAAAATTTACTTCAAGACTTCAAGATTCTTAATTCCAAAGTGGCACATGCAGAATTTCAATCTCCAACATTTTTCAGCTTTCTCTAGAACTTAAGTGTTCCTATAGGATCAGCACTCATTGAAGATTCTCTCCATCACTCATCTCTCTTTGAAAATGGGCTTTATTAAGAAGGAAGGACAGCTGACCAGCAGGGCATAAAGTAGAGGTAAAGTTTTCCTAATAAGAGGTCTTATCACACCCTGAAAGTACAATCATGCATAACCATTTTTTTTTCACTCAGTGAGGCTAAATGAAGGTTCTTAGTCAAGATTCAGTCTTTTAGAATTTAAATGGAGGTGCCAATAGTGATGGTTCAGTCTCCATATAAGTAAGCAATTCTGTGTGAGAAAGTTCCATCATAATAACAGAGAAAGTTCTGTTTTTCATTGGTGCTCTTTTTTTCTGAAATACAGGAAGTTTACCCAATCTTGAATGTGCACATCTGTAAATATCCCACCCATTTCTTTGAATCAGGAGCTTTAGCTCTTAGCATTCTGAGTAGCTAGGATTACAAGTGTGGGCCACTGACACTGGCTTTCATAGATTATTTCATCCATTGTCATTGGTATAATGAGCAAATAAGTTGACATTTTGTCTTTATGCCCCTAAAGAAAACATTTGGCTATGTAGGGGATGTCTACTCAACCACCATTGAAGACAAATTTCTAACTCTAAATCTAGCCTGTTATGCAATAAGCAGTCTTTCTTGTTAAAGTGGAAATTCAGATTGGAAACCACCATTTGATAGATTATTGAGCTTTCCTTTATAATACATTTTTATGCAAAAACAAAAACCCTAGATTTGGAGCCATATATTCTCCCTTTGGATCCTGATCCCTCTGATTGCTAGTAAGGAAAGTCTGGGCAGTCACTGATTTACCTTTAGTCTCAGTTTCAACTGTAAAGATTAATCAAGAGAATAACAGAAGATAACATATCTTGTGTGCTTCCTGTTTATATATTGTAACTCAGTGTTCCCTCACTCAGTCCTGTGAGGGAGATACTCTTATCACCATTGAATGGATGAGTAAACAGGCACAGAGAGCAAAGTTCTTTGCACAAAATCACAGTTGGGAGATTGAAATTCTGCACATGCCACTTTGGAATTAAGAATCTTGAAGTCTTCAAGTAAATTTTGCTTGATCATACAAAATATCCCACAGGGCATGAAACATATGTCAACTCCAGATACAGACTTAGGCTGGATGCTAATAACAATGCAGAAGTGTACAAAGGTTCTAAACTACAAGCCTGTTGCATTTTCTTGTTCTTGATACCAACCTAATATTTTTGGAACTTTTTGTCCTATGTTCTTTTGAAAAAAAAAATGTGATGCTTCTCGAAGCAGAGATAAGTCAGATCATGAGCCACAGTTAGAGCTGTGACAGTTTAGGTGACATATGCTTTCAACTGTTCCCTATTTTTCTTTTGAAGTTCCATTTCTCTGTGTTTCCAGAGTTCATGCCCACTGGCTTCGTAAAATCTAGTGTTCTGGAGGTCCTTTTCTCCCAATTTCCTTTGAAGCCATATTTTCTTGAAAACTTGTTTTCTGTCACAATCCTTCTAACTCTGGAGGCTAACCTACTTTCTGGCTTGCATCATCTCAAGGCTTCATATTTGGTCCCTAAACTGGAGACTTTACACTTGTGGTGGTGGAAGTTTTCTGCTTTTTTTTTTTTCTCACGTGAACTTGTGTGAAGTCTTTTACAAACAAAAGTGGAGGGTGGCTAGGGTTACATGTTGTGTGTCTAGCTTCCTAACTCTGTATCTTGAGACAAATGGTTTTTGCTTTTCTGTCTGTCCGTTTTCTTATCTGTAAAATGAGGGTGATAACAGTGGTTCACATGCATTGAGGACTTTTTTTGGCCGAAGGCAGCATGGAGCTAGGCTTCTAGATTATCCATTTATTTATCACAACATTGACATTCATTCAATTAGTTCTCAGTCAATTTTAATTGATTGAATGAATGAAGGGATTCTGTACTACTACTCATTTGTATAACTTTATCTAAATTTAGAAATATTGACTAATTTTAGTACATGTACCCCCCTAAGCAGATGCCTCACAATGAAGGTGATCTAGATTTCACCTACCCTTTGCCTTCTCTGCTGTACTGAAGGATGGATAACTTGTCCATGTTATCCATTTATTTATCACAACATTATCACAACATTCTGTGCTACAGAATGTGTACAGTTTGGGAATGAGCTTTTACAAGGATAAGAAGCTAATGAGTGTTGCAGCGGGAATTCAAACCTAGATCTGTCTGATTATAAAGCTTATGTTGTTATTTTTTTTTACTGAATAGTAATTGAACTCCCTATGTGATATAATTTACTTTTTAAGACACTTGAAATTAGATGAAATGACTATTTAGTATAAAACCAAATGTACTTTCTTAAGAAATATTAGTTGCCTTTCTTCTGACTCCTTTCTTAGAGACCTGCAGAGGATGGGAAAATCACATTGGCAGGCAAGATAGGGCAGCTATTTTTGGCTGGGTGAGTGGCTCTACAGAAGAGGAGAACTGGGAGTATTCTGTATCTCAAATCAAACCAGGCTGGCAGCTTTCAACTTAGTCTATACATAGGCCTGGCGGGCCTTGGTGGTTATGTCTTTATTTAGAATCTCCTGTCCCTTTATGAACCATGTAATGTTAGAAAGGGAGACCAACTCAAGGAAAAAAAATGAAGAAAACATTAATAGATTAAGATATATTTGTGAAAAAGAAGTCCCATAGGAATGGGAACTACTTAGCCTGTGAAGAGAAAACAAAAGTTACAATTCCCTGACTATGTCAGGGATTTAAATTATTAATGGTGTTACCATACTTTTTTGTAAAGGTTAAAAAAAAACCCAGACTTGTCAATATCCAGTCCTTTCTAAATCTACAATTTCAGATATTGAGGAAAGGAAGAGCTAAGACTGGACTCAAAATTTCAGAGCTAAAAGGACTAATGGACAATGAAACCTGAAATAGATTTCTTGTTCTTTGGATACTTACTATGATTTCATCCTGTCTGGTTAGGTGAAAAGCAGTCATCTATGTTGCATCACCTAAAACAGAACTCTTTGGACATTCTACTCATGGAAAAAAAAAGGTAAGCCACGTATTTTAATTTTAAAATATTTTATACTTGGTGAATAATAGTCACACAATAAATCATTTGGAATCATTTACACATATGTGTAGGTTTAACAAGTCTGCCCAAATGAATAAGCATAGATTTTAATCAAATTTTAGGGGGAAAAAAGGAATGAAAACCAAGCTGTGTAAAAAATAGGAAAGAGGAAAAGGTGAGGTGAGATAGGGCTCTCAATCATTCATTGTAAAGAAAAGAGGAGATGATTAGATTAACAAGTATAATTACATCCAAGCTAGATAAGGAAAGTAAATCAAGAAACAGGGAAAACACAAAGGTCAGTTGGGAGGAATTCAGACATAAGGGTCCCACATCTAGAGCCACTCCTAATATTTTTTTTGTCCCTTTTTCCAAACTTTAAAAAAGTTATATTAATTTTCCCGGGCTACTTTGTTTAATTTTTGTTTTTTAAATCTCCTACAATATCCATGACAGTGACATTCATTCAGTTAGTTTGAAGTCAATTTTAATTGATCTAATGAATGAATGGATCCAGGGCTACTGCTCATTTGTAAAACTTTATCTAAATTTAGAAATATTGACTAATTTTAGTACATGTAGCCCCTGGGTAGATGCCTTACAGAGAAGAAAATGATCTAGATTTCACCTATCCTTTGCCTTCTCTGCTATGCAGAAGGATGGATATAATCACCTTCAGTAGGGTAACCTGGTCACCTTTGTTCACTAATTTTGTGCTAAGAAATGTCCTGTAGCAATAAACAATAATTTTGAGTGTGTCTATGAAGGTGATCATGAATCTGTAGACTAAGGAAAGAAAACCACCTTAGCCAGTAATGGTTGGCAGCATCCAATCCACTGGGTGGGGGGAGGGGAGGAGGGTTTTTAGTAGAACAAAAACGCAAAGAAATGTTAAATTTGTTTTTGTCTACTTCAACTTGAATGTCCATATCTTCTTTTGTCTATGGAAATGGGAATTGCCCAACTCTCAGACCTTTATGTTTTGAGTAGGATTGTAGAGAGCAGAACATGGGATTTCCATTTGGTGAGTCTGAAAAACTCTAATATATCAAAGTTCTTTCTTATACTCTCCTATATTATGGTAGCTGTCTGGTCTCCTAAATTTTCCCAGATTAGAACAATAGGAAGCAACTGTCAAGTTACTTGCCTGCATTATATAAATTGCTTGGTGCAAATCAAGTATACTTCTTCAAAGGCTATGATGCTGATCCATTTTCAGCTTAAAAGATGACCAGACACTAGTTCAGAGGGAAAGGTTATATGCCATAAAAATTCTTCATGCCAGATATTGGAGTCATGTGGAAATTGGAGCCTATATAAATACTTTGGTGCTATTCCATTTGGATACATGCCACAAAAAATAACCTCAAGTAGTTCTGAAAAAGTGTCAATAAATCATCTATTTAGTGTGACACTGCAATGTACCAATTTATTTCTTTTATAAGCTTAAGTGCTCTTCAAAGCCAGACAACATTAAACCTCTAGTTTGAAATTTGTCCTTAGAACCAAAGGATAACCAAAAGCTAGTTCAGAAGAATGGAACTAAAATAGCTGACGTTTTAATGGTTTCAGTGCAATATTCCGAGACTTAATAGGATTTTCAAATAAAAGACTTAGCAATTGCTTCCAATATACTGCTATTTCTCAACTATTTCCTAGCCACTCCACTGTTTATTCATTTCATCTCCTCTCTTTTCTTATACATTTGTCTTTGTCTTTACTCCTGTTCTTACAGCAGGCTAAATAGCAGCCCTTTGGTGCATTACTGAGCCACGTGAGAATGATTCCAGAATCAAGAGGTTGATGGTTTGTTGTAGCAATACTGGGAGAGAGGAGGAGAGAGGCGAGAAAGGATCAGTGGCATGGGAGAAATGTTGAGTACATCAGTTTAAATAAAATGGCCCTGTCTCAAGGGCCTGCAATATACTGATTATGAGATTCCATTAGATATGGCACACATGCAATGTGCAATATCAAACCCACTTGGGATGCTATTTTAGCTTTGTTTGGTAGAAAGAATGATTTTCTGGAATGCTCTATTTTCAGAGCCAGGATAAAATGAATCTGCCATACAATGTGTCAAAGACAAGACTTAAGCCTGCAACAGAATTAGCACAGGCTACTTATTCATAAATTTGTTTCCAAAGAAAACATCCCTAGTAACTTACTTTAGCATGTATACATAAATTTTAGAAAGAATATATTTTATCGAGTAAAAAAAGAAGTATGATTATCTGATTGGCAAGCATCCTATTAGGGTGCCAATTTGGAAGTGAGGGACACTTACTAATTGGTCTTCGGGTGTGTTTGGCTGTCCTTCAGTAGTTAGAGTGGAGAGAAGTGAGCAGGATGGAGAAATGTCAAAAGAGGTGGAACAAAAATTCATGATCACACACCCTTCCCCTTCATCTTAATAGAAAAAGCTAGGTGTGGTGATGATCTGATCCCAATTATGTAGCAGGATTGCAGTCCCGGCTGTCCTGGCTAAATTTGAGACTCTGTCTTTCAAATAAGAACAAAAGGGTCTGGGAAAGTTCTTCAAGTGGAAAAACTCTTGCATGGCAAGTGCAAAGCTCTCAGTTCAAGATCCAATGTCTCCAAAAGAGAAAACAAATACTTACTAGCAAATGCAATATTAATTTGACATGTGCCTCTCCAAGATCCTTATTTGGGAAGAGTTATGTGCTGGTGTTTGTTCTAATGATATTTGCCATTGTGATATTTGATCCAAATTATTCTGAGCCTTTAGACCTCAGTAAATATTTCAATAATGAATTGAAATGGGGTAAAAGAATAAGAGCAGAAAAACCGATCTATTATTCTTTGCTTGGCTTTCAAGGTTCTCAAAAATTCAAATCAACCCAGCAATCTGAATTTGTATATTTTCCCTCTTTCCCCACAATTCTTATCCTCTTCTCTAAAAAGTCACCTCCATGTCTTAGCTATGGTAAATGATGTCCCTCAGTAGATGAATGGATCAAGAAAATGTGGTATATATACACAATGGAATTCTATGCCTCCATCAGAAAGAATGACATTGCCCCCCATTTGTTAGGAAATGGAAAGACTTGGAACAAATTATATTAAGTGAAGTAAGCCAGGCCCAAAGAAACATAGGTCCCATGGTTTCTATTATTTGCAATAACTAGTATATCTCTGAGACAAGCAGAAATGGTCAGATAAGTTGATGTTAAGCAAAATGAATCCCAAGTTAAGGACTCAAATGTTTTTCTTTCTTGCTATTGTGTCTAACATATTTATAAGATATTTCTTTGTTGCTTTGTATGTCCCTCCCCCACGGTATAACCCCTGTTTTCACTGTATTTGATGTTGGTATAATTTGTGGAGGGGAAAGGAAAAAACAAATTGTTTAAATAGGGATACAGGGGGACCCGTTGCAACAATGAAATGTATAAGACATTATATTGAAAAAGGAGTTTTACAAGTTTGACACGCGCGGCGGGGGGGGGGGGGCGGAAGGGTGGGGGAAGGTGGTGAGGTGGGGGAGATGGGAAGGGATGGATGGGGAAACAAAGGAGGAGGCAGCAATGCTTGATAAGAAATGTACTCATTACCTTGCCCATGTAATTGTAACCCCTCTGTATGGTATTTTCACAATTAAAAAAAAAGTCACTTTCATTTGTATTCACATATCTGTTTAGTTCCTAGCCCTGTCTTCCTTTTTTTAATTCTTTATTTTTGCCTGTTTAAACTTTCTTGTGATTCAAAACTCAGCTCAATTCTTAATGAAGGCAATGCAACTAAGTGGACCAAACAGAAAACTGGTCCTTGAATAAAGCAGAGTCTTATAGGTATATATGGAAGTGAAATGAGAGCTGGGTGTTGGTGGCTTATAACTGTAATCTTAGCTAGTTGGGAGGCTGAGATCTGAGGATGATGATTCAAAGCCAGACTAGGAAGGAAAGTCTGTGAGATTCTTATCTCTAATAATCTACCCCCAAAAGCCAGAAGTGGAGCTCTAGCTCAAGTGGTAGAGCACTATCCTTGAGCAAAAGAAGCTCAAGACAGCACCCAGACCCTGAGTTCAATTGCTAGGACAGGCACCAAAAAGAAAAAAAAGTGGGATGTGAACTGGGAGATCTTCAGTAGCCACACAACTGACAAGGGCCTCATATCTAAAACATACTTGGAACTCAAAAAACTTAAATCTTCCAAAAACAAATCCTCAAAGAAACAACTATTCCATCAACAATGGGCTAAAGACTTAGAGAAACCTCTCTGAAGAGGAAATAAGGATGGCCAATAGACACATGAAGAAATGCTCAACTTTTCTAGCTATAAAAGAAATGCAAATCAAAACAACATTGAGATTCCACCTCACCCCAGTTAGAATGGCTATAATCAAGAACTCTAATAGCAACAGATGCTGGAGGGGATGTGGACAGAAGGGAGCCCTACTGCATTGTTGGTGGGGTAAATTTGTTCAGCCACTTTGGAAAGCAGTATGGAACTTCCTCAAAAGGCTACAATAGAGCTCTCCTATGACCAAGCAATCCCACTTTTGGGCATTTACCCAAATGATCACAAACAAGGCCATACTAAAGCTACCAGCACAACTGTGTTTATCATAGCATTATTCACCATAGCTAAGATATGGACCGAACCCAGATGCCCCTCAGTAGATGAGTGGATCAAGAAAATGTAGTATACAATGGAATTCTATGCCTCCATCAGAAAGAATGACATTGCCCCATTTGTTAGGAAATGAAAAGACTTGGGAAAAAATCATAGTAAGTTAAGTAAGCCAGTCCCAAAGGAATTTAGGTTGCATGGTTTCCCTTATTTGCAATAATTAGTATGCATATAAGATAATCTTATCAGATGAGTTGAAAAGATCAAAAGCTATTTACGTATTTCCATAAAAGATGATGCTAAGTGAAATGAACCCCAAGATATGGACACAAAAGGTCTGTCTTTGTTGTTATTTTTAAATGTACTATGTGGTTTTTTTTTTTTGTTTGTTTCTTTTGTATGTTCTTCCCTCTATGGCATATCCCCTGTTATTACTGTACTTGATTTTGGTACCCTGCATCTTGTATATGCATTTGTCTAATCTGGTGAAGGAAAGGGGAATAAAAAATGGTGAAACAAGGACACAGGATGACCCATTGCAACAATGATACCCATAGGACAGTATATTGGAAACAAACTTTACAACTTCGGTCTGGGGGTGGGGTGGGGTGGAGTGGGGTGGGGTGCGGAGGAGTGTGGATGATGGGTGAGGGAAGAGTTAGTGGGACAACAACATGGGAAGGGGTAACAAGGATCTACAAGTAATGTACTCATTACCTTACTCATGTAACTGTAACCCCTCTGTACAGCAAAGTTGGGATGATAAACAATAAATATTCAAGAATTATCATGTCACTTATAAAAATTTTGTAAATATTTTTGTTTCTGTTTTCCCCCTCTACCACTTCCTTCCTTCCTTACTATACCAATATAATAGTTAACAGCAACTCAGGATATGATATTCCAATTATTCTTCAAGTAAGGATTTTACATTAAAATTCAGATTCATTCTATAAATTTTCAGCTTTACACTGAGAGGAAGTTTTTCTGAATCCTTGTTCTTTTCTTCTGAAAAGTGATGATGATGATAATAATATAATAAAGCAAACACATATCCGTTTATTGTAGTATTTACAGGAGGCAGAAAAGAGAAAATGTATGTATGTAAAGATTTCTAGTACAAGTTGAAAGTTGAAACAAATTTTCTTTCTCTTACTCATTTATTGTTCAATACATATTACTTAATGTTCCTCTTGAATCTAATTATTCCAACTGTTATAACCCTATTCCTTTAAATACTTGTCACAATTACGACATGTATTTTACCTCATTCCTAACATATGTGAAGCATAAGGGAGTGAGAAATAACCCATCAGAATGGACCAAGGAATTAATTAATGTACTGGTGAATTTAATTTGAAGATATGTCTTTCTGATTGAGAAAGTTCTTCTCTTTTCTTTAGTGAGAGCTTTTATCTTGAATTGGGATTGAATTCCCATGTCTAATAAATGATCATAGTCTTTTCCACTTTAGTTTTTTATATTGTGTATTTTATCGATTGGTTTCCTATTAACAATATGTTCTTAAAACAAACCCTATTTGGGACTAGTGTGTAGTCTTTTTTATATCTCATAGGGCTTGGCATTGTAATATTTTGCCAAGAAATAATGCTAATATTCATGGGTATTCAATTTAGTCTTGTTATTATGATATTCTTAGATTTTGGTATCAGTTTAATTTTATAGACAGACAACAAATGAGTCAATAAATCTTTCAAATAACTTTATTCTCTGTTTGTATAAGATTAGAATTATGTCTTCTAATGTTTGATTCAATCCACTGGCAAACTATCCTGTTGTGGAATTCTCTTTGTAGAATTAAAAGATAGTTCAAATTCAATTTCTTTGCTAAGTGGTATGTATGTGTTTTCACATATATGCATGGATGTTAATGTGTGACTATGGCATTTAATACTGTTATACTCAAAAAAACATTTTAAAGTTTTTCTAAGTTGTCAAACTTATCATAATGAAGTTATTTTCTTGTTGGCACAGTGGTGGAAAGTAGCAAAGAGTATGACAAACCAAATCTTCTGACTTCAAGACCTTTACCAATTATCCTGTCTGATAGTATAATAATTAGTAACAAATAACAAATGTTTGTTGCTTTCCTAGTTCACGATATTATTCTATGGAAATGAAAATGATTAGGAAAATTTCTTTGTCTTTGGAGATCCCATAGACTAGTAAAGGGTATAAAATATAGGTATTTTTTTTAGACAGAAAGTAGTAAGAGCAAACGTATTTAATATCCAAAGATATTGAAGAAGAGGAAGAGATCTCTACGTTTGGAAGTAAAAAGAGGGAGATATTTTCTCTGAGCCTTAAAGGAGCTATTGGAATCTCTCAGGGAGAAAAATAATGCAAATCTGTGAGAAGTGAACATATAAAGTTATAGAAAAATAAGTTGTACTCAAGGAAGAGTGACAAATCTGTGCTAGTGCAGTATGTTCAGAAAAAGAGTTTAAGATATGGGGTCAGATTTTGAGAGATGTAGCTGTACATGCCTGCTAGCTAGTGCTTAGGAAGCCAATAGAATTCCTTAAGTAGAGATGTAACACATTTAAGATGTAGAAATTAGATAAAAAAGGTAGTATTTCCCCAAAATGAATTTAGAGCCCAGTATATCAGACTCAGAAGTTAAAAAGGCAAATTCAGTCTTCACCCTATGCATTGGAAATAGAATAGAAAAGACACATTTCATGAAATGTTTCTCAAGTGATTATCAACATACACTGATAGTTTAAAATAAAACTGAAGTTGAGATATGGATTTTAAACTATGTTTTGATCCAAGTCTCCTTACCTTGAACTTACTTCAAACAAATGTTGTTTTTTTCACATACAATTGAATAGCTCCTTGTTTATTTATTTATATTTTTGGTAGTGGTGGGGAAGGGCTGGAGATCGAACCAGCTTAGCAGCCACATGCATACTAAACCACAGCTATATCAATGAGGTATATCCCCAATCCAGTGAAATTTTAGATTAGGAAAGGATTTCCATAGTTAAAGACAGTTTGAAAACATTGAATCAGAGGTTGAAGAAACTAGATCTGTGTATCTGTGTAAATTATGTAGAAACTGCAGCTGTGATCTGAAAGCTATAGCTATGCCCTGTAGGGTATCAGAAGTAATGAAAATGGAGAAGATGGATTCAAGCATCCTTTTCAAGGTAAAATCAACAGCACTTGTAAAGGATTGAAGAGAAAGGGGAAGCAATGATAAGTCTACTTGAGATTATTTCCAGTGAGATTGCTCATTTAAGTCATTAATTCTTGTATTTGTATATCTTTGACTCCTATCAACTCAACAAAGATAAGAGAAATCCTTGAACTGATTATTTAATACACAGTATTACCATATCTCATTAAAAGGAACCTAGATTTGCTTTAAAAAACAAATGTCTCTAATCTACAGAATGGGTAGGCATGATCTGGGAAATTAAGCTGTTCATTGATTCAGTGCCAAGAATTCTCTTCTCTGGAACAATGAACCAAAATTACTGCTCTGTTATTGAGCAGAAATAATTTATAATCAAAGTAAAACAACGAGAAAATCACCAGAGTTCAAAATATACAGTTGTAGAAGCTGAGAAAGGAGACTATTTTCTTCATCTTAAGATCATTTTAGTTTGTACTCTGCTTTTTATTCGTAAAACAAATTGAATAGTTGGCTTACATTACACTCTCTGACTAAAACAAAGCATGTTGAACCATTATTGTTTTTCTTCTCTTGTTGCTGCAAGATTCCCTTACCAGCACCAACTGGATAAGAAGAGCAATCTAGTCATCAGGACTTGATTGCAGCAAATAAGTCACCCTTCAGAAAACTGATAAGCCATATACATGTCTGCTAACTTGTTTGGACTGGTAAAGAAATACAAAACATACTTTTGTTTTCCTAGTGGTAAGTAGACACAATGAAGTTATTTATTAGGCTTTATTAAAATCAACTCCCAGAGCTAGTGGAAGAAACATCTCATACTATTAAAATCTTTTGGCATTATGAGAAGTAAATATCTATAAAGTGCCCCAAACAGTCCTATTAATTAAAACTATTATTAGAAAAGGTCAGTATTGATACCATAGATACTGAAATGGCAGCAGTTGGCTTTCCTCCATTTTATTCTTTCCTATTAATTAAGATATACCAACAATTTTAGATGTCTGACTGGAAGGATAATCAGAAAATTAAATGTTACCATGTCACAGAAATTTGGCTTAGACATCCAGATGGTCATCTAAAAGAGAATCAGAAAGAAATTTTTCTTCCTTTTAGAGAAGTAATCTAAGAAAAACCTCCTGACATTACTCAGCTTGTTTGTAAAATGGTGCTATCGTAATATTTTTAAGACCAAAGATAATTACAAATTAAATAAGCTATTATACCTAGCCTGTATAACATCTAACAACACACTTCTGGGTTTCTTAACCCTGGATAGCCAGACTGCTGGACCAGCAGTTAACACAAACATTTTTGACCTTGCTCTACTCAGAAGATAGATTCATGCTGACAAGAGTATCATTGATCTAGATCAAAAAGACATGTTGAATTGAAAGCCTTTTGTACAACAATATTAAGATAATTTTGAAAAAAGAAAATGAAAACAGAAGAGGTTCAGTTCTTTGTTATGAGATTGTATTTACCAAATAAGAACATTTTGTGCTCTCTTGGTCCTTCTTTCCATATAAATAATGATAACCTGAATTAGAACAATAGCCTGACGGTCTATAAAGCATTTGTTGGATCTAGTCTTTGAATCCTCAAAACTTTTTAGGGAATAGTTATATTTCCCAGTTTTATAATGGAGACACCCCCCTCCTGCCCAACATTTTAATAACTTAAGTAACACAATGTACCTAAACTGAGTCTAAGATGTTCATATTTTTCTGCTTGAATACATGATATATTTCTGCTATGCGTGTATACTTTTATATAATTTCTCGGTATGCAAGAAATATATGATCCTAATTGGAAGACACTGGGAGTGAAAGGGAAGGTTATTAATAATTAGGAATGTCGAGGTAAACTGGGACTGCTTTGGGAAAACAGGAACAGCTTGACAAAAGTCCCAAGTTCATGATAATAAATGGCCAATAGGAAATCTCTAAGTCAGTTTCATTTTTAGACCATCATCAACACATAAAAAATATTTTATCCAAAGAACATAAATTGAAAGAATATTGATTTTCAACACAAAGGAGTAGAAAGTAAGTTTTGATTTTGCATTCTTTCTCCTGGTATAAGTTTTTTGGTTAATTATACTCCTTCATCATATAATATAAATAAAATTTGTGGCATAATTTGGGTCAAAACTGGAAATTCAACAAATGAAAGAACCAGTATTTCTAGCAAGATGACTAAAAGCAAGACATCAAAAGCTTTAAAGAAAAAAATGCATCAAACAGAAATTTTCAAGCCATTCTGGGGTTATTTAACAAATACACAAAGTTCTAGAAAACTCAAAGTAATCTTTAAGATTAAAGATATCTTCTGTGGTATTCCATTTTGTATCTGTGTTCCTTGATAACTAACTAGCCACACTAGTTATGTGAAAGTCTACAATGGCACAACAGAATTCATAAAGAGGGCAAAGGGAGTGCTTGATTACCTTCACTGAGGAGGCTAGTGGTGAGCTGAAAGGTGATTTCAGTGGACTGTCTCTGTGGCATTTCTGTCTTCCTTTCTGCTTTTATTGACATTATGTCCCTATTGTTCAAAAGCCTAGCATTATACCCTGTACTTCATGGAATTCTTATGCTCGCTAATTGGTTGTTATTGATTATACTTGGAAAAAGTTAAACATTGTATCATCCTCTCTAACTTAATTGGTGGGACAACCACTTCTATTGTCAACTAAATTTATGAAGAGCCATTAAGTGTTATCTATTATTTTACATCTCATTGAGATTTTAGGCAAATATAACCTATCATTATTTCTTGGCTATTCAACAATTTCTAGATGTCTTGAAAACAAAACATAAATCATACCTTTGAAAATTAAGACATATCAGGCTTTGGAGGAGGAAGAGGAATAGTGAGTTTCTAAATTTGAAAAAGAAAAATTAGACAGTCACTTATTATATTTTATATATAGCTTCCCTTTTTCAGAGAGCCTGTTTATTAGTGAATGAAAGGGATACAAAAAAAATCAAACATCTAATACTCCTACCTTTGTTTTTGAATCCTAGTTGGACCAGTCATTGTGAGTTTAACTTCGGCAGATGATTTAAGCTTTCTGCAAGATGAAAATAAGAGAAGTCCTCTTTTGTCAAGGTGGAGATACTAGAATTAAACAATTTAATATAAGTAAGGGTCTTGGGACAATGACTGATACATACTGAATGCTCAAAAATTCTAACATTCACCTTCTCTTCACATAGCTTTTTTCTCAGTGGAGTTCATGTTGTTCCTGTTAGTCTCGTCGGACTCTCAGAATACTCTGCTGCTGCCTGAGTAATGTTATGTTAGAGGTTCTGCCAAGGATTCTAAAGCTCTGAGTACTTCAAGTGCTCAGCAATGCCCCAAAGAAAGACCTTTAACAGAGAACAAAAACTCCCCCATCCCTAATGCCTCAGAGGCAGCTCTTCTGATTCTGGTCTTAGTCCAAAAAAGACTTTAAAAAAATGAAAGAACAACTTTGGCCTCTGAAAATGCCATCAGTTCTATATGTGGCTGGGAGAGAAAGCAAAGGCAGAAAGTCAGGAGGAGAGAACAAGAAAGAAGTTGACTATTACACCAAATTGGATCAATGGGAGCCACCTAAAAACTCCACCAGCATTCCTGCACTTCTAATATATTGTTCATACAAAGCTTTGAATAAAGGGCAAAAAAAAAAATGTCACTCTATGAGGTATTTTTTTAGGACAGAGAAGATTCCCAGAGCTGTATCTTACTGAAGTGACACACAGGGATGAGTTGGTGCACATGAATGAATATTCCATTGTTGTTGGGAGGATTTCTTCCTAAGTATTTTACTTCCAGAATAATGAGTGATGTCAATCAGGGGGAAATAAAGAAACAAAAACAGTGAATCCTAGGACTTATTGCTTCCATTAAGCAAGAAGACACGTTACAGCATGAACAATTGGGTAATAATTCATACCTGTTATGTTCAATGTTAACCATGGGCCTATCTGTAGACTGCCCTCACTGATGCATGAGTTCTTTTTACACAATAGCTCAAGGCCTTAAATATTTAATTGCAGTTTTTTTCCCTCATAGAAAATTACTCACAAGGAAATATTGAGAAGTATCTCTTGGGGAAAAAATAGGAACTTCTAGAAAAATAAATCTGAGTAAACTGAGTTATAAAAGATCTTTTCCAGGAGATCTCAATTTATAGTAGGAATAGATGTTTGAAGTCCCTTTCCTGTTTAAAAACAAAACCTTAGCTTCCCTGACAATAAATTTCTAGGACAATAGGCTTTTGGTATCATAAGAGCTGGCTAGCTTTCTGACCTTCCAGGTCATATGGGTATAAGCTTGACTTATTGTCATTTTCCCTCCTGGGGTCTGGAAGTTTTGGTGGAGAGAGCATTTAGAGACTTCAAGAATCTGCTCCTTGTTCTGAGAAAGTATCTTATTTTATTTATTTAGCTCAGAGCAGCTGGCTGGATTACGTATAACCTGGTCCTCTTTTTTTTTCTTCTTCTAGGAAACAATTCTTGGAGTAAGGACCTAGAAGGCTCTACTTTGCTGACCTAGAGGTAGGATTGAATCATAGCCCCAAGTATAGAGTTTGGAATCAAATAGATTGGGTTCAAAATTAGTTTTGACAGTTCTTTAGCAGGTTGAACTTGGGAAAATTACTTCATTCTTGAAGCCCCATCTTTTTTTTTATTATAAAGAGGGTAAATGCTATGTGAGAGAGAACTAGTACGATTTAAAATAGATATGTAAATAAAGCACCTAGCATCTCATGGGAAATAAAAGTCAGCAATCAGGGAGGGCTAACATAGCTTAACTCTAAACATTTTAGGATGTAAGATAGTAAGTGTGTGAGGGCTATGGGTGGGGTGGGAAGGGTTCTTTCAACTAATAGTTTAACTGGATTACAATCAGGAAGATTCATTCCACTGTATATGAGCAAGCAAACTAGAGGGCCTTATATTAGAAGGGACTAAGTGACTGCAAAGCAGTCAACTACACTTCTCAATTAGGCCCTAGTTGATGAAACTGGTCATGCACTTAAGTAACAATAATATCAAGCTAAAAAGGTAAGGCTATCAAAGTAACAGTAATAACATGTCAAAATGACAGGGTTGTAAAAGCAGATAGCATGTCTTCTACTTGAGGATAGTCAGAGCAGACTACATGTAAAAGTTCCCTGTGAAGTACAGCTTCTGCAAACTTAGCATTTTGACAATAGGATTCATAATTATGTGGACTTCAACAACTCCCTAAGTCTACAGTGTAATAATTTGGGTATGTCTGAGAGAGTTCAAGTTCAGTGTGTATCCTCTGATTAAAAGTAATCCACAGCCATAAAAATCAGTATCCATTTTAAATGAGAATCAGGTTTGCCTTTCCCCAGAGGACAGTTGGCCATTTGCCCAGTGGTCTGTGTAGTAACATATAAACTTCCCTGATTTCAAAAGAAGAGGAGGGCCTTAAGACCAAAAAAAGAGGATATCAATGCTCATCTTTGTCTATAAAACCTTTGCATTAAAACCTTTGCATTATGGCCAGGTTTGGTCAAGAAAACTTGTTCAGGTTCTTTTTTTTTGTTGTTCAGGTTCTTAAAACAAATTGTCCTGGTGTTGTTGGAAACAATCAAAACTTTTGTCTTACTATTTCTCTCCCATTTCAATTCTCTATCCATTTTCTTCTACTTTCTGTCCACTCTTTCCCATTCATTCAAACATTTATTATGTTTCCAGTTTGGGAGCTTAGGTGTTGTTAGTGGCAAGAGGATGGATAAAGCAAGTTTCCTTGTTCCCCCTCAAAAAAAAAATCCCTCTCACTAGGAATGTTTGGGTATTCATTATCACTCAAGATTAAGAAGAAAGCCAGGCTCTGGTGGCTCACATTTGTAATCCTAGCTACTGAGGAAGCTGAGATCTGAGAATCATGGTCAAAGACAGCCGAGGCAGGAAAGTTGTGAGATTCTTATCTCCAATTAACTACCAGAAAACCAGAAGTGGAGCTGTGACTCAAAATGGTAGAGGGCTAGCCTAGAGCAAAAGAGCTCAGGGACAGTGACCAGACCCCGAGTTCAAGGCTACAACCAACAATACCATCAACACCACCACCAATAACAAAAGATTAAGAAGTGAAGTCTTACTACAATGCCAGAGAGGATAACTTTTCTGTACTTCTAATTCTACTTGTACATGTGTTTCTAAACAGTTTGAACCTACATTTGTTTACCCCTTTGGTATTATATGCTATCGTGTGATGTATTGATTCCTTTTCTTAGGCAGCTGAGCTTATTTTTAAAATATTTTAAAATTTCAGCATAAAGTAATGATTCCTCTATTATTAGAGTTATAGGCATGAAAGAAAGATGGGAACAGACTTGGGATGAAAATATATTTGGACAAAAACAGAAGAAAAAATGATACAAAAGTAATATTTTGTCAGATCATAGAAGAGAAGAATGAATTATTTTTTTCTTCTTTTCTATACTTGTAAAAACTTCCATCAATGACCAGTTTTATAGGTGGGCACTCTTTGGGATGTTACCAAAGGACTTAGAGAGTGGGAGGAAAGTTCTAGTCCAACAGTATTTTCCTGAAATCTCCAGATAACTTATTTAATTCGACCTTACTTACTACTTTCATTAGTTCTATTTTTTTCAAGTGCTCCTCTATAGGCAGAATTATACATAAAAATGTAACACTTTCATCCAGAATTTGGAAAGATAGACAAATCAGACTTTAGTTCTTTGTCTATAGGACTTAAGCTCCATTCATTTGTGTGTAAGTAGAAAACTACAGACTTGTAATTCTTTTCATGGAACCCTCAGCTATATAATTTTGAAAGGAATAGGAAAAAGAATACTCAACTAAAGCATATGGATCCTAGACATGTTCACTAGAAGTATCTAAACTACTGAGGATGCATTTATTTTCTGGCCTCTGATTTACAGCATAACCTCCATTTTTCCTTCCCTGTACCTGTGGTGACATGACACTCAATTGTAACCAAGACTATTATGATCTTCAAACCACTAGTAGAGAGCTTGTCCAGTTTTGCAAGTTGAACTGGTTGACATGAGGTAGAAAGCTAGAATATATTTGCATTTATTGGTTCAATGGAGTTTCTTGCTGAACTGTTGTGCCACATTATCTCGTCACTGTTTTAAAACTGACATGTGCTCGGTTGTCTTATATACTTGAAAAGTACTGTCGATTTATCTTGAAGAACAATTAAGCCTTCTGAAGGCTAAATGTTTCTAAGGAAGGAAAAAAAAAGGCCAGACTACAGTTTAATTTATTGAAAGTTATTTATAATTTAGTACTTACTGTCCTGAAAATGCCTGTCCCCTTGGAAATATGATTCACATGCCCTGAACTGAAGAAACGTTTTCCTTTTTCCTGTGCAAAATATGAAACAAAAGACAACCAAAAAACACTTCATTAAAACAGTTCCTTTGTCCTTTTGACAATGAAAATTGAAGAGTCATGCCAGTTTGGCTAGGTGGGTGGTCCTCTTTCTTTGCTAACCTTCGTATGACCTCACAAAAATCTCTGCAAGTTATTTGATGGTTCTAGAGATTTAAAAAAATATGTGTTGAAAAGCAATAGCCCTGCATACGAAGAGATTTCATAAATGCCATCTATTAAAAAAGAAAGTTCCAAGTGCTGATGGATCTGACTAAGAGCTTCTGTTTTTCTCAGACCTCAGTGTGCCCAGGATGCCATTTCTTTCACACCTGGATGAACCTCTCTTAGTGGGGTTATGCTTATTGGTCTTATGGGTTCACTTCATCTAGATCTTCCACAGGACAATTTTATTATCGACTGCATGTAATTGGTATAAGTCACTGTATATATGATATGTACCAAATGAACTTAAAGTTATGTCACCCCTGTGAATATCTCTGATATATTTTTTGTTTTTCTTCTTCTTCATCTTGTTTTGTTGTTGTTCAGTAATTCTAGAGCATTCTTCATCCCATAATGTCCTGAACTTCATCTGAGTGCAACATAAAGGGGAGATTGATGAGAAAAGAAAATTAGACACTATGTTCTTTGTTTCTTTTCTATTTTTTCAAAAGATGTCTTTCATTCTTTTTGAGTAAAAGACAGAAAAACTGCTCTTTGATTAATCTGTCTGACCAATCAAACAATTCAGTCTAACAGTTTTGAGAAATGAAAAATGAACTTTGTGCTTTTGCCTATGGTTAATGTTTCACTGTTAAATGAAATTTGATATTTTACCTCTAACACTATAATAATGCTGTCTGAAAGGATCATATGTAAGACCTATTCTATTCATGCAATTATAAAGGCAGTTTGTCCATGTAGATTGGAAAAAAATAAGCAAAGAGCTTTTGTTTTAGTGATATATCATGACAGAGTAGCTCATGGAAATCCTTCAGGAATACTGTCATAAAACTCCTAGGAAATGAATCTTCCTTCTCTAAAATATCATAACTTAAAAAAATTGCTACTTCACAATCTTCTTGTAAATCAGAGCTATGGCAATATGCATTTTATAACCACATTGCACACCTTTTGTTATTTAATTTGACTTGAATCATGCTTATGGAATGTCTGGCTGGATTTGGAGTTAAGCTCCCAAATGAGTATTCAACATAAATTAATTGAGACTGTTATTTCATGAAGTATAAATGCAACTGCTTATTAAAATGTATTTATTGAAGATAAACAATTATGTAATAGAAACCATCTCCAGAATATAATAATATGAGTAATGAAACAGCAATTGATTATAAGTGACATAAACACTGAAGGTTGTAAAATATGAAATTGATATTACTTGTTATTTTTGTGTAGGCTTTAATTAAACATTTTGATCATTATTTAACATGCAATAAGTCAGTTATTATATCCAAAGAAAGAATTGCTTTCCAACTTGGTATACATGGCTTTAACAGTACTTAGGGGAGTTGGGAAGCTTATAGCTTTACCCTTAGGAATGAGGAAAGACATTGGCAAGGAATGTTAATTATGTGTTACTGATTGTATTTTATTTTAGGAAATAGAAAGAGAAAACATAAAGCCTTTGATTGGAACTTTTTGCCAGGTCTGACAAATGAGGAGCTCTCCATACTGTAAATGGAAGTCTCTCCATTTCTATACAGAGAATTTGAGACTAACATTTGATTTTTGTGACTTGCTCTTTCCTAAGAATTTCCCTAAGAAAAAAATCATTATTATTGTCACTCTATGGGGGTTTATGAGGAATTAGTAACTTTGTTTTGACTCTGGCATTAAAATGAATATTTTCCTCCAATTTCTCCTGCTCCTTGCTTCCCAAAGTAATGTGATATACTCAGGGGTACCAAGAAGAGGGGAAAGAATTAGAAAGGCACAATCAGTAATTTATGACCTCAGTTTTAGGCTATAGAAATAAGGGATGTATTATGGAGTCAGAATCACACATATAGGAGTAAGCCATTTCCCAAGTGTTCAAAGGGGTCCAGAATTGGGAGTTAAAACAGGGAAGGATGTCTAGGCTCTAGGCAGTTCACAGATGATTTGGACAGGTCAGAGCTCACTATCAAGTATTTTTCAAGGCATACAACAATTGTATCTGTCAGCAAAATTATTTCTTTTGTTCTTTCAAATCTAGCTATAATTACTAGATCACAGAATTCCTTGACATTCTAGGGTTTCTGGATCAGTGACCAATAGATAGAGGTCTCTGTTATCGATTCTTGAATATAATTTAATGACCTTTTATCTTTTGAAAGAACATTTAAGAAAGTTGTGATTTTGTTCAGTGGTGTAAGAATGGAACATATGCTTATGTGCATATTTCTATTCTTGGAGACATTTGGAGAACAATTTCACTTAGAAGTTGTATCTCCAAAATATACGTAGTACTAATATCTATGCTATACCTTGACAGTTTGGATGGAATGGTTTGCCTTGGTTTTATGGTTGACCAATAGCTACAGGAGAATCTCAAAATGATCTTTTTCATACTAGTAATATGTGGCATGATTATGAGAGGGATAGGTTTGGGGCAGCCTAGAGAGAAGTATCTTTGTGGTCATCTTCTTACCTTCCTGTGCCTTCTTCCTACTTACATACATATGAATGTGAAATCACACAAATGTGTTTACAAAACCATATAGATACCTCTCACTGACTTAGACTTTCTTATTCCATACTGAATTCTTAACTTGAAACAATTATCTGTTTGATCTTGGGTTCTGTGAGCTCTGTTAAGTCCAGACAAAATCACGGTAGTGTTTGGGAGGACAACTTTGAGTCCCTATTCTATTTCTTGTACCTCTACTACCTTGGAAGACCTATTTGAGTTTTCTAAACTAGTTCCTTTTTTCCTGTAAGACCAGAAAAAAACTTAAAGCCATGTCTTCTACTCAGTATTGTTACAAACAATAAATTAGCTGATTCCTGAAAAGTGTTTATTCAGCACAATGCTGAATATAGTAATGAATATAGTAAATGTCTCATAAATTGTGCGGCCGTTGTTGCTGTTACTGAAGAAATATAAGCACCCCCATATGAACAGATGTAAATCAAGCTGTGATAAGTCAGATTAATTGCTTCTTGCTCATCAAAGCATCAAGCCTTATCAAAGCCGTTACTGTCCTCAAGTCCTATTCATACCTCTGCCTCCACGGGTCTTCTTAATGGTACATTGCTAGGTGCAATGGGCTATGGGGAAAGGAGGAACTCCTTTCTTAGATCTGAGACTAAACCAAAACCAAAAACATAAATAAACCCCTCAAGATTGCTTTTGTTTATATGGCAAATCTGACAAATACTCTATTTTGAAAATGGTAGGACAAGAAATCAAGGCTGAGAAAAAAGATGGAGGAAGGAAAGGCCTGATGGCAGTGTTATTTTAGTCATATTTGAATTCTTAGTCATTCAGTATTTAACAAGTGTTATTAGATTTATGGAATATCACAGATGAATATTCTTGAAGACATGGCCAGGAGCCATCCTGAGGAGAACAGACCATTATACTCTGCACTGATTTGTAAGGCATATTGTACAAAAAGCACAAATGCAGGACCTCAGTGTGACTGTAGATAGCTAAGAGTAAATAGATCCTCACAAAGTTTCATTCGTAGGCTATTTCTTAAGATATTAGATGATTTAACACCCTGTCATATCAGCATGGGAAGGAGAATTTGAACAAGTAGTTTTTATTGTAGATACTTTTTACTTTTTCTGTTGTTGTTGTTTCTGCTTATTACTGGGGTTTGAACTCAGGGCCTCATACTTGCTAAACTACTTCTCTACCACTTGAACAATAGCTACAGCCATACTTTTTCCTTGTTGCTTTGGAGATGAAGTCTTACAAATTTCCTGTTTGTACCTGTCTTGAACCATGATCCCCCAAATTTCTGCCTCATGAGTAGTTAGAATTCCAGACATATGTCTCCAAGTGCCTGGCTTCTTGGTTTTATTGCTGTTACTTTATTTTGTTTCTTTCTTTCTTTCTTTCTTCCTTTCTTTCTTCCTTCCTTCCTTTCTTTCTTTCTGTCTTTCTTTCTATCTCCTTCCTCTCTCTCTCCTTCCTTCCTTCTTTCTTTCTCTCTTTCTTTCTTTCTTTCTTTCTTTCTCTCTCTCCTTCCTTCCTTCCTTCCTTCCTTCCTTCCTTTCTTGCTTGCTTCCTTTCTTCTTTCTTTCTTCCTTTCTTTCTCTCTCTCTCTTTCTTTCTTTCTTTTTCTCTCCTTCCTTCTTTCCTTCCTTCCTTCCTTTCTTTCTTTCTTTTCTTTCTTTCTTTCTTTCTTTCTTTCTTTCTTTCTTTCTTTCTTTCTTTCTTTCTTTCTTTCTTTCTTTCTTTCTTTCTTTCTTTCTCTCTCTCTCTCTTTCTTTCTTTCTTTTTCTCTCCTTCCTTCCTTCCTTCCTTCCTTCCTTCCTTCCTTCCTTCCTTTCTTTCTTTCTTTCTTTCTTTCTTTCTTTCTTTCTTTCTTTCTTTCTTTCTTTCTTTCTTTTCTTTCTTTCTTTCTTTCTTTCTTTCTTTCTTTCTTTCTTTCTTTCTTTCTTTCTTTCTTTCTTTCTTTCTTTCATCCTGGGACTTAAACTCAGGGCATGGGTGCTGTCCTCGAACTTTTGTGCTCATGGATAGCACTCTAACATTTGACAGTTGTTCTTCTTGTGAGTTTTTTGGAGTAGTTAATTGGAAATAAGAATCTCATAAACTTTCCTGTTCTAGCTGGATTCACACTGAGAGCTCCTGAATAACTAGGATTATGGGGGTTAGCCACTGGTGCCCTGCCTTTTGTTTGTTTCATTCTTTCTTTTCAAACAAGTGGTCATAAACTGAGATTAAAAATGCAGGTACCATGATAACACATACAAGAATTTGAGTGTAGGGGTATTTTTTTTAGGAAAAAATAATCATTTTTAACAGATTCTCAATCGGCCTAGTAACATGGAAAATGCCATTGGATTTGTAGACTATACACTTGCAGAATTTAAAAGTAGAGGCCCTAATTCAGTCTCTACCCAGATAGTTCCTATCAATGAAAGCAGGCTGAACTTCCTAGATTTAGATTTCATATTTTGAAGCTACCAAATTATTCTGTCAACATTTATATGTCAACATTTATGTATCATTATCAAATTCGCGAATGCATGAGGAATGCTTGGTATAAAATAAAAGCACAATTTCAGCTAAAGACTCTGGAAAGGCCAGGCACTTGTAGGTTGTATCTGTAACCCTAGATACTCAGGACGCTGATATCTGAGGATCACCTTTCAAAGCCAACCCAGGCAGGAAAGTCTGTAAGACTCTTATCTCCAATTAGCCACCAAAAAAGTGGAAGTGGAACTGTGGCTCCAAGTGGTAGAGCACCAGCCTTGAGCAAAAACAAAGCTCAGAGACAGTCTCCAGGCCCTGAGTTGTAGCCTGATCCTGGGCACAAAACAATACAAATGTTGGTGATAGGGAAATGTTTGGACTATTATCAACTCAAAAAGGACATTTGTGGGTTAAAGATTCAGTGCAGGCTCTTCTAAAACTGTCATGCTCTAATCTGGTACAGTGACTCATTTCTGTAATCCCAACCACTTAGAAAGCTAAGATTGGAAGGATCCAAAACATAGTATGTCTGTCATTCCAGCTACATAGGAGGCTGAAATTAGGAGAATCATGGCTGTTGGCCAAGCTTGGACAGCACAGTCCATGTGAATCCATGCCAGTGGAAGAAGGTGGGTGTGGAAGTGCACCTGAGTCATTCCAGCCATGGCAGAAAGTGTAAAATAGGATATTCATAAAGTCATGAGCCTAAGGGGAAAGAAAAGATTCTTCTCAAAATAATCAGTGCACAGAAGGTCTGGAAATGTGTTTCATTGGTAAAATATCCCTCTAGCAAGTGAGAGGCCATGACTCCAAACCTTTGTGTCATCAAAACAAACATATGCATATAACATGATATTATGCATTATATGGGATTATTACACATTCTATAGTTATATATTATAATATATAATGTATATTATATAAACAATGTATAATATACACTATGTAATATATTATATCATATAGTATATGCATATATGTATACAATATGTGTATTATACACACATATAATATACATGTATTATATATAATGTTTATAGTATACACATATATTTGTATGCAATATATAGTATAGATATTTTATTATATTTATACTATAGTAAGATATATTATATACTATATATTATATTACAAAATATTAATATTGCATAATATATAAGTATGTATTATATATATTATTTTGTATCATATGTTACACACTATATGTCTATATTGTATATAACCATTATTATATACCATATAGCATATATCATATATGTTACACAAAATAAATTATATATTATATAATTACATATTATGTAATATATAATTGTGTAATATATAATACATAATTATATAATATATAATTAAATATATATGATATATAGTGCACTAGCTCTAGGCAACATATTAATGTATATTATATATCTTTTATTATATCTATGTGTTATATATACCAGTGCTTAGAAACTTCAGGATATCAAACTATTAGAGGTAGTTTGAGAAACTTATGAAAATCTTATATATTTCAGTTTTCATGTTTGATTCTATGACCAGCAATCTGTAATTGACAGATAATAACTAAAGCCTGTATTTCATTCTATAATTTCCACAGGTCTATATCCGACTTACTCAGAAAGTATGAGTTCTATTTATTTATTTATTTATATTGTCAAGGTGATGTACAGCGGGGTTACAGTTACATAAGGAAGGTAACTTGCTACCCCTTCCCTCATTTTTCTCCTACTTTCCCTCCTCACCTAAACCCCTCCCCCAAGTTGTACAGATCATTTCTAACATATTGTCTTGTGAATATTGCTGTTGTATTGAATCCCCTCTCGTCCTTTGTTTATCATGCTGTTTTTCCCCTTCCCTTCCCTAATTCACATAAGCATATGTGTAATACTGAGATCTTATCGGCAAACAAAGGGTTAGGATGTGGCTTAAGAGTTAGAATACCTACCTACTTAGTGTGAGGCCTGTGTTCAAATTCCAAATATATCTCTCAATAGAGAGAGAACAAGGGAGAGGGAGAAGGAGAGAGAGAGCGATGAGAGATATTACTGAGCCTAATTTTTCACATACAAATTAGAGAAATTTATTAATGCTTAATTCTGTTTAATGCCTAGTTTATGAATTCTAGGCAACTAATAAATGATAATTGTCATCGCTGTTTATATGAAAACAATTATATTGCATTAATATGCCATTCTGTAATACTGCTCCTCCTATAGGCAAGTTTAAAGAACAAAATCCTCGTTTTTTTAAATTGTGAAAATAACGTACAGAGGGGTTACAATTACATGAGCAGATACTGAGTACATTTCTTATCAAGCATTGTTGCCTCTTCCTTTGTTTCCTCTTCCCATCCCTTCCCATCCCTTCCCATCTTCCTCCGCATACCCGCCCCCCCCCTCGCCAAAATTGTAAACTTAGTTTTTTGTCTTGTACATCTCATTGTTGCAATGAGTCTACCTATATCCCTATTTAAACGATTTGTTTTTTCCCTTCCCCTCCACAAATTATACCAACATCAAATACAGTGAAAGCAGGGGTTATACCGTGGGGGAGGGACATACAAAGCAACAAATAAATCATCTTATAAATATGTTAGAAACAATCGCATGAAAGAAAAAAAAATGAATCCTTATCTTGGGGTTCATTTCTTTTCTTTTTTTTTTTTTTGCCGGTTATGGGGCCTGAACTCGGGGCCTGGGTGCTGTCCCTCAGCTCTTCAGCTCAAGGCTAGCACTCTACCACTTGAGCCACAGGGCCACTTCCAGCTTTTTCTGCTTATGTGGTACTGAGGAATCTAACCCAGGACCTCATGCATGCAAGGCAAGCACTCTACCACTGAGCCAACTTCCCAGCCCGCTTGGGGTTCATTTCATCTAACATCAACTTATCTGATCTTTTCTGCTTGTCTCAGACATATACTAGTTATTGCAAATAAGGGAAACCATGGGACCTATGTTTCTTTGGGCCTGGCTTACTTCACTTAATATAATTTTGTCCAAGTGTTTCCATTTCCTAACAAATGGGGCAATGCCATTCTTTCTGATCTAATAATAACAGATGCTGGAGGGGATGTAGACAGAAGGGAACCTTAATGCATTTTTGGTGGGAGTGTAAACTCGTTCAACCACTTTGGAAAGTAGTATGGAGGTTCCTCAAAAGACTCCACATAGAGCTCCCCTATGACCCAGCAATCCCACTTTTGGACATTTACCCAACCGATCACAAACAAGGCCATACTAAGGCTACCATCACAACTATGTTTATCGCAGCATTATTTACCATAGCTAAGATATGGAACCAACCCAGATGCCCCTCAGTAGATGAATGGATCAAGAAAATGTGACATATATACACAATGAAAATACTCAAGTTTTGATTTTTAACCATCAGATGATTGTGAGGTAATTCACAGCTTTGATTTGCATTTCCAGATAGATTAGTGATATCGAACATATTATAATGGCTATTGACCATTTATATTATTGTTGGAAAGAACATTTGTCTAGAAATGTTTATCCAGGTCCTTTGACTAGTTTTTAATTATTTTCCTTGTTTCATTTCAGGAGCTTTGTGTATATTTTGCTTGTTAATTCTTATCAACACATGTTTTACATGTCATATCAATGAGTTATTGCCAAATCTAATGTCATTTTTTCCTGGTTTTTAGATTTTTGGATCTATTTTATAACTTTTATCATATTAGTTCTTACACTTAGGTCTCTGTTCTATTTTGAGTTAGTTTTTGTATTTGGTATTAGGTATAGATCTCATTTCTGTCTTTTGCACATGGATATCTAGTTTCCTGGCACCATTTCTATTGAATGATCTTGATACCTTTATCAATTACTATTTGTCCATAGGTCCTGTTTCACTTGTCTGTATGTCCTATAGAACACTGTTTAGATTATTGCAGCTTTGTAGTTAAGCATCAGAAACAGGAAATATGAGTTTCAACTATTGTCCCTTTTCAAGATTATTTTGAGTATTTGGGATCCCTTAAGATTGAACGTTACTTATAGAATGAGCTTTCTATTCCTTCAAAAAGTCATTGGGATTTTGATAAGGAATATATTGACTCTATGGGTAATTTTAGGGGTAATATTGAAAGCTTAGCAATCTTAATTCATGAGCATGGGTAATTTTCATTTATTTTTCTTTATTCTTTATGTGGTTTTAATTGTAAAATATTCCTGCTCTGGGAAAATTATTACTCAAATTTTAAAACTTTTGTTGCAAATTAGATTTTGCTAATTTTCTTTTCTATTGGTCATTATTGATGCATAGAAATACAGATAATTTTTTTGTATCTTGCTATGCTACTGAAGCCATTTATTAGTTGCAACAGATTTCCATCTTTTTTGTAGAATTTTGGAAGTTTCCAAATATACAGTCAGTATCATATCAGAAGAGATGATTGCTTACCTATCCAATTTGGATACCCTTCATTTCTTTTTCTCATCTAAGTATTCTGGCTAGAATATTTATACTATGTTGAATATAAGTGAAAAAAAGAGAACATCATTCCTTTTCCTCAATTAGAGAAAATGTTTTTGATCTTTCACCTTTGGATATGTTTACTTGAGCTTATATATGCAGTTATTTATTATATACTGAGGCTATTTCCTTCTATTCCAGGTTCACTGAGGTTTTTTTTTCTTTTTTTAAGCAGGGAAGGCTAGTGAATCTTGCCAAATGCTTTAGCTGCATTAATTATCATATATTCCCTTTGTTGTGTTAGTATGGCATTATGTTGAGCCATCCATGCATTCTAAGTACAAATTTTACTTTGTAATGATGTTCCTTCTATACTCATTGCTGAATTAAGATTGCTAGTATTTTGTTGATGATTTTTGCACAAGTCTTCCCAAGAGTCATTGGTGTAGGATTTTAGTTCTGTTAGTTTCTATGTTTAGCTTTGATATTAGGGCAATGATGGCCTAGTAGAATAAGAGGAAATAAGTTAGGAAATGTTCCCTTTTATTCTCTTTGTTTTAAGAATATGAGAATGAGCATTGTGACTTCTTTAAATGTTTGGTAGAATTCACCAGTAAATCCATCAGATACAGGGCATTTTTTTGCTAGGAGATTTTTCCTTATTGATTTAATTCCTTCTTATTCATAGCTATAGCCCTATTAAAATATTAAAATCCTCTGATTTAGTTTTGATAGGTTTTGTGTTTCTAGGAATTAATCCATTTTAGCTGGGCTATCCACTTTTTGACAAAGTTGTTTCAAACATTCTGTGGAATTTGTAGAAATATCTACATTTTGACTTTGCCTTTGATATTAATAATCTGAGTGTTTCATTTCCTTGGCTCATCTAAGCAAAGGCTCTCATTTTTGGTGATCTTTATAAGTAATTAACTTTTGGTTTTGTTGATTTTTATCAATTGTTTTATATTTTCTATGTCTTTTGTTGCTGTTCCAATTATCACTCCTTTTCTTCTGCTAGACTCCAACTTAATTTTTTCTTTTATAGTCTTTTTTTTTTTTTTTTTCAGTCGTGGGGCTTGAATCCTGGCCTGGGCACTATCACTTAGCTCCAGCTCAAGGCTAGTGCTCTACCACTTGAGCCATAGTGCCACTTCCAGTTTTTGGTGGTTTATTGGAGATAAGAGTCTCATGGACTTTTTCCTACCCAGACTGGCTTTCGACTGTGTTCCCCAGACCTCATTCTCTTGAGTAGCTAGCTAGGATTACAAGCATGAGCCACTGGACTTGGCACTTTTATAGTCTTGCACTTTGATAGATCTCTGATTGGAGATATTCCTTGTTTTTAACGTAAACATTTATAGCTGTAAAATTTCCCATAGCACTAATTTCACTAAATCATACAAATTTTGGTATATTGTGCCTTGATGTCTGTATATAGATTTACTTTCCTTTTTGATTCTTGATCTGTATTTTTGAGTGTAAAACTTGAAATTTGTGTCCCTCTGTTACTGATTTTAAATTCTACCCTATTGTGTTGGATAAATAGTTTGTGTGATGTTTACCTTTAAATCTTATTGAGATTTAATTTGTGGCCTATCATAGAGCCTACCCTGGAAAATTTTCCATATACATTTGAGAAAAATGTATATTCTATTGTTGGTTGTTGTGAACCTAGATGTTTATATTACTTAAACCTCATTTTCTAGTCTATCTTGTAGCTGTATCTGGAGATTTCTTTTTAGTTTTGTCAGATTTTACTACATATTCTGATCTGTTTTAGGTGTATTAGGTGTTTATTATATCCCTTTGCCGTGTTAAACTATTTATAATCTACAATATTCTTTGACTCTTGTAAATAATTTAAGTCAAATTTAAGTCAATTTTTTAAATCTGACATGAGCATGACCATAAACTCTATGCTAGTCTAGTTATTTCTATGGAATGTATATTTCTATCCTTTTATTTTCATTTTATGTGTGTATGTGTGTGTGTGAGTGTGTGTGTGTGTCTTTGGATCTGCTGGTAGTCTCTTATAGAGAGCACCTAGTTGAGTCATATATTCAACTTGCCAATCTAAGTATTTTGATTATATATTTCAATACATTTACCTTTAAAATTATTTCTGATACAAACTTCAATCATTTTGCTCTAGGCCTTGTACTTTATTTCTTCCTCCCTGTATTACTATCTTTATTTTCATTTAATTGATTTTTTTGTATTAAATTCTTTTCTCATTTCCTTTTAGGTATTTTCTATAGGTATTTTATTTGTGGATACCATGGAAGTTATATTTCACATCTTAAAATTATAGTATTTTATTTGAATTTTTAATAGTTTGAACTAACCTACAAGAACTGTAATTTTTTAACAGTTCAGTCTGATTCATTTCAGTTTTGTTCATATCACAAAATTATATATACCTACATTATCTATTCCAAATATAAACCAATAATTGTCTTAAATTATGTGGATTTATAAACCAAAGTTATAATAATCACTACTGGTCTAATACGTTTTTAATGTACTAGTGTCTTAAGTCATGTAGAAACTGAAATATGGAATTACATACAAATCACTTACATTAATTCTAGCTTTTATAATTATATATGCATTTACTTTTATTGAGATCTTATTTCTTCATATGCCTTTGATTTACTCTCTACTATCCTTTAATTTTACTTGCAAGTCTCTCTTGAGAAATTCATGTAGGGCAGGATTAAGTTATGTACTCTTCAGCTTTTGTTTATTGAGGTTTATACATTTTGTGTTCACTTTCAGTGGATGGTTGACAGTTGACAATTTTTATTTTCTTTTAAGACATTGACATTATCATCCCATTGCCTGTGACCGCCAAAATTTCTGTTGAGAAAGCTATCAATAATTTATTGAGGATCCCTTATATGTAACAAGTCACGTTTATAGTTTAAGAATCTGTCTTTGTCTTTCTAAATTGTAATGTGTCTTGATATGAATCTTTTTTACCTTACCCCAGTGGAATTTGTTGAGCTTAAATTTTTTTTTTTGTATTCCATCTTTCATTTAAATTGGAACATTTTCAGCCATGATTTCTTCAAATACCCTGTGTTCCTTTTTCTCTTTTCATTCTGGAGCTCTCACAATATATATGTTGATCCACCTGATGGTGTCCTACATGTCCTTAGTCTATGTTCCTTTTTCTTCAATCTTTCCTTTCTGTTTTCAGAAAGAAAATTTTCCTTTTTAATTCCTCCAACTTTGCTGATTCTTTCTTCTGTCCACTCAAACCTTCCTTTGGTTCTCTTTCACTTATTTTTAATTTTAGCAGTTGTACTTTATAACTCCATAATTTATTATTTTTGTATTCTCTTTCCTAAATATTTCCATTTGGTTGATACTGTGCTTTGTTAACTTTCTACCTCTGTTATTTTAGGTCTTAAAGCATCTTTAATCTACTAAATTTGCTATCATCATTTTTCTGATGGGGGGGTTACATTTCTGTTAGCTGTTTTCCTTTTGAATGGGCCATATTTAGTTGTTTGTATGCTGTGACTCTTTGTAGCAGATTGAATGCTTCATCAGTAAATCACAGTTATAGCACAGGGAGCACATTTTTTTCTTACAAATGTAAGTCAGTATTCAAACTAAACTCTTCCTTGATCTTTGTTACATCTATTCTTTTTTTCTCATAGCTGGCTAAGAAGGTGACCACTGAAAATGACAACCTCTCAGCAGTAAGTTGAGGAAGGACAAATGATAAGTTCTTGGCTATAGTGACAAATATGAAATTCACAGTGAGACCTTAGAAAATCCCAAGATGAAACACTGAAGCAATATCTTATCTTCTTGGTTCCTCCGTGTGTGTGTGTGTGTGTGTGTGTGTGTGTGTGTGTGTGTGTGTGTGTGTGTGTATGTGTGTCTGTCTGTCTGTCTGTCTCTGTCTCTCTCTGAAGTGATGCTTTTCTCTAACACTCCTTTCCAAAGAGATTTTTCTTTTCTGGGATCCACGAAGGTATAATGAAGAAGTTTTGCATAATCATAACATCTTACAATATAGAAAAGAAGGATTAATTGGACAGTGTTGAGAAGTGTTTGGAACTGGAGGGTTCCAATCCCTCAAGAACTTGATGTTTCACTAATAGTACTAACAGAAAAGCAAAAAGAAGCAAAAGTGCCTTCTAATCTTCCTTCCTTTCTGTTTTCCTGTGTGCAAGTATATAATATGCTTTCAAAGTCACTGTGTTTAAGGGCCTAAAAATGCATAAAGATAGCCTTGATTGAGATGTAGCTCTGTTGTTTACTATCTGTTTTTTTTAATTTAATTTAATTTTATTTGTGAACATACTGTACAGAGGGGTTACAATTACACGGGCAGGATAATGCGTACATTTCTTACCAAGCATTGCAGCCTCCTCCTTTGGTTTACCCTTCACATCCCTTCCCAGCCTCCCCCCTCCCCCCCAATCCCAATCCTTCTCCTTCCCCCCCCTTCCCCCCCCCCCCCCCCCGCCCCTGCACCGACTTTGTAAAGCTCGTTTTGGACATGACAACTTGTACTTCTCATTGTTGCAACAGGTCCACCTGTATCCTTAAACAACTGGTTTTTCCCCATCTCCTCCACAAGTTATACTGACATCAAATATAGTGAAAGCAGGGGTTATACTGTAGGGGAGGGACATACAAAGCAACGAAGAGATAATCTTATAAATGCGTTAGAAACACATGCATGAAAGAAAAAACCATTAAAATACATATCTAAGGGTTCATTTTCCTGACATCACATTATCTGACCTTTTCCGCTTGACTCATACATATACTAGATATTGCAAATAAGGGAAACCATGGGACCTATGTTTCTTTGGGCCTGGCTTACTTCACTTAATATAATTTTTTTCCAAGTTTTTCCATTTCCTAACAAATGGGGCAATGTCATTCTTTCTGATGGAGGCATAGAATTCCATTGTGTATATATACCACATTTTCTTGATCCATTCATCTACTGAGGGGCATCTGGGTTGGTTCTATATCTTAGCTATGGTAAATAATGCTGCAATAAACATAGTTGTGCTGGTAGCTTTAGTGTGGTCTTGTTTGTAAACATTTGGGTAAATGCCCAAAAGTGGGATTGCTGGGTCATAGGGGAGTTCTATGTGAAGTCTTTTGAGAAACCTCCATACTGCTTTCCAAAGTGGTTGAACAAGTTTACATTCCCACCAACAATGAAGTAAGGTTCCTTTCTGTCCACATCCCCTCCAGCATCTGTTGTTGTTAGAGTTCTTGATTTTTGCCGTTCTAACTGGGGTGAGGTGATATCTCAATGTTGTTTTGATTTGCATTTCTTTTATGGCTAGGGATGTTGAACATTTCTTCATGTGTCTATTGGCCATCCTTCTTTCTTCTTCAGAGAAGTTTCTCTTTAAGTCTTTAGCCCACTTATTTATTGGGCAGTTGTTTCTTTGAGGATTTGTTGTTGGGTGGTTTAAGTTTTTGAGTTCCAAGTATATTTTAGATATGAGACCCTTGTCTGTTGTATGGCTGGTAAAGATCTTCTCCGAATCCGTGGGCTTTCTATTGATCTTGCTAGCTATGTCATTTGCCCTGCAGAAGCTCTGCAACTTTATGCAATCCCATTTGTCCAACCTTCCTTTGATTTGTTGTGTTTCCGGGTCTCTATTCAAAAAATTTTGGCCTGAGCCAAGGAGACCTAGGGTTTCTCCTATTCCATCCTGTAATGTTTTCAGAGTGTCTGCTTTGAGTTCAAGGTCTTTGATCCATTTGGAGTTAATTCTGGTGCAGGGTGATATATAAGGATCTAGCTTTAGTTTTCTACATGTAGTTAACCAATTTTGCCAGCACCATTTACTGAAGAGGCTGTCTTTCTTCCATTCTATTGTTTTAGCTCCCTTATCGAAGATTAGATGGCTATAAGTCTGAAGGTTCATTTCTGGGTTTTCAATTCTATTCCATTGGTCCTGAGGTCTGTTCTTATGCCAATACCAAGCTGTTTTGATTACTATGGCTTTATAGTAGAGTTTGAAATTTGGTATTAATATTCCTCCAGCAGTGTTCTTTTCGTTGAGGAGCGTTTTTGCTATTCGGGGTCTTTTATTGTTCCATGTGAATTTTTGGATTGCCTCTTCTATTTCCTTGAAGAATGAGGTTGGAATTTGGATAGGTATTGCGTTGAATTTGTAGATAGCCTTGGGAAGTATTGCCATTTTCACGATGTTAATCTTTCCAATCCAGGAGCATGGGAAGCTTTGCCATTTTTTTAGTTCTGTGTTGATTTCCTTTTTCAAGATTTTAAAGTTTTCATCATAGAGGTCCTTCACTTCTTTTAAGTTAATTCCTAGGTATTTTATTTTTTGTGGGGCTATTACAAATGGAGTTGCTTTCCTAATTTCAGCCACACTTTTCTCATTGTTGGCATACAGAAAAGCCATTGATTTTGGGGGGTTAATTTTATAACCTGCTACTTTGCCAAAGTTTTGAATCAGCTTGAGTAATTTGGGAGTGGTGTCTATGGGATTCTTTAAATACAAGATCATGTCATCTGCAAAGAGGGAGAGTTTTATTTCTTCTTTCCCTATTTGGATCCCCTTTATGTCTGCATCTTGTCTTATTGCTGTAGCTAGGCATTCTAATACTAGATTGAAGAGAAGTGGAGAGAGTGGGCATCCTTGTCTTGTTCCTGAGTTAAGAGGAAATGGCTTTAGTTTTTCACCATTGAGTATAATGCTGGCTGTAGGTTTGTCATATACAGCCTTTATTGTATTGAGGAATGTTCCATGGATTCCTAATTTTTCCAAAACCTTCATCATGAAGGGGTGTTGGATCTTGTCAAATGCTTTTTCTGCATCTATTGAGATAACCATGTGGTTCTTATTCTTGCTCCTGTTGATGTGATGAATAATATTAATTGATTTGCATATATTGAACCAGCTTTGCATCCCTGAAATGAATCCTGTTTGATCGTGGAGTATGATTTTTTGGATGAATTGTTGAAGTCGATTGGCCAAAATTTTGTTGAGAAGTTTTGCATCAATATTCATCAAAGAAATGGGTCTATAGTTCTCTTTCTTTGATGAGTCCCTGCCTGGTTATGGGATGAGGGTTATGATGGCTTCATAGAATGTGTTCGGTAGTGAGCTTTCTCTTTCAATTTCATTGAAGAGTTGGAGGAGTATTGGTGTGAGCTCTGCTTTGAAGGCCTTGTAAAATTCCGCTGTAAAACCATCTGGTCCTGGACTTTTCTTAGCTGGGAGGTCTCTTATTGCTGTTTCTATTTCAGTGCTTGATATGGGCCTGTTAAGATAGTTTAACTCATCTTGGTTTAGTTTTGGCATGTCAATATTTGCTAGGAAAAGGTCCATTTCTGTCAAGTTCTCAAACTTATTAGCATAGAGTTTTGAGAAGTATTCCCTTATAATGTTCTGAATCTTGGTTGTTTCCGTGGTGATGTTTCCATTCTCATCTCTGAGTTTATTAATTTGGGTGTGTTCTCTTCTTTTTCTGATAAGATTTGCTAAGGGTCTGTCAATTTTGTTAATTTTTTCGAAGAACCAACTCTTTGTTTTGTTGATTCTTTCTATAGTTTTTTTGGATTCTAATTCATTTAATTCTGATTTAATTTTGATTATTTCTTTCCGTCTACTGGATTGGGGTTTATCTTGCTGCTCTTTTTCAAGGAGGTTTAGATGTGTCATTAAATTGTTAGTTTCAGATCTCTCCAATTTGTTGATGTAGGAGCTCAGAGCTATAAACTTGCCTCTGAGTACTGCCTTGGCTGTGTCCCAGAGGAGCTGGTATTTTGTGTGTTCATTTTTGTTGAATAGCATGAACATTTGAATTTCCTTTCTAATCTCTTCCATGACCCACTCTTGATTCAGCAGTGTGTTGTTCAGCCTCCATGTGATGCCGGACTTTCTTTGGTGGCTTTTGGTGTTGAGTTCTAATTTTATTCCCTTGTGGTCAGAGAGGAAGCAAGGTATAACTTCAATGTTTCTGAATTTAGACAAGTTTGCTTTGTGGCCTAAAATGTGGTCTATTTTAGAAAACGTTCCATGTGCTGCTGAGAAAAACGTGTATTCTGATGCTGCTGGGTGAAATGTTCGGTAGATGTCTGTTAAGTCTAGTTGATCTATGCAGCTGTTTAGATCTGCGGTTTCTCTGTTGAGTTTTTGCCGAGTTGATCTATCTAGTGGGGAGAGTGGTGTGTTAAAATCCCCAACAATTAATGTCTTTGGATCTATATGGGATTTGAGGGAAAGTAGTGTTTCTTTGATAAATTTGGGTGCTCCATTGTTTGGTGAATAGATATTTAGAATTGTAATATCCTCCTGAAGGAGAGATCCTTTAATTAGTATGTAGCGACCTTCTTTATCTCTTCTCACGAATTTTACTTTGAAGTCTATTTTATCTGATATTAGGATTGCAACTCCCGCCTGTTTATGGGGGCCATTTGCTTGGTAGATTTTGTTCCAGTCTTTAACATTGAAAATGTGTTTGTTTTTACGGGCAAGATGTGACTCCTGCAGGCAGCAGATAGAAGGGTCTTGTTTTTTAATCCAACTAGACAGTCTATGTCGCTTAATTGGAGAGTTCAGTCCGTTAAAATTAAGAGATAGGACTGAGATGTATTTGGGAGTTCCTGCCATGTTATCTACCTTCTTGGGGGCTGTGAAAACTGGGTTCTTCCTATGGTTCTTGGATTCTCAGTTTGGGTGCAGTTTCTTGGCCTTTATTGCGGTCTTGTTGGTTTTCTATGTGTAGGACATCTTTAAGAATCTTTTGTAGGGCTGGTTTGGTGGAGATGTATTGTTTCAATTTTTCTTTGCTATGGAAGGTTTTTATTTGGCCTTCAGTTATGAAGCAGAGTTTAGCTGGGTACAGTATTCTTGGTTGATAGTTGTTTGTTTTTAGGGCATGGCATACATCATTCCAGGCTCTTCTTGCTTTGATTGTCTCTGCTGAGAAATCTGAGGTGATTCTAATTGGTTTCCCTTTATAGGTGATTACCCTTTTCTCCTTGACAGCTTTAAGGATCTTTTCCTTGTTCTGAGTTGATCCTGTGTGGATTATAATGTGATGGTGGGATGTCCTATTCTGGTCTGGTCTATTTGGGGTTCTCAAAGCTTCTTGTATCTGAATAGGCCTATCTTTTTGCATGTTTGGAAAGTTCTCTGCTAGGATCCTGTTAAACAGATTTCTTAGACCATTGACTTCTGTTTCTAGGTGTTCCTCTACACCCATTATCCTTAGATTAGGCCTTCTGATGGTGTCTTCCAGGTGTTGGATAGATCTATCGTATTTCTTGGACTTGTCTTGTATGGTTGTATGTTCTTTCTCTATAATATCTAGGCTGTCTTCAATCCCTGAGATTCGATCTTCTGCATGGTCTAACCTGCTGTCAAGACTCTCTACTTTGTTTTTAATCTCTTTTCCTTCTAATTGGTCAGCTTTGATGGCTTCAAGTTCTTTGTTGAAGCTCTGTTTTAGGTCTTGTATGAATTTCTTTACTTCCTTAATTTGGTGTTCAGTGTTTGTCCTCAAATCACTTAGTTGATTGGTTATGGTTTCTTTGGACTCCCATTCCTTCTGTTGGGTTCCATTCAGCATTCCCTTTGTGGTCTCCCTGACTTCCTTCAGCTCTTTGTTAATGGATTCCATGAATGCCTTTAGTGATCTTTGTGTATTCTCTACCTGGTCTCTCAATTCCTGTATTACTCTTTGATTAGCTTCCTCCCGTTCGTAGGATTCCTGTAGTTCTCTTTCCTCCTGTTCGTGGGATTCCTGCAGTTCTCTTTGAGTGTTCTCAGCCTGCTCACACCATTCCACCCTTTCTCTTTGAGTATTCTCAAGTTGTTCACGCAAATCCTGTATCAGTTTTTGAGTAGCTTCCTCACGCTTATGATATTCCTGTATAAGCTTTTGGGATGCCTCCTCTCTCTCCCTTTCACGCTCATACAGAGTCCTTTTTTAAGTTGTCAAACTTCTCATTTATCATGTTTGCCACCAGTGTTTGTAGAGCTATTTGGGAACTCTCCTCTGGATTATTCATTATCTGTTCTGACCCCTGATTATCAAGATTGGGAATTGAGATATCCGGATTTGCCATTTTTCTTGTGTTTTTCCGGCTTACTCTGCCCATTTGAGATGAAAATAGCACCAGTTTTGTGCTAGAACACTATCTTAAGGCAACCATCAATCAAAGTTTGCATTTGTACAGTCAATAGTCTACAGATACAATCTAGTTCAACAGATACATCTATTCAACATCAAACAACTATATGTTAATGGACTTCGAACCGCAGAGAAGAATTTGGAAAACCAGAAATTATTAGGGTTAGGGAGAGATGTGGATAAAAAATAGGAATAGATTGGTGTGGGGAGGTACAGGGAGAGTTAACTATGTCCTAATCCCAATGCAGGAAATAGGTTGGGTAGGATGCAAGTAGAGAGAGAGAGAGAAAGAAGAAAGGGAAAGGGAAATGAAAAGAGACCAGAAAAAAATAGAAACGTAAAAATTGATATTATTATGGAGATTAAAAGACCATCTCTTTAGAGAGGAATGTGAGTATATTAAGAGAAGGGAAGGGACATAGAGGAGAAGTGAAAAACTTAAAAAAAATGCTTAAAATATTATATAGGTATAAAGAGGTAGTACTGCTATTAAGGAATTTAAGTCTCAGAGGTTTTGAATTGAGTAATAAATTTGTGGATTAAGTGTGTACACAATGGGGGATAGGGTCTACTAGTTAACTACGGGTTTATCTGAGGATGTGCAGGACAAGAGTTAAGTCACATACAGAAGATCAAAAGAGAGGAAAAGGTGGAAAGGATAAGAAAGGGAGAAAAAAAGATCAGAAGTTCAGTGGAGCTAGACAAAAAACAAAAAGATAGTTAAGAAAGAAAGAAAAAGAGAAAGAAGACAAGAAAAGAAAGGAAAACGCACATTCACGTATTCCTAAAATAAAAATTATAAGAAGAAAAAAAAAGTTACTGGAAAACAATTATTTTTTCAGAAAAGGCCAAAATTAAAGATTAATAAAATTTTTAGAAAAGGAAAAAAATTTTTATATATATATAAGGTTCCAAAAAAAAAAAGAAAAAAAAAAAAGAAAAGAAAAGAAGAAGAAGAAGAAAAAAAAAAGTTCTTTGATTTTTTTTTTTTGATTTTTTTGGGAGGGGTGGGAAGAATCCTGTATCTCCCTTTTGTCTGTAACCAGCCTCTTGTTGGAGTCTCTGGTCAGCTTGAGGTCCTTTGGCTTGATTGGTTTCTTAAGTCAGTTTGTTCCAACAGGCAGAAAAATGCTCTGCTTTACCCAAGATTTTGAGATCCCCCTCCCAGATTAGTTTAATGGGAGGGTGATCTGCTTTGAGAATCACAAAAGAGGGGGATGCAGTGGTGAGGCTAGGTTCTGGGTAGAGTTGAGGCCTTTCAACAATCAGTAGCTTTTCCCTGGGGCTATTTTGTGAAAAAACTCACAGAGCCCAGCCTGAAGCCATTCTCAGGGTTTCTGTTTTTCAATTGATTGTGGAGGCTGCTAGAGGGAGGGGCAGCCTCTGGCTCTGGTTACCCGGTGAGGAGAGCCACTCCAATGGCTGGCGCCTGAGCTGGGTGACTTTTCCCTGGATGGAGCTGAGTCTGGCAGGTCACTTCGCCGTTAAGTTCTTGTGACCTGCTAAATGACTCGTTTTATTCCAAGGCCTGAGCTGGAGCTAGCAGCTCCTCCGAGCTTTGTTGGTATCCAAGATGGAGATCACCAGTGCTGGGGGGGAGGGGTGGCCTTCCCTCCTCTGCTCCCTGAGAAGGAGTGAGGACGTCGGGCTTCTACTCACGCCGAGTCTTGGATCCTGGGTCGTCTCTGGTCTGCAAACTGCAGGATGAAGATGTCCGCTCCTTGTCGGTTCTTGCTGGTATTGAGTAGAATCTGCTCGTCCGCTGCATCTGGCTCCTTCGTCCCAGACTCTCTGTGTGAGCGCTCAGGTATGGCCCCGGCTGCGGTCTCCGCCGCGACCTTGCCGCCGCCGCCGCTGCGGCGGCTGCTGGCAAGCACTCAGAAGTGTCTTCTTGCCTTGGCTTTCCCTCTCTTGTCTAACTCTCTGTCCTGTGATGGCACACTTGGTGTGATTCTCTGGCTTAGGACTGTTCACTGGAACTCTAAAACTGCTTTCTATGCGAGAGCTTGTTCAGATTCCAGCTTCTCCTCCGCCATCTTCCCTTAACACCTACTATCTGTTTTTTTGTTTACTTATTTCTTAGAATTTTCTAAGCCTCAGTGTTTTGTATAAAGTAGACCATCATTTCTATTTACTCCATAGATTTGTTTTGATAGTGCTTATATATATGCATATCTATGCATATGTATTTGTATGTTGTATGGGTATTGAGTACTATATTGAACTGTATTCATTTGTCCATTAATTCCAAATGTCTAAAATCCTCTCTAAACCTAAACCATCTTAGACTAGTTAAAAAAACCAGTATATATTTTAATCCTCTCTAAACCTAAACCATCTTAGACTAGTTAAAAAACTCACTATATATTTTACATCATTTTAGCATCCATAAAACTACTATTTTTGTTTTGCTGGTCTATTTTCTCTTGCTAGTAAATTATAACTTTAGAATCACCATATTCCTTGATTTAAGAATGCAGAGGAGGTAACAATGCTTGACAGGAAATGTACTCATTACCTTACTCATGTAACTGTAACCCCTCTGTACACTATTTTTACAATTAAAAAACATTATAAAAAGAATGCACTCATCCAGATCCTCAGAATGTAACTACAACAACTTTCTGTCCATTGTTCTTGCAGTTTGCCAGTTTGTCACTATTGCATTCACAATTGTCTAGTGATGGAGTGGTTTTGCTAAATTCCATATTGTTGGAATAATATTGCCAGTGTTTTGATGCTGGCTGGAATAAGAAGAGAGGTCCCATAGACTTCTCATGGAAAGGGTCTTTATTGGAACCCAGACGCCCTATTAATTAGGTAGAATATAGAGAATAGACCCAAGCTCCATATTCTCATATGTGTGTCCCTATGTCTGTTGGAAATAACAACAGATTTATCCCATTTGAGATCAAGTTTCCCCTAATGCAGTGCTGTACACTGTTGCAGAAGACTGCCAGGCTTTACAATTCAAAACAGTGTTCTTTCTGGAGGCCTGAAGGGTGTTGACAATGGAAAGTTTTTTGGGGTTGACTAATGCTCTCTATGAATAAACTAGATCCTTAAGTCCTCCTCTGAAGGCTGGAAATCTTAACCCAAAACTCTCTTAGGAAAATTGATACAATTTTTTAAAGGTCCACATGGAAATCTAGTTTCTGAAGTCAGATCTTAGATCTAAATTCAACTAAAATACAGTGCTAAATCTATCCTTAGAAAGTTTTAAATTCCTCCTATTTGGGGGTCATGGTTGAAGTTATCCTGCATTCAGGTAGGTATATTGACAGATCATTTACTTTAAGATCAAGGCATACTACCCTGTTACCTTTGTTTGTCACTCTTTGGATTCCTGTTTGAAAAGTAATATATTATTTTGCTGAGTCCAATCTCAGCAGGAATAGATCAGCCCATTAGTATTTGACCATCTTTATGCTTTGCCACACTGGAGTTTTTTGCTTCTGATTTTCAAGGAGACAATATTGCAAAACTAAAAGTATAGAAAATAATATTGAAGAAGTTTGACCTATTTTATCCTTTTTGAATAACTGAAAATATCTTGATAGCTACGTAAAGGCAAAGAAAGGAAACCTAGTCTAGGTTCTAAGCTCTGTTGCTATTCAGAGGCCAGGGCAGCCAGAGACTTTACTGCTCTACTGGTTCAGCAGAAATACTGGAAGTCTGTCCATCAAGTAGAAGATCCTTTCTTGTCTTGGCTTGTTTTAGAGCCAGTACAACGACTGCTAGTCTTAACCCTGTGTAATTTATGTAGCTTTGGAAAGAAAGGTTGTCAGGGCCCACACGATGAAGAAAGAGCAAGAAAAGCAAATGAGACTGAAGACATGTCTAAACCTCCTCCAGCCGCAGTCATACTGCTCGTCAGGTAAGAAGAAAAACAGATTAAAGCAAGGCCTTTGTTTCCAAATTCCAGACTTGCAAAGGATGTATTATGATACTCATTTCAAAATATGGTTACATCTTGAAAGCATTTCTGTTCGAAAGGCATATTATCTTTAACAATGAAGCAAGGAAAAAAAGCTCGGTTCTTAACAGTAGACTCTTAAAATACCTTAGCAGATCTGACTTTATATATATCTTTTTACATTAGCATTCACAAATCCTTGGCAGGAACAATAGGAATGGTTCAAAGTTCAACTCATAATCATAAGCAGACTTCTCCCTCATTTCCCCCCCGCCCCACTTGCAGCTTTAGCTTTTGTTGGTTTGGAAGGGGTGGAGTGAAGAGAAAGGGGTCACATTTAGACATCATTTTCCCCTTTTCTTTCCCAGGATGAGCTCTAATTTCATAATAGGATAGTTTTATTCAGAGTTAACTACTTTGGTTTGGGTTCAGAATGATAATCATAGAAAATAAAAAGTAATGTTTTAAAAGCTCAGACTGTGAAAAAAGGCCGAGTGCAGCTTAGTGAAAGCATATGCTGCTTGTGGGACCTCCACAACCACATTCACATCATGCTCTTGCCAAATCACGGTATGTTTCTAAAGCTCCTCATTGAAATGTCCCCAGTGACATTCAGACGGCATGTTCTGTGTGCTTGCTCTGTAGTATTGAAGGAGGTCCTTCAAATTCGTTCCCCTGAAAAACCAACTTTTTCTTTTCTAAATAAAAGTCCAAATTAATCCTTGTTTTCATTTTCAGGGCACTGGACTCCACCACCAGCAACAGGAAAAAATGAATCCCACAAAAAACTGCTCTTGGCACTGTTTAGGTTTGCAAGGATGGCCACTGAGCTATATAGAGTGGCAGTGTATACTCAGAAAGTGTGCTGCCAACATTTGCTGTGGCCTTGTAGGAGTTAGACTCGATCACTGTCAGCATTCACCAGACCTTGTTAGATGCCATGTAATCAAGTCCTAGGATCTAAGCCAGACTTTATTAAAATCACCCCAGTCCAGTATGACCTTTTCATTAAAATATTTAACATGCAAAACTACTGTTTTTCAGTGCTTTATAAAACTAGGAGTCAGAAATTTATATCCAATTTATGTATATGTTTGTTCTCACATGTGAAGATTGTTTCCCTGTAACTGTTCTGTTTAGAAAACCTAAATCCTTTTCTTTTTTGCTTCTCCACCCCCTACTCCCAGGCTATACGCTTGCTTAATCATTGCTTATGAATCTGATATTTCTCTCTTGGCATCTCTGAATTCTTTACAAGTTAATTATTATAGTTATCACTTTGATTAATAAAATAGTTATTCTCCCCAACTCTTTGGTAGTGTTTAAACTTAAAAAACTAATCACACTAAGTTGTAGGCTTGTATTATACTCGGAACATTTAGAAATCTTTCTCAGCTACTATCTAAAGTACAGAACACAATTAGAGAAAGAGCAAAAAGAGAAGAGGGTGGGGAAGAACCAGAAAAAAATAGACAGAGAACATGTCAGTCCATTTCCTAATGGCCATACATTTAGGCTCTCCACTACTGACTGGCTGTAGCTAGAGGGGTCTTCCCAGTCCAAATATCCATCTATACAAATAATGGGAAAGTAACTCAGGCTTGTATTTGAAAACCCAAGTATTTAGTGTAACAGAATCCACCTTTTGGATGACAAAAATATAGTTTCTTAAACATAATCCTATATATGCATTGTAAGTGTGAAGCTAGGATATTCTGATGACTTTTTTCTGTTCTACTACTCCACACCTGACTATATCTTATCACCATGAACTAGGATTATAATTTTTTTTCAAAAAATCTTACATGAGATAAGAGGTTAGCTTTGTTCTTTGTTCTTCCTTATCCTTATTTCTCTTTATTTAGGATGGGTTGCTCATTGAAGGTCTTTATACCTGGTTTGTTTTTTCTATGTTATATCTGCTGAGCTTCCATACTTTTCATTTCACTCAGAGTAGATTCATATCTTTCTGGAAAGCCATACAATGTGATTATGAACATAGACAATCTAGAGACAGAATGTTGGCTCAGTAATTTGGGACTATTTTCTTAATTCTTCTATGTTTAAGTTTCTTTTTGCAGGGGTGTCTGGTTGTGGGGCCTGAATTCTGGGCCTGGGCGCTGTCCCTCAGCTCTTCAGCTCAAGGCTAGCACTCTACCACTTGAGCCACTGCTCCACTTCCGGCTTTTTTTCTTTTTGCTTGTGTGGTGCTGAGGAATCGAACCCAGGGCCTCATGCATGCAAGGCAAGTGCTCTACCACTGAGCCACCTTCCCAGCCCATGTTTAAGTTTCTTAATCAATAAAATGGGGATAGAAGTTACCTTCAACATCCAAGGATGTTAAAGGCTCAAACTGGTTATTGGATTTCAAGCACTTAGCATTGTACCTGACCATTCAAGACTTTATTTTAATAAGAGCTATTAATAACAAATTATATGATTCTGAAACATGCCTGGTTTCTTTTTCTAACCACACAGCCTGAAGTTATTTGTCTCTACTTTATGCAAGTGCTCTGTGTTCTGCCTTTTTTGTTCTGCCAAAGGAGATCCTGTCCCATTTTATAGCCATGAAAGATGTGTACTTAATTCCTTTTGCTGGAAAGACTCATATCCAGATTTGAGTTCCAGGTGAAGTCTTTTTTCTGAATAAGAAAAAATACCAAACCGAAGAAGGCTTATTCCTTCTTCTAAATTACTAACACCTTTCACAGTTATGGTAGACCTCTTCTCTTCCTCTGAGGTGGACTATACTTAAATAAAATAAATTGTTTGTGTACAAATATCTTTTTCTGGGGCTGGGAAGGTGGCTCAGTGGTATAGCACTTGCCTTGCATGCCTGAGGCCCTGGGTTAGATTCCTCAGCACCACATAAGCAAAAAGAAAAAAGCCCGAATTGGCTCTGTGGCTCAAATGGTAGAGTGCTAGCCTTGAGCTGAAGAGCTGAGGGACAGTGCCCAGGCCCAGAGTTCAGGCCCCCAGGCCCCCCCCAAAAAACCAACAAAAACCAAATCTCTTTTTCCCCAAATATTCAGTTTCATAATATATTGCCTTTCCTTCTTCCTTCCTTCTTCCTTCCTTCTTCCTTCCTTCTTTCTTTCTTTCTTTCTTTCTTTCTTTCTTTCTTTCTTTCTTTCTTTCTTTCTTTCTTTCTTTCTTTCTTTCTTTCTTTCTTTCCTTCTTTCTTTCTTTCCTTCCTTCCTTCCTTCCTTCTTTCTTTCTTTCTTCCTTCCTTCCCTTGCCCCCCTCCCCCTCCCTCCCCCTCCCTCCCTCCCTCCCTCCCTCCCTCCCTCCCTCCCTTCCTTCCTTCCTTCTTTCCTTCTTTCGTTCTCTTTTCTTTTCACTTCATGTTGGTACTGGGGCTTAAATTGGTGACCTTGCACACTTGTTCAGTTGGCCCTCTACCTATTAAGCCACACTTCCAATCTGCCTTTTATTTTTTTCATTTATTGGAGATGTAATCTGATTCATGGACTTTTCTGTCCAAGCAGGCTTTGACCTGTGATACTTAGATTTCAGCCTTCTGAGTAGTAAAGATTAGAGGAGTGAGCCACTGATGTCTGGCTCTTTTATATATCATTGTAAGATACACAAATGACATCATTTTCATTGCTTTTAGTATCATAGGAACTATAAGTAAAATATTTTGTTAATAAAATTGCAAAAATGTTTTAAAATATCAGGCTCAGGACAAGCTGCTGTGTAATTCTGTGTGATACTAATCATTCCCTAACAAAAGTCCTTCATGAGTAGTGTACATTTCATGTAATATAATATGTAGCTAAAATAAGTATATAATCTAAATTGATGTGGTTAACATACTGGAAGTGTCATGTATCTAAAAGTTGAAGTTAACACTAACAACATACCTAATAATTTTTAATTTTTCTATGTCTTCAAGACTAGTTGAAATAGATTCATCAGAAGGGTATAGATTTAAAAGGAAATAGAGATCTAGTTTCTTAACAAGTAATAAATATATGGAATCTAGTGTCCTCTCATCTTTTAGATGCTTACAAATTATTTCACTATGCCGTATTCCAAAAGAGAGGTAATTAAATGCCAAAGCCTGAGGGAATAGGCCTTGGAATTCAGATGCCCTGGCTATGAATCCCACCTGCTCATCACCATTGGATGTCTGTACAAATTTCTTAACTTCTTTTACCTTCAGTTCTCTTATCTGTTAAATGAGATGGTAACAGCATCCACTTAATAAAGTTAAAAGAAACAATATTCTATTGTGTTTGATTTACAGATGTGTTGAAGAAGTAATATCTATTGTTAAGTATGAACACCATTGTTCAAGAAATTGCCCTCTGTTTTAGGGCAATTGTGCTCTTTTAATAATGAATGGTACTGAAGATTCAAAAGTGGCAAGAAAATGTACAATCTGGCTTTTCTTTCCATCTGTTTAGTCTGTTTCCACATGTCCCAATATATACAAAATTCTGGTGTGGGGCCTTTGCAATGTCAGAAGTTGAGAAGTTTTCTCTTAAATATGCAGGTGTCCTTTAGCCTCTCAAGACTGAAGCCAGGAATGCTTAGAGATGCCAAGCTATGTGGATGTCCCTTCTGTAAACTAGCTTATTATTTATAAACAACATATAATTTCCCCACATACTTTAAATCATCCATAAGTTATTTATAATATTCAATACAGTATGAATGCTTCATAAATTTTCTTGTTTATGAAATGATGGCAAAAAATTATGTATGTTTAGTAAAACTATAAAATCAAAGCCAATTTTTGGTCCCCAACTGGTTACCTCTGTGGATATGGGACCAGCTGAAATGGTGACTGACTGTACCTTTTTAATACCTGTCTTTTTGGAGGCATACTCAAAAAATTCTGAAATTTTGAGAAAAATATATGTGCCAACTCCTAAAGCCAGAAGTGGGCAATATTTAATTCCCTGTAATGTGACATGATATAAGGTAAGACAATATGGTTTAGCAAGACCACAATTGAATTATAGAACTCAGTATATTAAGAAGGTGGATAGCCAGGCACTGGTGGCTCATGCCTATAGTCCTAGCTATACAGGAGATTGAGATGTGAGGATCATGGTTCAAAGCCAGCCTAGGCAAGAAAGTCCATATCTCCAATTAACCACCAAACATTAAAAACCAAAAGTGGCATTGTAACTCAAGTGGCAGAGCACTAGCCTTGAACACAAAAACTCAGGGACAGTGACTGTGCCCTGACTTCAAGCCCTAGGCATGTGCGCGCACACACACACACACACACACACACACACACACACACACACACACACGCGCACACACACACACCCCACTCACACACACCACTCACACACACAAGAAGGTAGACATGTAACTATTATGCAATCTGGGATAACAAGGTGGAATCGCTGTTATTTGTTGTTATTTTGTGATAACAGGTATATACTTGGGCTGGCTGTGAACCTTGGAACATGATCACCTTATGAATTCTTATTTCTGATATCTGCTTTGGTATCACAAACCATCCCAAAACCTTGTAGCAAGAGACATTAATCATTTTAGCATACTTACAATGTTGTAGGTCAGTAATTCAGAAATGGCATAGTTGTTCACTATACTCTACTCCATAATGACTGAATCTTTACTGGGAGTTCACATGGCTATATGTTGAAGGTATCTGTTTTGATTATCAGCTAGGTTCTTTGATTTTTCTCCATGTCCCATTTGCTATGTCTGGAATGATGTCTAGTAATAACAATCAAGGAAGGAGAGGAAGGAGGGAAGGAAGCAAAAAAGAGGGAGGAATGGAGGGAGGAAAGGAGGAAAGAAGAAAAGAAGGGAGGAAGGGAGGAAGGGAAGGAAAGAAGAAAAGCAAAAGGAAAAGGAAAGGAGAAGTGTATGAGGATCCTTGCAAAATGAAGTTCGATTCTATATATGGAAGGATATGGCTAGCAAAACATCTTTTCAAGTATATATATATATATATATATATATATATATATATATATATATATATATATAACATGTCATCTATAATTTTAAAGTATACTTGTTACTGACCTGTACACTCTTTGAGGGTTCATGAGAAAAGAGAAAAATCTCACTTTCTATATATGTGTCCTCAACATTAATGTAACCTCTGATAACTTCCCTCCATTAGAAAAAACATATTTCAAGTCCAAGAAATCATTGAATATCACTACTTAGCAACACTGAGTAACTCCATTTTGGTTTTATTGTTGAGTTTTACATTGACTACTTTCAAATTTTTAATTTTTTTGTTATTATAAAAGTGATGTACAGATGGATTACTGTTTCATTAGTCAGGTAATGAGTACAGTTTTTCCTTCCTTCTCCCACCTACAAGTTATATAGTTCATTTTTAGCATGATTTTTACTGAGTACCACTGTTGCATTTGTTTACCCTATGTCCCATTTCCCCCCCCCCCGACAGAAAAATGAACAAATAAGACAAAAAAGAAAAGAAAAACAAAAAAACTCTTGTTTCCATTTCCTGGTATTCATTTCAATAAATGTTATTTTATATGATCAGAGGCACAGAGGAATTGTAGCTCTTGGTCCCTCCCCTAAGAGTATCCTCTTTTGGTCTCACTGTATGTGAATGTCTAGAGTCCTGCATAATGTGTCGTGTATTTTAGATCTAGCTTCCACATATGCTGTTTGTCTCTCTGAGCTTGGCTTACCTCACTTAACATCATTTGTTCTGGGTCCCTCCATTTTCCTGAAAACACATGATATTATTCTTTCTAATGATTATGTTAAATTTCGTTGTGTATAGGTACCACCTGTTTTTGGGATCTGTTCTGTTTCCATAACTTGGCTATGTTTCTTGACTTTTATTTTTTTAATTTAAATTTTATTGTCATTATTTTGAGCTTTCATTTAAACAAATATATATGCTTATATATATGTGTGTGTGTGTATATATATATATATATATATATATATATATATATATATATATATGGTACTACTGATGTTTCTGTGCCAAGTAAATATACTAAAAACCACTGGAGTGTTAAAAAGCATATGCATGTAATGTTTTGATGAGAAGAGTAGCCAGAGGGAGTCAGAACAGATTGAGCTAGAGCTTCTGTGTATCTGCATACAGAGATTCACTGTTCAGCCTGTGAACAGTGAATACCAAGAGAATGCCCACAAAAGGAGGACTTGAAAAGGGAGAGTGAGACTTGAACTATGGGGCAGGCCATGCAGCCTTACTCTTGCCCCTGAGCCAGTAGAGTAGAACGGTTAACTTTTTACTCTCGTCTGTCAAGTCCTGGCACCGTTAACATGAATTCACTGGGTATTTTTCAATGGAGTAGAAAAACAGGGCTAACAGCTAAAGGCAGAAACAGCTTTAGCTAACAGCTAAAGGCAGAAAATTACTGGTTTAATAACTTACAGTGGCTGAGCTATTTTGATTTCCAAGTTCTATTCAGTCCACTGTCTATGATGCTGTCTACTGCGTGACAAAGGGGAGTGATTTGAGATATGAAACCACTTCATGTGTTTATCCTACCAATCTGCAACAATACAATAAGTCATTCGATTCAGCTAAGAAAACCCCAAACATACATCAGTAAACATAGGGATCAGCCACAACACAGTTAAATAAAAATAACAAGCCTATAACAAAATACACAAATCATATTAGTAGTCCATGGATAATTGAACGTTGCAAAGTACTTATGGAGCTGATGACAAGATTTCTATCATAATCCATTCCAATTAAGTCATTTTTCTTGACTAAAGCATTCCATATTCAAGAAAGGGTTAACCTTTAAGTTCTTGATGATGATTATTACTAATGGATTTAAATCAGATTACTGGAGAACCAGTTGTGGTAGAGTTATATTGTGAAGGCTCTGAAGTTTGAGGCTCTGGTTAGTAAAGGGTTAATGTGTACCACAGAAAGAGGTTAATGAAGTCAGCTCACATAGATTCACAGGAAAATTGTCCTTATGGTGAAATTTCCCCAGCTTTGGTCCCTGAATCTTGGTCAGATTGTGTCTTTTTCTGTCCTTGCTCCCTCTTCTTTATTGCCTCTCACCTCCCTCTGCCTCATCTCAACAGTTCTGTTTAATTTAAAAGCCCCTGACATATAGATGGCTGTTGCTAAGGAATGGCTTCTCTCATTAAACAGGTATAAAAATGACAAATGACAATAATAATTTTGTACACACTTAGAAACTGGTCTTAAAATTAAAAATCAATATTCCTGATAGGGAACGAAGAGGACTTTGTTGTTAAGAGGAAACTCTGGCTTACATATATGTGTTGTACAACTGTTTTTCTAAGAACTGTGTTTTAGGAGAAGGAGCCTAAGGTGTTCTTTTTGATTATTTGTTTGCTTTCTGTACACATACTTAAGTTCAAGTCCCATCTCCATTGAATACTAGGATCGTGATGTCATCAAGTTATGTAACCTCTACAAGCTTTAGGGTTCTCATGTGTCACCTGTAGATGATTGCTCTTTCTTTGTGGTTGTTACAAAATTATGAGACAAAATACACAGAACACACATCCCAATGCCTGGGGAATGGTTAAGGAACATCAGTGACTAACCCTGCTTCCTACTGTGTTGAAAACCATGATAATCAGAGAGAAATAGACACAAGTGATTATAAGCATGTATTTGTATATATTATATGCATATTATAGTATGCATGTATATGTATAGACTTGTACCTGTATATACATATGACCATTACGACCATATATAAATCTATTACATAACCAATGCAAATTTCTCACTACTAGAAGTAATGAGAAAACAATATGCCTATCAAACTAGAAATTTCTACCAAACTAGAAGTAAAAGTATAGCTCTGACAATCCAGAAATAAGCCCAAACAATCAAGCGCATAAGAATAGTACACACACACACACACACACACACACACACACACACACACACACATTTGCAGGTAGGTGTAAGTCATCATCTCCTTTCTGCATTCCCTTTTAAGATCGTGTTCCCTTTAAGAATGTTTAAGATTCAGTAATTTCAGAGGACTGCACCTCACTTCTCCCTTTTAAAGTCTGTCCTACAAATCTCCGTTTTCTTTCTTCTACTTCCTCCCAAATCCTCTGCGATTCCAACAGCTGCAGAGCCTTCCTCCCACTCCCCCATTCAGCATGGACTGGTGTTGCCACTGGAGACCTCTCCAGCTCCCAGAAGCTGGCTCTGTCCAAGAACTTCAGTGGTGGACTTAAAGTAGCAAAAAGTAGTCAATAATTAGAAAAACAGACTTTTTTTTTTTTTTTTTTTTTAGCCAAACAGGGTAACTAGACCTTGGAATTTCGTATGTGTGATGTTGATTTTGCTAATTAATTAGCACAAATCTAATGGTCTGTGGGGGAACATAGCTTTATAAACTTTTGGCTGAGACTATTACAAATGAACAATGTGTGTAGAAAAATGTTAATAGTCGAGGAGAAAGGCATTTCAACAAAGTTTTACAGTATGTGGCTCAGGGTCCTCAGGGCAAACATATGCATTACACATCTAACCCCACACTGAGAAAATAATCCCTAATGTTAGTTTCTCTGCTAGTTCTATTAAAAATTCTCCAAAATGTAAAGCCTGCCAATTTCAGACTAAGAATACATGGCTCATGGTTCCTTCTGAAACAGCATCCAAGATTCATGCTCTCAGTGCTGCACACAAAATCACTGGGGGAGGAGCATTGCTGCTTTCTGGGGCCCCAGCAAAGAGCACTCTGTAGATTCAACCCCATTTGTTTCAGGCAGGCTACTCAAAGGCCACTTTCTGCCAGAGATGGTGACAGTGGGGATTTCACATCAAGGAAAGACCCGCTCCATCTTTGAGTTTAGAACTCATGATGGGGGGTTGGGAAAGGCATTCTACCAGGTCCTTTCTCACAGATTTGAACATCAACATGTACTTAGAGGGGAGTACTCAGCCAGTCCACAACACTGGCCTATTTTGCAGCTGATGTTGATAGTTTGTGGTGTGGTTGGTCTCTCTCCTAGCCTTAGGAGCCTAAGTGAATAAATAATGAGATGGTGTGTGGGGTAAAACAAGGTAGGATGGTGATAAAAGTGAGAAAAAGCATGAGAAACTTGAATTATTTCAAACCACATTTTCTTTTTCTCTATGGATTGGAAAGGCCACTTTTATTTCCAGAGAAAAGACACAGAGGTTGAACTTTCAACTGTCACATATCAGATCATTCTTTTACCTTTCCTGCTCCTTAGCTTTCCCATCCATAATATGGAACTATCTAACCCTGTCCCAATTACAGGGAAGGTGAGAGTTAAGAGGGAGAGTGTTAGAAACAATGCTATAAACTAATTTCTCATATGCATTTTATAGCTTTTTTATTATGAAGTGTCAAATGATATTGAAATAGGAGCATATATGGACTGTTTAATTTATTAATTTGGGAGTTTGGGTATACAAATGCTTAATTCTGATTGGATCCCATAAGCTCTTGTGAGGTCCTAAATACAAGCTCCCTTGTTTATAGCCATCCCACCTAGAATGTGCCAGATTTCATCTCACTATTTGCACTCACTTAAACCACCATGTGATCCCTGGTTCTCGGTTGGTAGAATTTCATATATTGTCAGGTATTCATACCTACCTGATGGTGACCTAGGTTTCAGAAATCATTTATATGTGGAAGGAGCCCACTTTTTTGCGTGTAATGAAACTAAGTACACAAACCAACTGGTGCTCATTTCCTAGTCTTTTCTTCCCATTCATGCTATCGCATGAGTTAACTCCATTTTTATCACATCATTTCTCTTTTGCATTCACCAATACTCCATTCAACAACATCCGGGTCTTCTCCAAGGCAGTGTCTGTTATTTTTCCTGGTTCCTGAGGGGTATTTCTATATGTGACCTGCAGGTTATATGACCATGTCCTCCTAATGCCTCTATTCTCAGGGATGAGAATGTTTAAATATGTTCCCCAAACTCCTTTGGGAATTTGACCTACAAAGGGAACTGTGTGTTTTGGTTGTGGCTGCCCCAGGCTTGTGTGTTGCAGTTTGTACTATATCTAAGTAGGTGCAGAGAGAGGAATGGCTCCCATTTCTGTGAGTAAACAATTATGCACACATAGATACTCTAGGCAATTGCATTAGGATGCTTTTTAAGAAGCTATGGCTTTACAAGTACTATCTGGCATTTTTATTGATTTTTGAATTGGTCATTGAAATTGCCATTTCATGTCAAGTCTATTCTAAGTTAAGCTCCTTCCAGTATGACAGTGTTCCCTTTTATTTCTAAGCTGAGCCTGTCCTCTACCTTTGCCCTATTTTATGTGTGGCAAAGGAAAGTGTAATTCAGTTGTGGATCTTATGATGACAACTATGACTTCATGTCCTTGGAATTTTGCTTGCCAAGTAGATGAAGGGCTGACATGTATCCAAGACTCTGTTTGCAAAGGAGACATGGGACAGTGCTGTTTATCATAAAACTACTTAGTTTTCCACTAATTTCCGTAAGTAACCAAAGGTCTGATTCTCAATGGTTACATTGCTGTCACATCTTATTATTAATAATGGAATTTCAAGACCAAAATAACAACCATCTCAATTTTCGCACCTTAACAAAGCTAAAGGAATAAAATGGCTATGCTGTATTAGTCTTAGTCTCCCTTAAAGAAATACTTTGAGTCTGTTTTGTCTTATCAACTGTGATTTCAAATGGCCCTGATAAGAATAAAGGAGGGTGAGGCATTCTTGGTGGATGCAATGTTAAACTTGCATGGAGAAAATCAAAGAGCTGTTTTGGGGGCAGAAGATCAATAATAAACATGACCTGGGATCTTGGGTCTTCTCTTATCTATGCCACACATTATTCAGAACTTCCTTTTGGAAAACTGCAGCATAGTGTTCCATTTTGTTTTTATAGATGCTAGACAAGGAAGATATGTTAGCATGGATTAGATGGAGTAAAGGTAGAAAGATTGTGGCTGGGTTACAAACTACATGCTTTTCCTTTGTGTCTGGGAGAGCCTTATGGATACAAAGGAAAATAAATGGATCAGATGAAACTGCAACAGGAAAAATAAAACGTAGTCATACCAGATCCTTTATTCTTGGTTCATGACAAATAGAATGTGGGCAAAGGAACATTGTGCAGTTTTGTGGGAAGATCTAATAATAAAATGATGCAACAGACCTTTGACATAGCTGCAATACTTTCCTTCTTTCCAAATTGCAAACAAGCTAGTCTGGAGGGAATATTACAAGTGAGAAACAGATAATAAAGATTTAGTCACCATCACCTGAAGAGGTTGAAGGCCAAAAGATAATATGCAGTACTTTGCCATATTGACCCTTGTGGTCATCTAGGAGACTAAAAAAAAAGAGTGCATTTTGTGTTCATTTCCTAAGGGATTCTTTATCCAGTATATCTGAGATGAGATTGTTTTTGTAACTATATTAATGAATAACCTTTAGAAACCTTTGTTTAATTAAGATACAATCTCTTCAACTGGGATTCAAGACACATGATAGCTACTGTCAGTTCCAACAAATTAGAATCACTGTAACTTTACATGGCAATAATAAAATGGGAATCTCTTTTTTTTCTTTTCTTTTTTTAATTTTTATTTTTTTTTATTGTGAAAATACCATACAGAGGGGTTACAATTACATGGGCAAGGTAATGAGTACATTTCTCATCAAGCATTGTTGCCTCCTCCTTTGTTTCCCCTTCCATCCCTTCCCATCTCCCACCCCCGCCACATGCGCACCCCCCCACCCCTCCGCCAAAGTTGTAAAGTTCGGTTTTCGACATAATGTCTTGTACATCTCATTGTTGCAATGGGTCCACCTGAATTCCTATTTAAATGATTTGTTTTTTCCCTTCCCCTCCACAAATTATACCAACATCAAATACAGTGAAAACAGGGGTTATACTGTAGGAGAGGGACATACAAAGCAACAAAGAAATCATCTTATAAATATTTTAGAAATAATTGCAAGAAAGAAAAAACATTTGAATCTTTATCTTAGGGTTCATTTCACCTAACATCAACTTATTTGACCTTTTCTGCTTGTCTCAGACATATACTAGTTATTGCAAATAAGGGCAACCATGAGACCTATGTTTCTTTGGGCCTGGCTTACTTCACTTAATATAATTTGTTCCAAGTCTTTCCATTTCCTAACAAATGGGGCAGTGTTTTCAAAGGACATTCAGTAAAGTTCTGTGTGGTTGCAGATGTGAAAAATTGGTCATATGGAAATATAAAAATGTGACATTCTTTTTGTTGCCGTGCAATTAAGACATTGACTTTAAAATTTTGAAGATGTAATTTCTCTAAAAAAGTCTACCAGTACATAGTTAACTGCTGGTGGGCTGACTCACTCCTGTAATCTTAACTACTCAGGAGAGGAAGATCTGAGGACTGTGGTTGGAAGCTAGTCTGGGCAGGAAAGTCCATGAAACCCTTATCTCTAATTAGCTATCAAAAAAGTCAGAAGTGAAGCTGTGGCTCAAATGGTAGAGTACTAGCCTTGAGCCCAAAAGCTCAGGGACAGTGCCCATGTCTGAACTCAAGCCCCAGGATTGGTGTGTGTGTGCATATGCACACACGCCCACAACGTGCACGCACACACACACACACACACACACACACACACACACACACACACACACACATCCACCAATGCACAAATAAGAAAAAGAAATATGTAGTTTAATTGAGAAGACTAGGAACTATCTGAAATTTGGAGTACTTTTTTTAAAAAGGGTATTCTAGAATGAGATGGAATTCTTGGAAATTTTAATTTTTAAAGATTTTTCAACAGTAACATTTACCATAAATAAAAAGTAAGTGGAAATTACCCATTGCAACAATGAGATGTACAAGTCATTTGTCAAAAACGAACTTTACAATTTTGGTGGGGGGGGGGAGCGGGGAGAATTAGGTGGGGGGGCAGGGAGAGGATGGGAAGGGATGGGAAGGGGAAACAAAGGAGGAGGCTATAATGCTTGATAAAAAATGTACTCATTATCTTGCCCATGTAATTGTAGCCCCTCTGTACAGTATTTTCACAATAAAAAAAGAAATTTACATGACAGTAAATAAAAAAAGTAAGTAGAAATTAGAAGAAAAGTAAGAATATTAGGGGATAAACAGCATAGAAATTATGAAAAAAGAGTAGAGAAATATGAAAAAGGAACAGTGATAAAGGGCAAATACCTCCAAGATAAAAGAAAGGACCCCTGACCCCTCCACTACGACAGCATTACAATGGAAACAAGTCTTCAAAATTTCCAAAGAACAGAAAATAAAAATCACTTTCACACATAAAATAGATCAGGTATCAGAATGCCCTGAAAATGATAATTATGCTTTTTTCAGTGTTTTTTTTTCCAGTGATAGACACCTAATTCATATGTATATAGGTATGTATGTATGTATGTATATATATATATATATATATATATATATGTATGTATGTATTTAACTTGTCTGGGGCTGGAATTAAATGTGAGTCCAAGTGTTAATATCCTCCTACTTTGTCCTCCTGAGTATTTGGTATTACACACCTTAACCACTACGCTTCCCTTTTTGCATTTTTTTGGAAGATAGAGGACAATAGTGGTTTAAAAGTTTGAAGTGATTTTCAATCTAAAATTATTTTGTTCGTGAAAGTTACAAATCAAATCAATGAAAATTAAACACATTTTTCATAACACAACAGTAAGTAAAAAAAAAAGACACCAGAACCAGGATACAAAATAGATTAGAAGAAAAGGCTATATGACAAGAAACTTCCAAGATAATAGAAGTGAACGTGTGAAGATAAATGTGGGTAGAATAGAGCAGGTACATGGAAAAGTTAAGTGTGAATATGTGCATTGAAAAAAGCAAGTGACACCTGCATGGAAGAGCACCTGCCTCACATATGCAGGAGCCTGGATTCAATCCCTAGGAACAAAAGTTTTTGAAAGGTAATGACCCATTGCAACAATGATATTCACAAGACACTATATTGGAAATGAACGTTACAACTTCTGGGGGTGGGGGAGGAGTGGGGAAAATGGGGAAGGAGGGGATAGTAGGAGAACAACAAAGGAAGGGGTAACAATGTTCCACAAGAAATGGACTCATTACCTTACTCATGTAACAGTAACCTCCCTGTACAGCATCTTTACAATAAAATAAAATTGAAAAAATAAAAAGGTAATGACTATTACTTAATGTCATGGATCATCATACAACTAAGAGTTATCTCTCAAAAATTTTGGTAAAAGGAAATTTATGTAGAGGTTCAAAAAGGGATGATTGAAACTGACAACATCGTTAACTCCTGAAAAAAACATGTAGCCATAGTATATTACTTGACGGGGTACTGGACAATATTCACGCAACCTAGGAGAATGTGAGGGGAGAATAAAATTTCTAAATTATTATGTATTAACTTTCAATTAGCAAAGGTAGTTTAAATGTGGCAATTTATAATATGGGTGTAAATACATTTTTTAAGAAAACAACAACAATAACAGAGTCAGATGCCCATGGCTTGTGTCTATAATCTTAGCTCCCTAGGAGGCAGAGATCAGAAGGCTACTGGCTCAAAAAGTTTAGAATAAGCTGGGTACAATGCGCATCTATCATCCCAAGTACTGCAGGGAGTATGAACAGGTTCAAGTTGACTTGGGCAAAAGGCAAAACCCTCTCTAAAAAATAACCAGACCTGAGACTGGCAAGGTGGCTCAGTGGTACAGCACTAGCCTTGAGCTGAAGGGCTGAGGGACAGTGGCCAGGCCCAGGGTTCAAGCCCCACAACCAGCAAAAATAAATAAATAAGTAAATAAAATAAATAACCAGACCTCAGTGTTAACCTGCCTATCAAGCACAAAGTTAAGTTCAAATCAGACACAGAGAGACAGAGAGACAGACAGAGACAGATAGAAAGGCAGAGACAGACAGACAGAGATTAAAGAAGTTTGGGATGTGATGCTGAATTGATTTAACAAATATGTGAGATAATCCCGATGGAGGCAATATAAAAATACACTTAATGGCCGGGTACCAGTGGCTCACGCCTGTTCCTAGCTATTCAAAAAACTGAGATCTGAGGATCACAGTTCAAAGCCAGCCCAGGCAGGAAAAATCCGTGACACTCCTATCTCCAATAAACCACCAGAAGACTGGAAGTGGTGCTGTGGCTGAAGTGGTAGAGTACTAGCCTTGAGCTGAAGAGCTCAGGGACAGCACCCTGTTCAAGGCCCACAGTTCAAGTCCCACGACCGACCAAAAAAAATACACTTAATGAAAGCTGACATAAGTTTATTAAATGGAAAATGGTAGTATTTCCCAGAAATATGTATTTATTCATTTATCCTTCCAATTTTGGTTTCAGTCATTATACTTGGAGTTGTTGAGATGAAGAATACTCTCAAGAAATTCATAAGTAACTCATTTGTAATAGAAATTTGGCAAAGCCTGTCTTATATGATCGAACCCTAGCATAGATTCCCAGATGCTAGTGTAGAAGAAAGATGGGAGCAAAGAGCTTCTATCTAATAAGCAACGTGAGCCTGAAGCCAACTATGAAGTTGGGCACTGCACCCTTCATTGTGATTGCAAACCCTGCATTTATGCCTTATGAAAGAATTATAAATCTTAGGAGTGTCAGCCACCTGGCTCACATTAACAATGAATTTTGCAGACTTGAACAGCCTGAAGCATGCAAATGGTTGAATTGGGTGCACAGTAGGTCCTCACCAAAGGTTGATTACCTGTACTTCCCATTTGGACCAAGTAATTCTGTTTGCAGCTTGGCTGGCAGTACACTGTGTTGGTGCAAAGCTTGGGCTTAAAAGTAAATCTACAGTCCACACTCTTATTTGAGATGCATTTGTTTTTTACATTAGTAAGTCATTTGACCTTACTAAGGCATATTCTTCATTTTTAATATGAAGATAAATAAGTAGAATTCTGAAGCTTTTTTTGAAGGGAAGTAGCTTAGATCCTCTCTCCTCCCTCAGTATTGGAGCTTGAATCAGGGCCTCATAATCTCTGTTGTCTTTTTTGCTCAAGACTGGTGCTCTATTACTTGAACTTTACCTTCACTTCCAGTTTTTTTTTCTTTTCTGGTTTATTGGTGATAAGAGTCTTACAGTCTTCTCTACCCAGGTTGTCTTTGAATCTCAATCCTCAGATCTGTTTCCTGAATAGCTAGGATTAGAGGTGTGAACCACCAGCATCTAATTGAAGGTTTCTGAGATAATAGATTTCAAATGTCTAATACATTCACTAGAAAAGTGTTGAAACTGATTACATGTAATTGTTCATTCACATGTACTCTAAATTAAGGATGTGTGTGTGTGTGTGTGTGTGTGTGTGTGTGTGTGTGTGTGTGTGTGTGTGTAAAAGTACCAACGAAGGGAGGCCAATAATATTCCAGTACATCTGTGAAATTCAGAGTTCTATAGAAGGGGACTTGGGACATGGTCAAAACTAGAATTCAGTGTTCAAGATTCAAGTTCAAAATAGGATATAAAAGGGCCATCACTTCCTGTTCCTGAAATAAGTAGTCTGCTCTATTTTCCTTAGCACAGGACATCCATTTTGTATATCCAGAGCTAGATTTCCAAATTTTCAGCTTTTATTAAATGCTGTTAAGAATAAGATTGAAAAAGGAATTTAAAGTCCAATTTTTTCACATTTAAATATGTGTAATGTATTTTATTTGTTTTTTTGTTATCTTCAAATAGTTGTATAAAGGAGTTGCCATTTAAAAAAGCAATTTATGAATATATATCTTGATTGTCACCCCTTTCAACTGTCTCAATCCCATTCAACCCCTCTTTCCGTACTTCTTTTAATTTGCTGATGTATCCAATGAATTCGTGACTGCCCCTTCTCCCCTTCATTCATCTACTCTTCTTTCTTTGGCCCAAAACCTTTTGCTAACTATATTTCTGGATCAGATAAAAGCTACTAGAATAGGAAATAACATGGAAATTTGTAGTGAGTAGTAAAAAAAAAAGGCAATGGCTACATTACTACACCTGAGAAGATGTCCCTATACCGTTTTCTTTGGCCTAATTCTCTCCAAGGAGGAAAGGGAAGCCACAGGTTGCCCCCATGAAGAAGAAAGAGAGACAGTTGAGAGGTGATAGCTGAGGCTGCTGCAGGGAAACTGAGCACAATAGCTGAGAAGCTATTGGTTTCCTGGGCTGAGGAAGAAGGATTATTATCTAGTTATTCCTTTCTTCTTAGGCATTTGGACACTATTAGGGTCCCCGGCAAACTCCTATGTGGAAGTTCTTTCATGATGGTAGTATCAGGAAATGGCCCATTGAGAAGTGATTAGATGATGGAACCTTTATGAATAGGATTAATTCCATTATAATAAAATCCCCAAAGAGTTTGTTTATCCCTTCTAACACTTGAGAATACAGTGCAGAGGCATCACCTATGAACAAGAATGTAAGATCCCTCCAGACATTCATCTATGAGTGCCTTTAAGTTAGACTCCTCAGCTTCCAGAAGTGGGAGAAGCTAAATTCTGTGGTTTCAAAGCCACCCATTTTGTGACATTTTGTTATGACACCCTGAAAAGATTAAAAAGGAGATACAGGGCACAGAAATGGTGGGACAGAGGGTAAACAAATACACCAGTGATACTCACTAGACACTATGTTGAAAATAAACTACTTGTGGGTGGGGGCAGGAAGGAAAAAACTGGGAGAGAGAAGGGAAGGAGTGACATTGTTCAAAAGAAATGTACTTTTTATCTGACTTGTGTAACTGTAGCCTCTCTGTACATTGCCTTTACAATAACAATTAATAAGTTGAAAAGAAAAAGAAATACGTGTTTCTAACATGGACTCAAGGGAGTTCAGCTTGGAATGAGGCCTCAACTGAGAGAAAGAAAGGATATAGTTGCTTCACACTCTCCCCAGCCTTAAGAGAAAGACAGGCAAAGGAAACAGTACCATTTCTTTCTTGGTCAATTGAATTCAGTTGTGTGTGTGTGTGTGTGTGTGTGTGTGTGTGTGTATGTGCATATGGTATCACAGGATACTATATTGCTTCCAAAGAAAGAAAGGAAGCAGAAATTCCAAGCAAACAATAATACAGGAGAAAGACTAAATATATAAGGACCATAGCTTGGTACTCGTAACTCTCCTAGCTCTGCTACCTGTGACCTTGGAAAGCCTCATTTATCTGAGTTTCCGGCTTTGACTAATGGTGACTAAGTGTGCCTACCGTGTACATTGTTGCCAATAGAATGCTCAATGCAAACCAAGCTCCAATGGCTCTGGCATATAAATAAAGGCAAATTGCATGAAACTTTGCATCAAAGTTGACAGTTTAATATTAATTGCAATCTTCCTATATTCAGGTATGTTTTTCCAGATCTGCTAGCTTTGTTAAATGACCCAGTTAGCTAGAATGATGTTAAAGTCAGTAGTTCTAGGGAAGATGGGAAGCCAAGAGATATTAAGAAAAAGCAAGAAGTATGACTAATTTGTTGTAAACATTAGATTTTTTAGTAGTCTAATTCCAGGGCCTGAGACCCAGAGAATCATGGTTCAAAGCCAGCCCAGGCAGAAAAATCCACAATACTCCATCTCCAAGTAACCAGCAAAATGCCAGACTGAAGGTGTGGCTCAAGTTGTAGAGAACCAGCCATGAGCAAAAAAGCCAAGAAAGAATGAGAGGCTCTAAGTTCAAGCCCTGCTAACACCCACTCCCCCCCCCCCCCCCCCGCTCCCCAAATAAAAGAATTCTGAGAACTAATTGCCTGGGCAGTTAGTTTGACCTCTGTACTCAGATTCTAAAACTATAAAATGTATAGAATTATAATACTGATCTCAAGGGAAGAAATGAATAATGGATAAGAATAAAAGCATTAATCTTTTTGAGATATGTAGAATGGTATCTAGCATGTTGTGAGTTCTTAGTAATAAGTTAGCTGTTGTTATTTTAAACTTTTGAGTATGCATTTAGTGTAATAGTCACTTGCAATATCCCAATTGTACATTTTTCTTATATATTCTTAAAATTTCTACTGCCATAAAGTAACAGGTCAAAGTAATAAGTTTTCTAGTAAAATGTGTTTATAACTTAATGAGCAAACTTGTATATAAATTAATGAGCAGATTTCCAGTGCCATATTTCTAGATTTAATACCCATGTGAGCAGGCAACTTGAAAATGATCCCTCGATCCTAGTTATCAGAGAAAATTCAATTCTGAAATTTGTTTACCTTATTTTTTCCAGCAGAAAGCAAAGTGTCTTTCTTTGCTTATCATTCAACCTGATTATAGACTTCTGAGAGGCATCTAACTCTCCCTAAGTTGCCTCCTGAGGTCTAGATTTGGATTACAGGTTTGAGCCAAGCTCTGTAACCCAGCAACTCAGTTGCTGTAATAAAGCTGATGGTTTGAAGCTTAAAACAAAAGTGACTGTGTTTTCAGAGTTTGGCCACTTGATGGAAAGAAACTGTATACACAAAGGCTGGGAAATTGAGGCTATGAGTTATGACTGGGAATTGAAATCTTGTTTGACAGCCAGAAAATGGAGGGTTAGATCAAGTTCATCTTTGAAAGCACTTCTGACTTCTTGTGTGACATCAGGAAAACCAGAAAAGAGGACGTGTGCTCCAAAAAGAATTATTTTAGAATCTACTTACTAGACATCCATGAAGAATAGAGAAGTGTGGTCTTTATTCACCTGAGCACAATGATCTTGAGCATATAACCAGGAGTTACACTGGTACCTGTAAGTTCTGCTCCATCAAAGGACTCTCCAAGCAACTTTGTGGAAGAACCTCAAACATCTCTGGAGTGACTTGGAGGGAGGGCTGTTTTCTTATCAGAGTTAGAAATTTTAGAAGGAAAAGATAGAATTTATTCTCTGTACAAATAATTAACCCATGGCTCTCTATCTTCTGGATATAGTTAGTACATTCTAATAGCCCACAGACTTGATTGACCACGTATTCAGACCTGCTAAGAAGAATCCTTGCCCTCTCCCCATTCTCTCACACTTTGTTGTTAGAACTCAGTGCCTTGTGCTTTTCCTTGGCTTTCTCACTCCCAACTGGAACTCTATTACTTAAACCACAACTCCAGTTCAGCAGTTTGTTGGTTAATTATAGTTAAGAGATTTCTGCTCAGGCTTTGAACCATGATCTTTCAGATCTCAGCCTCCTGAGTAGTTAGGGTTATGGGTATAAAACCTAGTTTCCTTGCTGTTTTTGAAGCTATGCTCTGAATTGACTACTGATTCTTGAATTTGTACAATAGGTGCATCTATTATTGTCTTTGGCTTAAAATTATTTTAATACAAAGCTTAAAAATCTAGTCCCCTGCTCGGTGCTGGAGGCTCACACCTATAATCCTAGCTACTTAGGAGGCTGAGATCTGAGGATCATGGTTTAAAGCCAGCCTGGGCAGGAAAGTCTGTGTGAGACTCTTATCTCCAATTAACCACCAGAAAACCAAAAGTGGCTCTGTAGCTCAAGTGGTAGAGCACTCGCCTTGAGCTGAAGAGCAGAGGGACAGTGCCTAGGCCCAGAGTTCAAGCCTTATGACTGACAAAAAAAATCATCTACTCCCCTGCCCTGTCATCACATTATCTGCCTCAACATACTCAAGAAACTTTAATAGAACATGTTCTGGTTTGGGAATCAGACTAAAGTTGCTTTGCCACACACCTCCTCATCCTTTATCTAGTTCATAACCTCCTTAACACTCAGTTTCCTTATCATATATTGAAAATAAATAATACCCGAGGTTTCTTAGTGAAAATTAGATAATTTTTGTAACATAAGAAATACCTAGTAGAATGTCCAACACATAGTAACCACTCAATAAATATCATAATTAACAAGAGACTTGAGATCAAGTGAAACATTGCATGGTTTGCACATTTCATAATGCCCTTGCCAATTTTTTGAGAACAGTGAGCTCAAGGGATCTATAATTTTTCAGAGGACCTACTGGAGAAAACAGTCTCTTGAACTGCTTTCTAGGCAGGTGTGCAGTCTTGGCCTGTAACCACTGCTTTTCCTTAATAACCCCTGGTGTCTGAGCTATGCATGCAGAAGATCAGACTATGAAGATAACCCAGAGGTCCTGAGAATAATGGGAAGGCTTCTGCTGACATCCTAAGTTGCACACTTGGAAAAAAGAGAAAATAGCACTGTGCCTTCTTGTCTTTTTTTCTTCTAGCTACTCATTGTTGGCTGCTTACCTTACCTCCCACCTCCCCTCTGTCCCCTTTATTTAGAAACTTTGTTCATTGTCTACTTGTTTCCCATCCTTTTGGGTTTTTACTACTTTGCTGTGGACAAGAACATCTGAACAATTATTTGTATGTTAATGATGCCCAGACACTCTAGTAGATAGTAATTAAATATGGTTAAATGCAGGGCTGTGTGACACCCTCACTGGGAGAAAGGACTTGGGAACAATACTGCCACAGACACACTCTTGTACCTGTCTCTTGGGTTTGCTGACCACATCTGTCCTGGCTAAGAAATCTCAGGTCACTTGCCAAGCCCTTGGCATCTTTTCAGTAAGGATTAAAGAAAAGCATAAAGAAAATGCTGACCTTGATCTGGAATGTTTTCTGCTGAAGGGATTCACTAGGAAGCTATGGAGTTGACCAGTGTCTGTAGGCAAGCTAGGATGGCCATAGGTCTGTCAAATATCATTTTATCCTCTGAGCTCATTCCTGAGGGCTCTTCTGTTTCCTAAAAAACTCTCCAAGAATGTATCATGAGAACCCACTCTCTGTGAGATATTTTATATTTATGGTTTATAACAGCATTCATGCAGTTAGAAATAGCCTGGGGTGCCCTGTTCTTATGCCTATAATCCTAGCTATTCAGGAGGCTGAGATCTGAAGATCATGGTTTGAAGCTAGCCTGGGCAAGAAAGTCTGTAAATTCTTTTCTCTAATAAACTGAATTGGAGTTGTGGTTCAGGGATCAAGTACTAGCCTTTAGCAAAAAGAAGCTAAGGGATAGCACCTAGGCCCTGAGTTCAAGTCCCAGGATTGGCACAAAAAAAAAAAAAAAAAAAGAAGAAAAAAAAAGAAATACCATGAGGTTTGCAATTGGACTTGTTTAAATCCTAGATTTGCCCAATGGGTTATGGGTTACACGAATACAGACCCATTATCTAATTTTTCTGAGCCATTTTAAATTTTATGTTTTACATTGGTATACATACCACTTCTTGCTTAAATAAGCTAATACAGATCAGGCACCTAAAACGTGTTTCCTTTATTTAAATAATTTCCTTCACCCAAATACCCTTCTGTTACAAAGCACACATGTACACACACGTACACACATAGGCCAACAAACATGAGGCCATTAAATGAAGTGTTTCAGAGCACCAAAAAGAACCTCTTCTGACTGTCATTTTTTATCCTAGCAAAGTAGAAAAGCACTTTCTATTGGAAAAAGGGATGTTTGTTTCTCATTATTTCTGGGTTTTACCTTTGTGCAAGTTCCATATTTGCACAAATGAATGCAACGGCAACTGTGAAGAGAAATATTCTCAGCATTACATTCTACCCATAAAGCTGGATTTCATTTCTTAAGGATGTAGTTTAGTGGTCTGTGAAGCCTTCTCGGAAAAAAAAATAACTTCACCAGGCTTGAGAATAATAATAGGTTGTTCCAGAACAATACTGCAGAACTTACCAATTACTGTTGTCTGAGCTATTGGAGGGGCACAGGGTCTCTACCTTCAAGTAGAGGGAATGGGTAGAGTCCTGTTGTATTAGTCTTTAAGTCTCACCCAACAGAATCCATGGGTACATGCAAAGTCCTTTACTGATAGGTTAGGGCACATTTAGAGAGATAGTATAACATTGGCAAAGCAAACATTACAATTCTAGCCAACTCAATTTTCTTCATCTCTAATGTAAGTCTCCTTGAGCCTTGGTCTTTTTGAGGTGGTGGCCATCTGTGGGGCTTTCCTGCCAGCTCCAGCCAGACTCTCCTACCCTAAGGTTTGCACACAATACTCCTCTTGCCTGCTTTTAAGTGTTGTATTTTGACAATCCTAAGGGGTCATATTACCATAAGAATGGAACTAATGAGTAAGATACATGAAAGTAATGGGAGCTGAATAGACAGAATTCTTTCATTGCCTGTCTAGCCTGTATAGCTGTTATTCACCAGGGAAAACAACTCAAGGGTACAATCTTTCGTTTTTTTGTTTTTTGTTTTTTTTTTTTTTTGTGGGACACTGGCCTTTAGCTTTGAACATGAGGATCTCAAATGTGACATGAAATGAATGACCTGAAAGACCTTATGGAACTTCCAAATGTATATTTGTTATCAGCACAGCATCAATAATAGAGTAGAAAAATGTGACAAAACATGGATTATTCCAGCCCCACCAAGCAAGTCTTCCACTAACTAGAAAGGAGAAAACCTTTGATTTGTTCTTGAGATCAACACAGGGTCTGAAATATGGGAGCTGGTAATAATGTTGCAGAATAAAAAGCACATTCCTAAAGAAACACGAATAGGGGCAGAGGAAAGCAATAGAATTAGGAGATTTAATTTAAAAATGATCCCTGGCAAATTAGATGGCCAAAAAATTGGCTTACGCCATACATTGTATGTAACTTTTGGCTGTAGTTTTATGAATACTTGCAGAACAATGATTCCCGTATTTCTCTAACACACAACTATCTTTCATCATTAACAGTCACACTACTGTGATTGTTTTGATGAACAACAGTATATCCAGTTTTATTGTATATATTTCTGTTGGTTTCAGAGAGCGTAAACATCTTATAGCTTCTAAGACCTCTCAAAACAATTGTTGAGGCAGAAATGTAAAGCCACAGAAGTTAATAAAAAAAAGAATGAAAGATTAGCCATGAGAGCCGGGCGCTGGTGGCTCACGCCTGTAATCCTAGCTACTCAGGAGGCTGAGATCTGAGGATCGTGGTTCAAAGCCAGACCGGGCAGGAGAGACCATGAGACTCCTATCTCCAATAAACCACCAGAAAACCGGAAGTGGCGCTATAGCTCAAGTGGTAGAGCGCTCGCCTTGAGCTGAAGAGCTGAGGGACAGCGCCCAGGCCCAGAGTTCAAGCCCCACGACCGACAAAAAAAAAAAAAAAAAAAAAAGATTAGCCATGAGGTGAAACATGACAGAAGATAATTTGTCTTGAAAATAGAAAGAAAATATTCAATTGGAATCCGTATTAGTCTTGTTTTGATCTTGTAATATGACTGTATTTTACAAAGTTACCAATCAGAATCACTTGGAAAAGGTCTTTATAGATTGAAATAATTTGCAATTTCCTTTCCTATCTTTTAAAGATCCTCACACTTCCACAGTGAAGGTTGCCTTGGTTAGAGACAAATTATGATTCTAATTAGTACTCTTGGGAAACTGCAAAGCAATTGTCTGAAACTGTTACTCAACTTCATGATCTCACTAATAGGCATCTTTCTGTTTGCATAGTCAGAGAAAGAGCAGCAAGTTCATTTTGGTCAAGCAGGGATGGGCCTGTAAATTCATATTTTATAATAGAACATTATTATTTCAGTGAAGAATGATTGGGTCCCAGCAACAGACTCTGAATAACTTTTGGAGAACAAAAAGGAAAGAAATTGTTGAGGGTTATAGGACCACACAATTGAAGAAAAATCCTAATGTTAGATAAAAAAGGTGTTAGAATCTAGTGGCAGAACATACAAACATTATCTTCAAGGTTAGGATGTCAAAGAGGTCTAGCCATTTATAATCTCTGTGGCACTTTGTCTAAGATTAAATTTCAGTGACAGAAATGTTTGGCTTAGTTTTGGTCAAACATCTTCTTGTTGCCCTAGAAGATAGGACAATTTATTTGAGAGTCTTACTGGGCAATGACCAGTGAAACTTTAGTATTTCCAAATGTATATTAGGCATATGCTATCAGGAACATGTGAAAGGGATTTTTCTTTATCCGCTCATCCATTTATGTCTACTTGGGTTGCTTTGTATCCTGAAAAATGTGGATAATGTTATTGTGAATATGGGAATGTAAATATCTCTATGCCATACTAATATCAATTATTTTGGCTAAATATGCAGAGGGAGATTGCTGGATCATATAATGGTTCTACTTTTAGTTTCTTTATTGTTTTTTTTTGTTTTTTGTGCTAGTCCTGGGGCTTGAGCTCAGGTCCTGGGAGCTGTCCTTGAGCTTTTGTGATCAAGATTAGTGCTCACCACTTGAGTCACAGCTCTACTTCCACTTTTAGGTAGTTAATTAGAGACAAGAGTCTCATAGACTTTCCTTCCTGGGCTTGCTTCAAAAGGTGATCCTTAGATAGCCTCCTGAGTAACTAAGATTATGGCATGAGCCACTCATACCCAGCTATTTTTAGTTTTGTGGGAAACACAATTTTGTTTTCCATAATGACTTTACTAATATTCTCACCAACAATAGTGTGCAAAAACTTCCTTTTCTCATTATCATCACCAGCACTTATTATCTTTTAACCTTTTCATAATATTCTATCAGGTGTGAGGTAATAGCTCACTATGCTTTAATTAATTTAATTAGTGATCTTGAACACTCTTTTCATTAAATAAATATCTTTGTACATTTTACTCATTTTAATATATATATTTATTTATTGTTAAGATACTGTACAAAGGGATTACAGTTACATGAATAAGGTAATGAGTACATTTCCTATTGAGCATCGTTACCCCCTTATTTTTTTCCTACCATCCCTTCCCTCCCTGCTTCCCCAACTTCTCCACCTACCTAAGCTGTAAAGTTCATTTTCAACAGAATGTCTTGTACATCTCATTGTTACAATGGGTCAACCTCTATCCTTATTTCAGCATTTTGTTATTTCCCTTCCCCTCCCCAAATTAGAAAAATGTATATACAAGATGCAGGGCACCGGAATCAAATATGGTAAAAACAAGGGTTATGCTATGAGGGAAGAATATACAAAAGAAACAAAAAATTCACACATTATAATATACATTATAAGTACATAAAAACAACAGCAACAAATATAAAACCTCGTGTGTCCCTATCTTGGGGCTTCACATATTTTAGATACTAACCCCTCATTAGATGTATGATTTGCAGATGTTTTCTCCAAATCTCAAGTTGTCCCTTACTCTGTTAACTGTTTTCTTTGTTGTATGGACACTTTTTAGTATGATCCAATCACAGTTGTCTATTTTTGCTTTCATTGCCATCCAGCACATAGTGTGATGATAGATGAAGGATTGTCAATTCAGTGATATTTCATATTTTAATATCACCATGACAGACAAGGAATTAGTTTAAACTGAAGGAATCTTTCCCCAGATATTTGCTTGAGGCAAATTTCATTTATAGATCAAAGGCTATATTTGAAGGGACAGTTAGTACACATAGGCACTCATTCTGTCTTTTGACAAGATCACTGCAGAAAACCAAGCACTTAGAATCCTGTGTCTTTACTCAGACATGAAATCAAGCAGTCATACAATGTGCAGTTTTCCTCAGGTATCAGGAATTCTCCATGCACTCATACTTCCTGTACCCAGTCATAGTTTATTTGGGGCTCCAGGGTTCCCATGAGTGCCTTTGCTTGTAGTCTCATGTACCCTAAATCATTGTTCATGCCAAAGTTGTGGAACTTCCTTCTGTTTTCCAATAGTAGCTTGACAGTTTTAGGTTTTGTTTATAGCTTTAATCTCTTTTCAAGTGAGTTAAAAATTATCTTAAAATAGTTGTACAAAGGAGTTACCATTTATCAAAGCAGTTTATGAATAGACTGTATCTTGACCAATGTCACCCTTTCAACATTCTCAGCCATCATGTCCCTATACACCCTTTCCCCCACTCTTCTTCATTTCCCCCCTCTTCATTCCTTTACTCCTTTCCCCTTGACCCCACCCCATCCCTTTTAAGTACCTGCTTCCTGGTGGGTTTTTTTTTTTTTTTTTTTGTCAGTTGTAGGGCTTGAACTCAGAGCCTGGGCACTGTACTTGAGCTCTTTTGCTCAAGGCTAGTGTTCTACCATTTTGAACCACTTCCAGTTTTCTGGGGGTTAATTGGAGATACGAGTCTCACAGACTTTCCTGCCTGGGCTGGCTTTGAGTATGTTCCTCAGATCTCAGCCTCACCAGCACCCAGTACTGGTATTTTATTTTGCTGAATTTTGATTTTGGCTTTCCAATTACACTATTTGAGATCTCTATTGAATCTACTGTATTTCCGTTTATAGTTAACATATTTATATATAATTGTATACCACTCCACATATTTACTTCTGAGTTTGTAAGCTAAATCTAGTTTCTACATATAAGATCAATTCATTTTTTTATATGCAATGTGAGAGAAGGGTCAAATTTCTTTCTTTTCCTTTGTATATCTAGTTTTCTTAACACTTTTTGTTGAAGGTACTGCCCTTACACTATGATGCTGATGTATTTTTGGCACCTTTGTCAAAAATTGTTGGATTATGTACAAGTTCAGTTCTGAGCTATCTAGCCATTTCATTGGTCATTGTGCCTGTTTTTAAGACAATGCCATGACGTTTTGATTACTGTAGTTTGTATGACCATGAAATGTTTATGTCTTTTTTCCTTCATGAAGATTGCTTTGGCTATATGACTCTTGTGGTTACAAATAAATTTTAGACATTTTTTCCCTCATTTGGAAAGTGTCATTGGAATTTTGATAAGGATTAAACTAAATATGAAGACCACTGTGGATAGTGTGAATATTTTACAACACTAATACTTCTGTCTATTTTGTATTTTCTTGTCTCTTCTTCAACTTCTTTCATTAATGCTTTACAGTTTTTATTGTATAACGCTTTCACTTTCTTAGTTAAAACTATAACAGTGGTTTTTTATTATTCTTTTATTTTTAATTAAAAATTTTATTTGTTATTGTAAAGATGATATACAAAGGAGTTACAGTTACATAAGTTCATCACCTCTTCCCTCATTTTCTCCCAGTTTTTCCCTCCTGATCTCCCTCTCCACAAGTGGTATAGCTCATTTTCAGCAGAGCATCTAATAAGTATCACTGATGCATTTGTCACCCTTTGTTTTGTTAATACTGATAAACTTACATAGAAAAGGTACAGAAATCACAAAAAGCAACAAAGGAGAAATTAAAACAACAACACACACATAAACAAAAAGAAAAACAAAAGGCAAAATGACAAAAATCCCCTCTTGTTTTCACTTCTTGGAGTTCATTTCAATAAACATCATTTTATACGATCATATGCATATAGCTATTTAGCCTTTGTGATCCTCTCCTAATAATATCCTCATTTGGTCTCACTATATGAGTATTTAGAGTTCTATATAAGTTATCATGTCCAAGTGTCATTTTTTTGCCTTTTATTCTTTATTTTTTTGCAACAACTTGTTTTTATTCCAAATTTTCTTGTATGTATTTCTTATTGCTGCATTTGGTGCATTATTCCCTCCCCCTTCGTTCTCCCCCTTCCCGGAGGACTGGTCTTTCACTGGGTCAGGCCAAATAGAGTCTACGAACTCTGCTCCCATGATCCTCTTCTCAGAGAGGCATGGAGGCTGGAGCTCTTAGAGTACCACTGCCACCAGGGCAGACCCCACGTTGCTTGCCAGGATTTGAGATGGCAGAGTCCACCCACTCCTACAGACTGCAGGGTTGCTACCAGGCTGCCTGCCTTCCCCTTTGGCCATGGCTGCTGTCTTGTCTTTTATTGTTTTGATGCTATTGCAAGTGAAATTAAATTCTTAATTTATTTTCCAGTCAGTATGTAGAAATAATACTGATTTGTATATTGAATTTATGCTCTGAACTTACTGAATTCCTTTATCATTTTTGAAAATTGGGGGTAGAGTTGTTAAGATATTCTGTATTTATTATGCATAGAAGACAGAAACTATGCTATCAGCAAGCAGAGTGTTTCACTTCTTTCTATTTGAAATTTGCCTCTTATTTATTATTTTTCTTGTCTAATTGCTCTGGCTATAGGTATAGGGGCATTTCTATTAAGCTTAAGTGTTCATAAATTTCCAGAGCAGTAGTACTTATCCCCTCTCTCTAGATTCATATTTTATATCGCTGAAAATACTGGTTTTTGGTTTTGTCATCTGTGGTAGAAAAGGATAGAAGGGTGCAATGAGTAGTATGGCAAACTGAAATGTATTTTTAAAAAACTAATAAAAAATCTAGAGCAGTTTGATGCTTACTGCTCCCAAAGTCTATTTTAGATAATATGTGTGATGACAGATAGAAATTATGCCACACCAATGTTTGGTTCTTAGCCTAGGGCAAACCTAGCATACATATTATTCACACGGATTTGAAAATGGTGACTTCAGAAACTCATTAGCTGATAGTGGGAAATAGGAGATATTTCCGTCATTCAGCACCAAGCATTGCTGTAGGACGTCAAGGCTCAGAGTAACTCCCAGACACTTGTGACTATTAGGCTCTTAAAAGAAGAGCAGTATGACACGCAAATTAATTTTAAATTTTGCTTCATCTTAATATTTTAAATTTAAAATATTGATGCTTGATTCAGTTTTTGGAAAACAGTTTTTTTGGAACAACTTTGATATTGAATATATTTTTTCAATTGTAAATTTTAACACAGCTAAATATAGATTAAGTATTTCTTGAAAACTTAGTGCCCTAAAGGAAGTGTGTGATATATGTAAAAACACGCTGGCTTATGAAGACTTAGTACAAAAAATAATCTCATTAATGTAAGCTTTTTAAATTAAGTCTTCAAATGATAATATTTCTCATATGTGGATTGAAAAAATAGGCTTTTTATTACTTTTATCAGTTTATTTGCCATTTAAAAAATGTAGCTGTGAAGCTTAAAATTATGAATGGGGCTTGCATTATATTTTCTAGACCACATGTTTTTGGTGGCTTTTGCCTCTGACATTTTACTGAATCATAAAAAAATCCCAGAAAAGCTGGTAGATCATAGTCTTTCTATTTTTTTTAACAGTGATGGACCGAGTCTCAGAAAAATTATTTTAAGTTTTTCAAGGATTGTAGAGTTTATGTGACAAAGCCAAGATTCAAATCCAGGCCTGGACGGTTCCACTTCTTTCTTTTTCTCATTCTGACATGTTGTCTTTTTTTTTAAGAAGGCAGGAGAGATTATAGGCTTCCTCTTGATGCTTCATAATTAGTAAAGCTTTAATAACTGTATTTATGAAAAAGTAAGACTGAAGCAAAAATACCTTTTCAAATGTCAATAGTAAGAATGTTTGAGTACTTGCAAAATGAATGAATATGAATAAAGCTTATTCTAATAAACAAATGGAGTTTTTGCAATTACTTCTAAGACATTGCCTGTGTGTGTGTGTGTGTGTGTGTGTGTGTGTGTGTGTGTGTGTGTATGTCAGTCACGGGTTTTGAACTAAGGCCTGGATGTTGTCCCTGAACTTTTATACTTAAGACTACCACTTTACCACTTGAGACATAGCTCTATTTCTGTCTTTTTTTTGGTTAATCGGAGATAAAACTCTAATGGGCTTTCTTGCTTGGTCTGGCTTCAAATCACAATCCTCAGACCTCAGCCTCCTATAATGTTAGCTAGCATTATAGGCATGAGCCACTTCTGGATCTAAAATACTTCTTTAAATGTTAGTGAGGCAATTTTGTTTAGCCAAAGGGATGTGAGTATGTAGCTTAATATTTTGGATTATATTTGAAATTCTGGGATTATCTGGAGACTTAGCAGCTTCTCTCTCTCTCTCTCTCTCTCTCTCTCTCTCTCTCTCTCTCTCTCTCTCTCTCTCTGTCTCTGTTTCTGTCTGTCTGTCTGTCTCTCTCTCTTTAAATACAAGTAAGATTTATTTAACAAACATGGTTAATTTATCCTTAGCAATCACATATTCATCCTATTAATAATACTCAATCTATGTTTACCACAAAGAATGCTGCAAGTCATTCCTAAGCACTAATTTTTGATGTAATAAATTAAAAATCACAATCACAATGTATGAGCTAAGGAAAGACCACCCTTCCTACATCACTTGGACAATTGATTACAAATCTGGTATAGAGTTGATGTGAGAGCAACTAGACCCTCAGTGAAGAAGAGCAGCAAAGTATACTTTGTAGATTCACAGGCTCACTTTCTCAAGTGTGGGAAAGATGCTGGCAAATCATTTCTACCAAAGTGATAGGAGCCCGAGCATGCCTGGAAAAGCAGACTCATCTGCTCTGCACCTGCAGGAGCCTTGCTTCTTTCTCCTACGCTAGCTAACATGCCTGGGTCATGGCAGGGTGTAGGCAGGCTTAGAACTAAAATGACAGTTCACTTGGAGAAGAGTGTCAGTGCTTGTGACAGAAACAAAAATGGGTCACTTGAGGACAGAAGATCCTCCTTCTCTAGATTTCCTTGTCACGCCCTGGAGGCCATCAGTCTTGGCTTTGTTCCCCTGGCCATCATTTGGTGAGAGGAAAAATCTTTCCCGCCAAAACCACATGGTTGGCATTCTCTGCACAGCCTCCCCTCATCCTGCCCTCCCTCACCCAGTCCTTCCATTCAGCAGAGAACAGGTCTGCTGGAGAGCTTTGCTATTTTTACTTCTTTAGGAGGAGGTCTCAGGTTACAAATTATATACCGATGAGGTAAGTTACAGGTACATAGACTCATGTTTCCAATTTAGCTTGGCACTGTTTTTGAACATTAAACAGTCTCTCTCCCCGGTTCTCCCTGTTTCTACTTTTCCTTCCATCTTTGGCATCTCATTTCATCCCCATTCTGAGGGTCACTCTCTTTTCCTGCAGGATTCCCCCAAGTTTGAGGCTATGTAGAGTGGGCAATCAGAGTTAAGTTTCACATGGGATACAGTTCTCTCCTTACTTCCAAAGTAGTCAGCTGTGTCTATACACACACACACACATACACACACACACACACACACACACACACACACACACACACACTCACATAAGAGCTGAATATATTTGTAACTTATTTTTAGAGATTACCAATTGCTTTGACACAGATTGTCACAGTGAAGCCTTGTAACTACAACTCAGGAAGGTTGGTATTTTTGTAATTACCTACAGTTTGCCAATTGAGAAAATAAGAATTCATAGAAGTTAATGATTTGACTAAGAGGCACAAGTGATGGTTGAGTAAGAACACACTTCTGGTTGGAGGTCTTTTCCTCAAAACCTCAGTTTGGAAAAGCAGAAATCTCATCTTGCTTTCCTTTTCTTTTCCTTTCCTTTCTTCTATTTTTCTTATGCCTGGGCCTCAGGCCAATCTCTTGAATTTGAGGTTGAAATAAGTCTCCCTAAAGCCACTTGTATGACAAACATGCTGCATATTTTCTGCATTCTGTCTTACAAATTTGAAACTTCAGTGTGAATTTAATTAGAATGGAAGTGTTAGGGAATAGGGGACACCAGAGTTAGATTAAAATAAACAGGAGTTATTAAGAATCAGAACCCAACTGCCTGCTTATTTCCGTTTCTTAAAAGCTTAAGGTGTCTGTGCACTCAATTAGCATTCAAACAATATGTCAGTCTTAGTTTTAATAAGACATTATAGGGGACTTCAAATACTTACATGGCACTGTACCTCTCTTTAGGGAGTTTATAATAGAAAAAATAACAGAAAATTTTGAAAATAAAATACTACCATTCCCAATCCGACTTTTGCTTTGTGCTTGGCAACTTGTATTTCACCTAAGGGAAGAAATAGCCATAATTTGAATGTATGGTTTTGAATTATGTTTTTTGCATATTAAATAGGCCTGTTACCTGTTTTGGTATAGATATTCATGCACATACACTGAGAATATAAACCTCACTGTTCATGCCAAGTGTCTATGCTCTTTGACAGCAAGATTGTGAGCTGTAAAAGTAGGAAGAGTCACTCTTATTTATTTCCTATTCCTTTATGTACCTTTGATAATATCATATACACAGTATAGACAAACATACCACAGCAGAAAGAGCATGGATTGATGAATGGATTGAAATGTTTTTTACCTATATTTTTCGTCTGCAAAATGAGGATTTTAACATAAACCTGTGTTTCAGGAGGGAACATTAAGTAGGATAATCTCTCCAAGAGGCAGCTAGAATGGAGCCAGTAGATAGTGTGCAATAAAAACTAGCAACTATCTTTCATATTTTATAAAAGGTGCTGGTGGCTCACAGCAGTAATCCTAGCAACTCAGGAGGCTGAGATCTGAGGACTGTAGTTTCAAGAAACCTTGGATTTCCCAGGCTGGAAAAGTCCTTGAGACTGCAAATGATGTCATGGCTGAAGTGGCAGAGCTCTATCTAGCCTTGAGAAAATAATGGTATATCTGTATCACCACATGCTTTTTCAATTGACTGCACTGGCTGTCTTTAAGTCAGTCTTACTTTTCCTTGTATTTCCTGACACACACTGAATCTTTTTCAGATGAATGAAGCAATACATAGCAATGATGAACAAGTTATAATGATATTTGTGACTGATGACTGTCCTTTTTCCACCATAGGGCATGTATTATTTGGGAAAAGGGAGTGGTTGTCTGTTTGAAATGAGAATTTAATGAACAGCTCCAAAAAGTACCAAAATTCTCATTAATTCACTTATTACGTTTTTCTCTTATAATAAAAACCAAAACAGATACATAGTGTGAGAATTTTAGTATTGATAATGCTTGATTGATCACATTTTCCTCATACAATGTATTTTCTTTTGAGGTACCATTTATGTGCAATAAATCTTCCCACTTCAAATGTGCAGTTTGAACATACTGGGCAATTGTACACAGTTGCATAACCAATATCATCTTCAAGTGACTTCTATTAGTTCAAAGCATTTTCACCTGCCCATTTGCAATTTATTACTTTTCCAAAGCCTAACTTATAAACATCCACTGACCTGCTCGATCTCTCTCTTGTGTCTGGCTTCTCTCATTTTGCATGGTGCTTTTATAATTCATCTGTGTCTATCCATGTACAGATAATTCTGTCCATTTTATTGCTAAATATACTCCACAATATGATGGGTCAGTTTTTTAAATCTATGTAGCAGTTCAGTGATGTTTGTACTGTTTCTACGGAGGTATTGTTAATAATGCTGTTCAAGCATTTATATACTAAGTAATTTTGATATTAAGTATACAGTGACCTTATATAAGGTTCTACAAGAAGGGAGCTGAATCACAAAGAAAGTGTACATTAAACTTTATAAGATACTGCCAAAATATTTTTCAAAGTTATCACTGTGGAGATGGGATATGAGTACTACTTGTTCTATATCCTCACCAATTATTTATTTTGTCTATCTTTTTAAATTTTTTAATGTAGTGAGTGTGTAAAGACATCTCATTTTTCCTGATGCATACTGGAGTGATTATTCACATATTGATTGGTATTTGTTTATCTTGTTTTGTGACAGGCTGGTTCAAATATTTTGCTCATAAAAATATCTTCGTGTTTCTTCTCATATTCTATATCCAGTACAAATTTTATATTTTCTCCAAGTTTGTCTCTTTTGCTCTCTTAACCTTAGTTTTTTAAAGAAGTTTTTACAGAGCACATATTTTCAATTTGAATGCAGTTTACTTAATCATTCTTTTTCTTTTTATTTGGTGCTTTTTGGGATCTATTTAAGAAATATTTATTTTTCTCACAAAGATTTTTAAAATCATTTTCTTCTTCTAGAAATTGTAATTTTACCTCTTATTTTTGACTAATCCCTTTTATAATCTATTTCAAGTTACTTTTTGCATCTGTTGCTGAAAATGAAAGCCCATTTTAGTTGCTTTTTCTTTGAGAAAAATATAGCTCCTCCAGTATAATTTTTAAAATAAAAACGCTTCCCTGTTGAATTATCTTGGGGCATTTGTTAATAATTTTGTTGATGGTATGTGTCTGACAAATGCTCTGAATTCTTTGATATATGTATCTATCCATAGGACTTTATTGTGGAGAATTATAGTAAGTACTAAAAATCAGGGAAAACAAAGGAGGAAGCAACACTGCTTGATAAGAAATGCACTCATGGGGCTGGGAAGGTGGCTCAGTGGCAGAGTGCTTGCCTTGCATGCATGAGACCCTGGGTTCCATTCCTCAGCACCATATAAGCAAAAAGTAAAAAGCTGGAAGTGGCGCTGTGGCTCAAGTGGTAGAGCGCTAGCCTTGAGCTGAAGAGCTGAGGGACAGTGCTCAGGTCCAGAGTTTAGGCCCCATGACCAGACCCCCCCCCCAAAAAAAAAAAGAAATGCACTCATTACCTTGCTCATGTAATTGTAACCCTCTGTATGGTATTTTCACACACGCACACACACACACACACACACACACACACACACACACACACACACACACACACCAGATAGTTCAGTTATCCAAACCCTAATATTATTTAAATCAAATTCCTATTCTACATATTTTGCTGGCTCATGTATAACTTAGGACAAACTTATCACTTTCTACCCTTGCTAGGATACAGAGATTATCTCATTAAAATGTAATGTGATTCTTGATATGCTTGGGTTTAAGTCTGCCTTTTTGTTATTAATTTTGTATTAGTAATGTTTCTATTTTCTTTCTAGCTTCTTTCCAGCTTTGTGGAGATCATTAACTTCCCTGCCTTGCCTAGCTTTGAACTGCAATCTTTGTATCTCAGTCTCCTGAGTAGTGAGGTATGAGCCATCAGCACCCAGAATGAATTTTACTTATTTTTACTGGGGTTACAATATTGTTCTTTAGCTATTCAAGATGTCACTATAGAAGAAAATGATTGTTTCAGAATAAAAAGGTTAACTTTAAAAAGACAGCCATTAAAATGCCAATGGTCAGTCACAGATTGAAAGAAAATATTTTAAAATGTGTATCTGGCAAAAAACTTACACCAAAATTATAATTAAAAAGATGTTATAGTTCTTATGACTATGGTAAAAAGACAAATGACTTAATAGAAAATTGGGAAGTGATGTAAATAGATGAAAGAAGACATAAGAAGAAGGCATAAGAATGACCAAGAGACACTGGAATTATGATTCATATCATCAGGGAAATGGAATGAAAATCAACACCCAAATGTGATAAACTTCAGACCCACCAAGAAGGTCAACTGACTGACAAAGTAAAAAGACTGACAATGCTGAATGCTAACCAGAAAGTAGACTAACCAGAACTGTTATACATTGTTTGTCAGAATGTAAAATGGTATAGTCATATTAGAAAAAGCAATAAGAATTTCTTATAAACTAAAACTATAGCTAATTTAGGATTAAAAATTCCACAACTGAGATTTTTTCCCAATGAAAATCTATTATAAAAGGCCAAGAGAAACATTATTTATAATAGCCAAAAATGGACATTGTTCAGGTGACTCTCGATAGAATGACTAAGAAAACTTGGCATATTCATATATTACAGTATTGCTTGTCTGTTTATTATTATACACAGCAACATGGAAGAATTTGAAAATATGCTCAGCTAAAGAATATTTAGTGTAGGGGGAGGGAAAGTAGGAGAAAAATGAGGGAAGGGGTATCAAGTTTGACAGGAAATGTACTTACCTTACTTATGTAACTGTAACCCCTCTGTATATCAACTTGACAATAAAAAAAGAAAAAAAATATTTATTGTAAGATTCCATGAATATGAAATTCTAAAATAGGCCAAACCCCAATTTGTGATGGAAAATCAAAGCAAGAATTTGCCCAAGTAAGTAGATTGTTGGTGGAATGGGGCATATGGGAACTTTCTGTGGAGTGATGTTTTCTACCCTGACAGAAACTTGAATCAGACAGCTCTCTACTATTTGGCAAAATAACATGAAGTACTTAGGATTCAGACATTGTATTGTGTGTAAATTTTGCCTCAAAAATATAAGGAAGTCTTGAGCTTTATAACTTCGAGTGTGTGGTGGTGGAGGAGTGAAGGAGGTGGAAGAAGGAAGGGATAGTGGAAGAACCACAAGGGAAGAGGTAACAATGCTCGACAAGAAATGTACTCATTGTCTTACTCATGTAACTGCAACCCCTCTGTAAGCATCTTTACAATAAAATAAAATTTAAAAAAAATAAGGAATTCTTAACAAAAATGTCTTGGTCAATATACTATTTGGTGACATTAAGGAATTACTGCTAATTTTAAAATTATGTTAATTGTTAGTGTTCAAAATTCTTCTGTATAACAAGCAACTATAAAACAGCCATGGCATATAGGAATAGATGTTTCTTTTTTTTTATTGTCAAGGTGATGTGCAGAGTGGTTACAGTTACATAAGTAAGGTAATAAATACATTTCTTGTCAAACTTGTTACCCCTTTCCTCATTTTTTTCCTACTTTCCTTCTTCCTCCCATCCCCCACCTCCCAAGTTATCCAGATCAGTTCCAACATATTCTCTTGTGTATATCACTGTTGCATTGATTCCCCTCATGTCCTTTGTCTCACCCTTCTGCTGTTCTGCTTCTCTTCCCTAATTCAAGTAAACATACATACAATACCAGGGTACCAGAATCAAATACAGTGACAACAGGGGATAAACCATAGGGGAAAGAGCATACAAAGCAAACAAAAAATCACATATTTACATGAAAAACAACAACAACTGAGAAAAACCTCTTGTGTCCACGTCTTGGAATTCATTTTACTTAGCATCTCTCTTATAAGGTTATATGTACATAGCTATTGAGCTATTCTGTTCATCTGCTAAGATTATCCTAGATGTATACTAATTATTGTAAATAAGGGAAAACATGGGACCTATGTTTCTTTGGGTCTGGCTAACTTCACTTAATATGATTTTTTTCCAAGTCTTTTCATTTCCTTACAAATGAAGCAGTGCCATTCTTTCTGATGGAAGCATAGAATTCCATTATATATATTAATATATAACATATTAAAATATATTATATAATGGAATATAATATATTAATAGATAATAGATAATACATTATACATACTAATATTATATATGTCACATTTTCTTGATCCATTCGTCTACCAAGGGGTATCTGGGTTGGTTCCATATCTTTTCTATGGTGAATAATGCTGTGATAAATACAGTTGTGCTGGTACCTTTAGTAAGGCCTGGCAAAGGACATAGCTAGCAAGATCAATAGAAAGCCCACATATTGGGAGAAGATCTTCACAAGCCATACAACAGACAAGGGTCTCATATCTAACATATACTTAGAACTCAAAAAATTAAATCCTCCAAAAGCAAATCCTCAAAGAACAACTGCCCCATTAATAAGTGGGCTAAAGACTTAGAGACTTCCCAGAAGGGGAAATAAGAATTGCCAATAGATACATGAAGAAATGCTCAACTTCTCTAGCCATAAAAGAAATGCAAATCAAAACAACATTGAGATTCCACCTCACCCCACTTAGAATGGCTAAAATCAAAAACTCTAATAACAACAGATGCTGGAGGGGATGTGGCCAAAAGGGAACACTACTACATTGTTGGTGGGAGTGTAAACTTGTTCAACCACTCTGGAAAGCAGTATGGAAGTTCCTCAAAAGACTAAACATAGAGCTCCCCTATGACCCAGCAATCCCACTTCTGGGCATTTACCCAAAAGATGTTTATTTCTTGACACAGACTTGTATTGAGTGGCTCTGCTTTAAACTATGGATTTGTGTGTTTGTTGGAGTAGCTACAAGTATCATGTTGGTCTGGGATTTCTTCATGTGTTTCTTATTCTTGGATAAACCAGTTATTTTTGAAGCATCTCTATGTACAATAGGAATATGAGAGTTTAAACCCAATCATAAGATTTTTTTTCTTAAGCTTAGTTTAGGTCATATCCACTAACATCTATTTGATAAAAGATTTGATAAATCTATTTGCCCCTGGGCGCCGGTGGCTCACACCTGTAATCCTAGCTACTCAGGAGGCTGAGATCTGAGGATTGTTGATCAAAGCCAGCCTGAACAGGAAAGTCTGTGAGACTCTTGTCTCCAATTAATCACGGTGAGAAAACTGAAAGTAGTGTTGTGGCTCAAAGTGGTAGAGTGCTCACATTGAACTGCAGAGTCCAGGGAGGGTGCCCAGGCCTAGTTCAAGCCCCACAACCAGAAGAAAAATCTGTTTGCCAAACTCAAATTCTAGGAATAGGGAAATATTTGATGCTAAGGCAGGGTATGAACTATAATAGGTTCTAATATGGTGATGTGTGTTAGTTAATTAAAATTACCAGGAATGACTATGGTATTTATGGAATTTCAAAGAGTTCAAAGAGATTTTTAGAGATATATATTATATAATTTATTAAATTATATATGTATGTATATATAGATATATATAGAGAGAGATAATTTATACTAATATAATCTGAAGATAAGAAGGGAGAATTGGATAGAGGTATGAGAAAAAATTATTGGCTGGGAATCTATCATGATTCAAACTGGGTGTGTATATCAGAGGATTCATTATACCATTCTTTCTACTTTTTATATTTGGAACTTTTCTGAGCAAATATAAATCACTTATGTATGAGGAAACTGAGGTCCCTGGAGAGTGTGTTTGTGTTGTGATGAGATAGTGAATGAAGCCAGGATCCCTACCAATATTTTCCAGTTAATGTGGCTTTCAGTCATATTTATTTAATAATAGGCTTTGGGCACAGAGTTATAGATAAACTCATAACTTCTATGCCTTCAAATCTCATAATTTAGTGGGTCAATGTCTATCTAATAGTTTGAATGGAAGGGTGGGGGAATGCTCAAATGTTATAATGGAGGTATACACAAAATACATGAGGATGTAGGAAGTCAATGGACCCCTAAATAAGTCTGAGCAAATAAGAGAAAGCTTCAGGGATGAATGAGGCTTTAGACAAAGAATTTTAGTACTATTTGGATAATCCAGAGATTGGATCACAAGGGAAAACAGCTTGCAAAAAGGCATTGAATAAGAGACAAAGGCATTGGACTCAGGACAGTAAGGGCTATCTGTGATGTGTGTGTTTAGGGGTTCTGAGGTGAAAACGTGGAGGCATTGAAGCTGGGCTTATATGTCCTGCAAACAGTTGAGATTTAATTATTTGGATTACTATTTTCTTGCCTAATTGTAAGAATTGCCTGGGGCTCTCATTAAAAATATGAGACCTTCAGTCCTGACTCTGATCTAATGAATTGGCACCTGTAGAGGTAAGACAAGTTTAGAAATCATGACTATGGGAGCTACATAAGAATTCGAAGCTGAAGAATGATGCAGTAATAGTTGCATGTTAGAACAGACAGCAACACAGAGCTTAAATTGGTGGAAAGCGACTGGGAGTGAGTAAGGGAACAGAATACACTGTACAAAAGGAAATGCACTTATTACCTGACTCATGTAATTGTATTCCCTCTGTAGATCGCCTCTATAATAACAATAAAGTAAATTAATTTTTTAAAATGGTGATAAATAGGTGCACAAAGCCAGAGTCAGGAAGATGAATCAGAGGGTTGCAGCAAGAGGCAATAGGAGGCGTAGTGAGTTCCTGAACCATAACAGCAGCAATAGTAATTGAGAATAAAAGATGCTACTGGTTGAGGTTGGTAGCTGCCATGAAAAGTACCAGCAGAGAGTGAGAGGAGGTTTCCTCTTTAAATGTCTGTCTCTACAGGTGATAGAATAATAGAGGTAGTGAGTGCAAACATTTAGGATGAGGAGCCACATGGGGTCGACCATGAGCTAGCTCACTTTGGGGTTTGTGAAGATTGAGTACTTTTTGGACATATTTAGAGAGAAGTATCTAGAGGACAGGTCTTGAGCTCAGGAACAGAACCTTAACTAGGAATAGAGATTTAGGAAGTGTCAATGAGGTTTGAGTGAAAACTGTAGGTTTGTACTGTTTTTCAGGTAGGTCATGTAGGCTGAAGATCAAAGAAGTGAGAACAGTACCATTTAAGAGTCAGTTGTGGTGTTAGTGGAATATCAAAGGTAAATTATACCTTTGGATCATGAAGTGATTGGAATGAAAGGAACTGTGAACGAATATAGGTAACTCTTTCTGGAAGCTTTGTGAATAAAGTACACCTCTGCTCTTATTAAAGTAGGAAATGGCGTTGGGGGCGGGGGGGGGGGATAGTGGAGCTACCTAATTCAAGACCTTGGTTTTATCCTCCTGAGAAGACGTATGCTTCTTGACGAGCATGAAGTAGTGTTCATGTTTGAGATAACTAATGTGAACATGTTTCTAGTCTGTTAGTTGAAAATTTATGGCTAGCCATTCATTGTTTTTCTGAAAATTTGCAGTGAATTTGTATAAAAGAGTTGAGATGATGTGACTATCATGTGTTTGAAAGAATAAGTATTCATTATATTCATACCCAAGTTCCTGAGGTCTCTCTTCTTTTTTAAAATTTTTATTTTATTGTAAAGATGCTGTACAGAGGGGTTACAGTTACATGAGTAAAGTAGTGGATATATCTCTTGTCAAGCATTGTTACCATTCCTTTGTTTTTGATTTTGGTACCCTGCATCTTGTATATACATTTATCTAATTTGGGGAGGGGAAGGGGAATAACAAAATGCTGAAACAAGGACACAGGATGAGCCATTGCAACAATGAGACTCACAAGACTCTATGTTGGAAATGAACTTTACAACTTCAGGGGGTGGGGTGGGGGGAGTGGGTGAGGTAGGTGAGGGAAGAGATAGGAGGTATCTCTTTTTAAGCTGATTGTTTATATGTTGGTGCACATCAGGAGGGAGACTTTGAAAATGCTGTTATAAAATTTAAAACTAATTAATATTGCAGATTCATCAGATCTTTTCCAAGTTTTTAAAAATCAAAACTTTGAAAGGATATTGATGGACTACTAAATGCGAATTTTGAGACATGCTGTCAGGAACAGACATATGTTAATATTAATATTTGTGTTCCTCCATGATTAATTTTTTTCCCTTTCAAAATTTCTTTGGCTCCTGTAATATACTTTAGAAGGTCTTTCTGCTTATTTTAAAGTACAATTTTGTATTTTATCTGTTTATATCATAACTCAAGCACTTCTCTTTGAACTCCTTGTTTGATTACATATTAAATTCTATTTCAGTCAAACTGAGAGCATTTATTACATTTCTTCAATCCCATGTAACTCAGCTGACATGAAGCAGGATTTATAAAAAGAACTGGTTCTTAAATTCTATTCTGAAACTTGTTGACACCAGCCTCTGTCCTTCTTCTCTCCCTTTTTGATCTGTGAATTTGAGAACATTTTTAGGCTGACAAGAATCATGGGAAATAAATGAAATGCAGATGAGGTTTTTAGCTATCTTAGTTCCAAAACTTTTATTGTCAGAGTAGAGAAACATTTTTAGGTAAGAACCTAGAGAGGTAGACTTCAGAAGAAATCTGATCCCTATGGGAAGATAAGAGATTGCCTTTGTTGGTCTGATTCCTACTTACCTGCTAATGCAGGAAGGACTAACCTCAACACTATCTTCTGAATGTTTGTCCTGTCTCCCATCCCTGCCCCTTGTCAATTTTGGGTCCAAATCCTAGCTCCTAAGGTGATAGTATTAGAAAGTGGGTTCTTAGTGGGTGTGATTATCCTCACAACTAGGATTGTTGCTTTTACAAAAGAGTTCTCAGAGAGCTTCCTTGACTTTCCACGTGAGAACCCATCAACAGTGTGCCAACATGACATCTCACCTTTGTCTTGGACTTTCCAGCCTCCAGAACTATGAGAAATAGATTTCAGTTTGTAAGCTACCCAGGTTATGGTACTTTGATATAGCAGTTCAAATGAACAAAGTGATTTTGGCAAGGTAATTTTTTTTTTTGCCTTCAGCACACAGTTAATGTCCCTCTCTGAACATGTTTCCATATCTAGTTGTCTTTAGATCATATCCCCAAATCTCAAGACTGGAGAATTTCTAGCACAAATACTCCCAAGCCTACCTCTGAAGTCCTGAGTTTCTCTTCTCTGGCAGATCCAGAGAAGAGATAGGACATCCTCTTGAGGATGGACATCAACACTGGGTATGGATGAAGGCATGGCTGGGGCAGATGTTTTCAGAGGACTTTGAATTGTTTTTGCATTTTACACTAGGTATTAACATGTGATCCCATGAAGCTCTTTGCTATGCTAGATAGAACTGAGATGAGAATAGAAGGTGGGTGTCAGGCCAATCATCAACTCATTGTTACACATGGAAGCCGCTCTCCATAGTGCTCTTAATGATGAGCTTTGCACTTTTCATGTTGTGCCATTTCTCCATGAAAAATAGCTCTATGCCTGAGCTTCTGCAGGGAAAATGACATAGCTAGCAAGATCAATAGAAAGCCCACGGATTGGGAGAAGATCTTTACTAGCCATACAACGGACAAGGGTCTCATATCTAAAATATACTTGGAACTCAAAAAATTAAACCACCCAACAACAAATCCTCAAAGAAACAACTGCCCAATAAGTAAGTGGGCGAAAGACTTAAAGAGAAGCTTCTCTGAAGAAGAAAGAAGGATGGCCAATAGACACATGAAGAAATGTTCAACATCCCTAGCCATAAAAGAAATGCAAATCAAAACAACATTGAGATATCACCTCACTCCAGTTAGAACAGCAAAAATCAAGAACTCTAACAACAACAGATGCTGGAGGGGATGTGGACAGAAAGGAACCTTACTTCATTGTTGGTGGGAATGTAAACTTGTTCAACCACTTTGGAAAGCAGTATGGAGGTTCCTCAAAAGTCTCCACATAGAGCTCCCCAATGACCCAGCAATCCCACTTTTGGGCATTTACCCAAATGATCACAAACAAGGCCACACTAAAGCTACCAGCACAACTATGTTTATTGCAGCATTATTTACCATAGCTAAGATATGGAACCAACCCAGATGCCCCTCAGTAGATGAATGGATCAAGAAGATGTGGTATATATACACAATGGAATTCTATGCCTCCATCAGAAAGAATGACATTTCCCCATTTGTTAGGAAATGGAAAGGCTTGGAAAAAATTATATTAAGTGAAGTAAGCCAGGCCCAAAGAAACATAGGTCCCATGGTTTCCCTCATTTGCAATAACTAGTATAGGTATGAGTCAAGCGGAAAAAGTCAGAGAATGTGATGTTAGGAAAACGAACCCTCAAATATGTATTTTAATGTTTTTGTTTCTTTCATGCATGTGTTTCTAACGCATTTATAATATTATTTCTTTGTTGCTTTGTATGTCCCTCCCCCACAGTGTAACCCCCGCTTTCACTATATTTGATGTCAGTATAACATGTGGAGGAGACGGGGACAAACAAGTCGTTTAAGGATTCAGGTGGACCTGTTGCAACAATGAGAAGTACAAAATGTCATGTCAAAACCAGCTTTACAATGTCGGTTGGGGGGGGGGGTATGATTGGGTGGGGGGAGGGGGGAGGCTGGGAAGGGAGGTGAAGGGTAAACAAAGGAGGAGGCTGCAATGCTTGGTAAGAAATGTATGCATTTTCCTGCCCATGTAATTGTAACCCCTCTGTACAGTATGTTCTCAAATAAAATAAAATAAAATTTAAACAAAAAACAAACAAACAAAAAAAGAAAAATAGCTCTATGCCTAAGCTAGATCTCCTATGCTATATTTTGTCTTCTTGCTTGTCTTTCTTCCCTGTTGGCCCAAAGATATATATATATATATATATATATATATATATATTATATATATAATATATATATAATTCAATTGTTGGCTGCAATTGAAAGTTGTCTTCCATTTGGACTTGAATTTCACCAGAAAAGTGCAACAGTTTTCTTTTATTGCTAAACTAAGAAAGATAATCAGATGCACTGAATGAACTAGAACACAAAATAAAAGAAATACCTAGTCTGTTAAAGTGAAACGTATGGCCTGGGAACCTATACAATGTAAACTTGTATTCGTTTCTTTAAAAAATACCTTATTAGCATTGCATAAACTTTATGGTGTATTACGCAGTCATGAAACCCAGTGTTTGTATGAAAGCAACTGAGTTCATTGTCAGAAATCAAGGATCTCTGTATGACACTGAGAATTATTTAAATTTTAGTGAAAAGTTTCTTGGTCGATATTAACTCTGCTGATTAGAGAATTGTGCTACTTAAGGAAAAAAATCAGGAGCTGATAACTGAGTGGGCTAGTTGATGTCTTGTAGCAATGACCTTAGAGAGCATTCTGGATCTGGCCAGTCTGGCTGGGGCTTTTAATAGTTATACACCAGTTGTGTCCAGCAGAAAGGTGGAGAACGGTTTTGGGTTAGGGCAGGAAAGTCTCACCTAGCTGATATCAATCAAAGTCTTATTCATTGTTTTCATTATTCATCCTTGCATTTACTTAGTAAACATGCATTGAATAGCTTTTTAGTGTTATTTAGTTCAGTTTTATATCATGATGTTACATAACTTTCACAACACTCTTATCTTGTAACTGAGGCTCAGAGCAAATAAGAAAAGCCCTACTCTATACCTATAATAGAAGGTCATGCAGGAGTGAAAGCCAGGTTTTCTGCCTTAAGTATTCTTTCCCTACACTGTGGCTTAGTGAGACATTGCCTCATAAAACAAATTAAAAAAATCGGTGTAACAATCAACTTTTGTTATTAAAAGTGTTTGTCTCAAACCTTCCCTTTTATCTAATCAAATATGCTGGCCAATTTCCCTTCAAGTAACATTAAGGTATTCAAATTTTATCTTTTATATTTATTTTAAGAACATTATTTTTATTGAGATTACATTTCCCAGGAAATTTGATAAAGATGAAGCACACATCAAATATGCCAGTTATAGCTATATAGAATCTGTATAAAAATATGAATTTCATTTTAGATTTTTGCAGGCATTATCTTCACCTAATATTGCAGGCCTCAATTTCATTAAGAATTACCTTCACAAAATAGTAAAATGATATATAAGTAATACAGATAGAGATATGTTTTAAAAAATCTAGACAATCTGATTCTAAAGTGTCTGAAATGAAAGTACCCAGGAAATTGCTGAAAATGACAATAACAAGAGGGTATCAGCCTCAGCAAGTGTTAAAATCTATTATAAATCTACAATAATTACAACATCAGAATAATGGAATGTGAATATAGATCAGTCAATGGGGAAACATAAAAGCTATAAACCCAAATATATGAAATAATTTAGTACATAATAAATGTGGTATTGAAAAATCTGAGATAACTATTAAATGGTGCTGAGACAACCAGGCAATCAGTTCACATAAAAGGAAATTTATATGGCTCTTAAGCATATGGAAAGATGACCAGCTCCACTTTTAGTAAGAGAAATGTGTATTAAAATCATAAAGTAAACTTAACAAAGATTTTTAAATATGAGAATCAACACCCTTGAGTTATAAATCGTCTCCATCTTCTGTAGGAAAGATGAACACCATTTTACCTAGAAATTCGATTTCCAGATTTGTATAGTCCCTTTAGATGGTACACGAGATCTTGCTTAACACTACTTTTTCCAACTGCTGAGGTAAGTGAGATTAATATCTTTATATATGCATGGTTTCATGCCGTCTCAGTTTTATACATAGCTATATGACTGTATTAAGTCTAAAAATAAGATAAGAATATTTTCTATGTATTTAATTTTTTAAATCACATATAATTTTAGCATGCACAGTTTCAGTTTTACATTTTATTCTTTTTCCTCTACAAAGTCTACCTTGGGGAGGGAGTCCGATCTTCAAATCTCCAACAATTTTTTCAAAGAATCACTTTGGCTATTATCATTTTCATTTCATGTTGGCTCTTCTTAATTATGAATTAAAATAAGCAGCTGATGTTCTCTTATTTATAATGAGGTTATTCCATGAGAAAATTGTGAGGAATTCCTCTTTGGTATGTACTAACTATGGTCAGGTCATGAGTGACAAATTAAAAGCAAAAATTAGATATCTTCAGCTGCAAAATGGCAAGGTAAAATATCCCATTGAGGGACAATCTTCTATTTTAACTTTGAATATTATTATGAAAGTAATCTAAATCAGGTTTCCTTTCTTTTCAAAGTCTCTTGCATGTCTATTTTCTTTTCTTTTCTTTTCTTTTGTCAGTGTGGGGCCTGAACTCTGGGCCTGGGAGCTGTCCCTCAGCAATTCAGCTCAAGGATAGCACCCTACCACTTGAGCCACAGCGCCACTTCCAGCTTTTTTTCTGCTTATGTGGTGCTGAGGAATTGAACCCAGTGCCTCATGCATGCAAGGCAAGCTCTCTACCACTGAGCCACCTTCCCAGGCCCTCTATATTCTTTTATAAACTTTTATGTAAATAGGTGGTTGGAAAAGAAGAAAACTGGTCAAGGAGATCAGACAAATGATTATTTCTCTGATTAAAGTGTGGTGGTCTGTGCAGTTTTCAGAAATCTGTAATATCTCAGGTCTCTTAGCAAACCAGATCCTAACTAATGTTCAAACTAGGTAGCTACTCATCCTTAACTGCTGAGATGGTAGAGGCTCTTGTTTTTAGTAGACATTATCAATAAGAAAGATTGATATGAGGGCTGGGAAGATGGCTCAGTGGTAGAGCGCTTGCCTTGCATGCCTGAGGCCCTGGGTTCGATTCCTCAGCACCACATAAGCAAAAAGCAAAAAGCCGGAAGTGGCGCTGTGGCTCAAGTGGTAGAGTGCTAGCCTTGAGCTGAAGAGCTGAGGGACAGCGCCCAGGCCCAGAGTTCAGGCCCCACAACCGACCAAAAAAAAAAAAAAGAAAGATTGATATGAAAGGAGAGACATTGACAAAGTTTGATTAGACATTTGCTCCAGTATTTTGTGTTTTTTTCAGTCTTTTTTAGATCTAATAACACAGAGTGGGGTTGAAATAATTCATTTATCCCAGGAAAATTAGGGAAATGGACTACTCAATGTATTAATTATTTCATTCAACAACCATTTATTGAGTGCCTACTTTGTAACAAGGCTTTAGGCTATGTAATAGTTGAATTTACAAAGATAAGTAAAACATGTCTCTGCATATCAAAGGACACTGGCATTTATTTAATCCCAGAATTTTCCTATTGCTTTGCCAGGTAGGTAGTGGAAATGAATGTGGTTATTTTGTTAGATCTTTTATATAGAGCTCTGGGACAATTAAAGACTTCTTTGGAGAGCAGCTTAAGAAAAGTTTTTTTTTTTTAAACCCAGCAAATGGTGAAGTTCACTCTCATAGTTCCCTCTGTATCCTGTACCATTAAGATGCCAATTGATTGCTAATTGCTCTGCATTATCCATAAGCCAGATACAAACATGTTTAATGGCATGCTCTTTGTTGTAATTTAGGGGCAGTGGCTGCTGTCTGTCTCTGTACTTTGGAACATTTTTTTTTCTGAGCCTACAAAGTGTTTGGCTGGCATGCAAGGGCCTGAGGAAACTTAAGCAGAAACCTGGTTCCATGAAACATAATCCTACCACACCCTGAAACGGATAGATAGTTGTGCTGTGCACACGCAGATGGGTAAGTGGAAGACTTGTCAGCCAAAATTGTGAAGGTGCTTCCACACAGCCAGCCAGTTCTGCCAAAGAGAAAAGCCACTTGCCAAGGGCAAACATGAATGGCCGTGAAAACCATGTTTTCCTTCTACCAAAGTTGGTTCTGAGTACTAAAGCTAGAGACTAATGCGAAGTTGACATCGCAAGGAAATTATTTCTGGTTCAGTGAGGTGTCCCTGTTTTGAATTCAAGATTTTTTTTCCCCTGTATCAGAGATGAATAACTGATAATCAATTCAAAAGCCAACGTTTAAAGAAATTTAAATATATAATTGTGCTGGCCTGGTGACTGCAACTCTTACCAGGCAGTAAACCAGAATAAAACTTGGCTTCAGGGATTCTCATTGCTCCACAGAGTCTCATGGAAGGTGGAGGAAATATTGTCAAATACCATTAAAAGTGAAAAATAGTAGGTCCTTTTATATCTAAAGTCATTTTAGTTATCTCAGCATTGATATAACCTAACCTCCCCACTCTTACTCTTTATTCTTTATTTATTCTTCAAAACAGAAGTGGTTTTTTGTTTCACTTACAATTCCATAATTGTTTTCTACAATTCAGGAGGATTGGTTCCCTAGATATGTGTCATTTTTTTTTAACTATCTCTTGTCTTCTTGAGCATTTGTGACTCTCTGCTGTGCAAACCAGGCTTTCACTGTGCTTCATGTTAAAGACTTCGCTCAGGTCTTTTCCACTCACTGGACAGAGCACAGTGTTGATAAAAACAGATTGGCTCCCACCTGTTGTGTATGCTCTTGGTGCTCCATCTGAATCTTCCTCCCCCCCTCCCCTGCCAGTGTGTTCTCAGAGTGTTCTCTGTTCTTAGTAGCCTTTCTCTGAAGACTCACCCTTGTCTAAATAGGAGTCTTTGCATTCTGCAGCATCTGTCAACAATCCATAGTCTGTGATGAAGAAATGAAGAGTCAGCCTTGTCTCAGGACCAATTCTGAGATAAATTTGTGCTCCAGAGCTCCTCATGGGACTAGGCTAAAGTTAATACTTGCAAGGTCCTTATTACACTTAGCTTTCTCCTGCCTCATCCTGCTGTCTTCCCTCCTCTTCCCCTGGGAACACCAGAGGAACACCAGGGTCTGCATCCAGGGAGTGTGACAGTCACCTTCATTATAAATGTTTATGGTAAGTGGGTAAGAATGTGGGAGTGGGAATGTAACTGGAGAGGGCTTAGCATATAATTTACCCTAATAAGTGTTGGTTAAATGGATGGATTTTCCAGGCTTGGTGTTTGGATTAAAAGTAACACAGCTATCATCAAAAGATCTATTTCCCAAAAAAGGGCCAGACACCTTGATTCACTCCTGGACTAGAAATGAAATGATGAGGAAAATTTCATATGGCTTATTGCAGAATACAAAAAAATTGATGATTGTTAATGAGGTTAATTAATCAACAGGGATTATTCAGTGCCAACTTTTCCCAGCATGTCACTAAGTACCTTGGTCTCTGGTAGGTTTGCTGAGAAAATAACAACCAAGCATAACACACACACACACACACACACCCCACATCACACCACAACTCCAGAAACCTTATACAAGTGAAATCCTCTTATCTTGGAGTAGAGGCAAAACTTATTAAAATGAAACAATCTGAGAAGTTATGAAACTATGTCATCACATGCCGAAATGTGTTTCATATGTCATAAATTCTGAAGGAGTTCAGAAAAGAAATTAGATATAGTTCTTGGGAGAGGGGAGGGAAGAAGCCATTCCAAGTTGACAAAGTAGAAATAACAACATTGGTGATAATAAGGAAAATTTGAAGAAGAAAGCATTGTGATAGTAAAGAAAATGCAAACATAAAAAAGTAGAAAATGTTTCTCCATTTCTTTTCCTGTCCATTTTAACATCCATCCTTATTTGCTCATAGATTAATGCATCCAGCCACCACATATATTTTGAGCATCTCTGTGCCAGAGATTGTGTCTTAGGAATCTGTAGAATGAACATAACCCCTTTCTGCTCTCATAGAATAGGCTATTTCATTACAGAGTTGTTCTGGCTTTATGTCAGTAGAGGTGCTAAGAAAAACAAAGGAGAGACCTGAGATCCAAACATGGAGGAAGGATTCACATGGTTTCCTCAAGAAGACACAACTAATTCAAGACTTAAAGGATGGACAGAATTTAGCCAGCCAATGCAGGTTATATGGGGAAAAGTGGTTTTTTTTTGGGGGGGGGGTGAGGGGTTTTTTTGGTGGTGTTAGGATTTGAACATAGGACCTCCTACTTGCTAAGCAGATGCTTTACCACTTTAACCATCATTTCCCTAGCTTGTTTATGCCTTTAGATATTTTTCAGGTAGTGACTCACATTTTTTTCCTGGGCCAGTCTTATACCAAGGTCTTCCTGTATAGCTTGAACTACATAAGGGTGCCACCACAACCATCTTATTAAGATGGAAGTCTTGGTAAATTTTTTTTTCCCTAGACTTGAACTGAAATCTTCCCTATCTTTACTTCCCTCATAGCTAGGACAACAAGAGTTAAGCCACTGTACCTGGCCCAGTGAAAGGAAAAATAATTCTATAGAAATATTGAGAAACAGTACTTGGTACAGTATGACTAATGAATGTGGATAGAGAGACAAATAATCAGAGTTCAGATCAGGAACCATTCCAAGAAAAGGAGCAAGGAATTCATTGAAAGGCCATGCTAACCACTGATTGGGTATTACAATGATATGATCAATGTATTACTTCTGAAACACGGTCTTAGCTGGTGGACACACAAAGAACCCATGATAGAGGATGTGATAGAGGATGGTGGGAATAAGAAAGGTGAGAGGAAGAGCAACATAAATAAGTGTTTCATTGGTGTCTAGAAAGTAGAACAAAGCTGGCCTATAATATACTAGAGAATTTACCCTGCATATTTAGGATAAGAGTAATACATTTCTTCTTTCTTTTTTCATCTTTTCCTATTTTTTCAAGTATTTTTATTATCTATAAGTAGTTTTACAAAGGGGTGACCATTCAACAAGGCAGTTGGTCTTGATCAATGGCACTCCTTTCAATGTTTGCACCTATCCCTTCCAAAAAACCCTCAGTATTCTTAATTTTTTAGGAGGTATTGGATGTTTTTTTTGCCATTCAACAAAGTAGTTTATGAACACAATGTATCTTGATCTGTGTCATCCCCTTCAACATTTTCACACACCCCCTTTTGGATCTTAATTTTGTGCTATGTATACAGAATTCTTGACTGTATTTACCTCTTCTTCCTCCTAATGCCATTTTCATTAGATCAGAGAGAATAAAGATCAGAAAATACATAATCACAAAATTTTGGATCATTTTGAGTTTAAAAATCAACATTCACATAGTGTTTGTGAATACATGGGTCTGGATGTTAGAAGAGTGTTTTGCACTGGTTTAAGTTTAGGGTTTCTGCTAACAAAGCACTCAATTTACCATTTTCTTTCTTTCTTTTTATTGTGAAAATACCATACAGAGGGGTTGCAATTACATGGGCAAAGTAATGAGTGCATTTCTTATCAAGCATTGTTGCCTTCTCCTTTGTTTCCCCTTCCCATCTCTTCCCATCTCCCATCCCCATCCCTCCCCCCAGCTCTCCCCCCCCCCCCCCGCCAAAGTTGTACAGTTCATTTTTCAACATAATGACTTGTACATCTCATTGTTGCAATGGGTCCACCTGTATCCCTATTTAAACAATTTGTTTTTTTCCCTTCCCCTCCACAAATTATACCAACATCAAATACAGTGAAAGCAGGGGTTATACCTTGGGGGAGGGACATCATTGTTTAATGGTATCATTAACTTCCCAACTCTTAGGAGAAACTTTTATATCCTTAAGGAAAATTATTGGATGTATGAACTTCCTGAAAGTTGTATGCAAAACTTTGGGTGTGAATATGTGCATTTTTCTAGTACTATGAACCATATGTTTTTGTGCGATTTTTCAACAGAAAAATGCAGATTAGAAATGAAATAGGGTCATCTTGTGTCCATTCATTTTTTTAAAAAATTTACTCATAAGTCAAGCTCTATAGTTTTCTCTCATTGCTAGTATGACAGTTCAGGTACTTAAAGCTTGCAACCTAAACTGTTCTTTTTATTACAATGTATCAACTGTTCAATACATGTGACTAGTATATATTTGTTATTCTTCAAAATGCTATAAACTATATTGAATGCTCACACTTATGAATAGCAGAAAAATCTTATTTTTGTTAGCTCCTTCTAGTAATCATCATCATAGATTACTGATATTTTTTTGGTTTGCAATTCAGCTGTTAAAATCTCAGTTTTAGTTCCAAAACATAGTACTTTAAAGTAAATTAACAATTGCTCAGACCTGAATACAGAGAAGTGAGGTTTGCTTGGTTCTCTATCTTATTCCTTCTCTCATGTAGTTGTTCTGTGCATAGGAGAATAGGGAAGGTAATCAGGAATGAAAGGAATTTGATCGTATTACTTGCATCCTGTTAGAGGCATCCTATTAGAGAACTAGCTAGCTGGTAATAGTTCTAGACAACTACTACTTCACCTAAACTAATGTTTGAGTATGATACCCAGCCTCTAGTTACGTGGTATGGTATCCTGGGTGCTTTTTGATGCCTAGCCAGCAGTCTTCTGGGGGCAGAGAAACTTCCTTACCACACTCCTGATGGATGACTCTCTGTATCCTTACCCTATTCATTCATTTGGCCAGTTTGTTGTTGTCCATCCTGTATTTGATGATCTGGGCTAAAGTGTGAGGGAAACTTGTTTAGTCTCAATGTGTGTGAGATTAGGAGATGGAAGCAACCTTAGAATCTTATGACGCAAATGTTTACCGTGTCTTAGGATCCAGCTTCCAAGGTGTTTTGTGTATTTTCCTGGGACTGGGAACCTGCAGGTGTTGCAAAGGTTCTAGACAATCTTGTCTACATAATTATGTGTTCAGATTTCAGAAATGATTCTCTAGTGGAACCTGGATTGCTGGCCCAGGGGAAAATAAGCTCAAATGCTTCCCTACCATGAATGTGAAGAAGATAAAATATTGACTTACAAACTCAACTCTCCCCCCAAAATGACTCCTCTTTGCTTACCTCTTGGGGGATGCTCTTTTGATTCTGCTAGAAGTTCTCTTCATTAGCAAATCCTCAGTCAGAGATGTTTATGACATTGTTTTCTAGCCTTAAGTCATTTCTACTGGTGATCCAAGCAAATAGAGGTCTCCATATTTTTACACTATCATGTTATTAGTATGCATGATACAATTTCTTATGAATCCTTCCTGATTATTATTTTTTATTTTTATTTATTTATTTGTGTATTTTTGTCAGTCGTGAGGCTTGAACTCTGGGCCTGGGCTCTGTCCCTGCGTTCTTCAGCTCAAGGGGAGAGCTCTACCTCTTGAGCCACAGCACCACTTCCAGTTTTCTAGTGGTTTTTGTTGGAGATCAGAGTCTTACAGACTTTTTTGCCCAGGCTGGGTTTGAACCATGATCCTCAGATCTCAGCCTCCTGAGTAGCTAGGATTACAGGCATGAGCCACTGGTGCTTGGCCTTCCTGATTATTTTAATTGCAATGACTGCCCAAGAAAAATCTTTTTGGATTGGTCTCCAATGTCATTAAAAAGTCAACTTTGTGGACTCATTCTTACAAGTTGACTAACATGGCATTAACCAAACAACTCTCATCCTATTATATCTCCATGGTGCTTTCCATCTATTTCACTGGCTCTCTTACCACTTGTTTAATAGGAATCAATCCCCTCTATCCACTTGGCAGTCTCAAGGAAGTGGCACTGTGGCTCAAGTGGTAGAGCGCTAGCCTTGAGCTGGAGAGCTGAGGGACAGCGCTCAGGCCCAGAGTTCAAGGCCCACAACTGACAAAAAAAGAGTCTCCACTTGGCAGCATGATTTTATTTACCTGAGAGCTTGTAAGAGATCCTTTATTCATCAGTTATCACCAGGAGCCTAACACGATGCCCTGAATATAGCAAATATTCAGCAATTTTATTAGACTGATATAATAGGTTAGGTGGGTCAGATTATGGAAGGAGCCTTAAATACTAGTTTGGTTGATACCTATTTAAGAAGAAGAAGACAGTTTCTTGAAGCCATCTATTTTTGCAAGTTACAAAATACTTCTAAAATACAAACATAGTGACCAAAGCAAACCATGTAGCTGTAACAAGGGAACCTATTCACAAACATGACAGTCTATCTGCTAAGCTACTCCCTGGCATGTCAGTATCTGAATGACACAACAAAACCATGTGCTGTGGGTCTCAGTCCAACAACTGGGAACATACAGTCTAAAAGAAAATCAAATGTGGATGTCCCCAGAATTAGCATTGTACTAGTGCCAGGTCTCACTAATGTGACAGAGGTAGGGCAGAACTGGGTAGGTGAGGTAGAGGGTGGTACCACTCTAGCTGTGCAGTGGTGAAGAAAGAGAAAATGAGGTGACTTGGGCCAAATCCTGTCAGGTGGGAAGGAAATCCATATGGATGTCTGTTGGCAGTGTGAGCATCCTGCATTGTATGGGCATGTGGTTGGTGCCATCAGGCATCTGAGCATCTGGCTCCAACCAAGCAGAGCTTCTGGATAAACTTCATCTTCAAGGGTGGCTTTAGGCAGAGGGCTTCAAAGAAGACTCAGGGACTTCTGAGAAGCATTCAAAATTTGGCCATACTAAAAACCTCACTTTATATGAAAAAAAGTCTTAAATGTTCTTTAAAAAACTCATTTAAAATGTCTTGACTTTATAAACAACGAGTCCCACATAAATACATGCTATTCTAAATACATTCGGAAGACCATCTTTACACATCTACATTTCATTTGGCTTGCTAATTTTTAAGAGCCAGCTCTAATAATACATATGCATTATGCATTCGCTAATAGCAGCCACATATGTTTACAGCTGCCTTCATATTCATATCTTCCCTCACCTGATATGCACACCTGCTTCCTGAGATGACCATTCATGCAAGCAGTGCATCTATGCCCTCGTAGCCATGTGCATATGCAAATGCTCATTTCTCCACCAAACCTGAGGATCTTACAAACTTTTTCTTCTCTTTCCAGCCTATGCTGAACCAGGCAGCTGTTTTAGGTCATTCTTTGACCCAGCAGCTACAATCTAGGTAGAACAGCTGTGGTCAGAAACTTGGCCAGGACTGGCTGCCAAGAGAGGGCTGGAGGTGGCTGCATTGAGCAGAGCTGTGGAATGTGGGCGGGGCCAGAGGAGAAGAGGCACAGCTGATGCCACTTTTTCAAGAAGAAGGTGGGAAACTCCCCTGCCTCCCCAGTGAGATGACTGAAGGCAGCTGTGTGCTGCGGATGCTCGGAAAATGAGATGGTAGGGCTTAGCCTGGGATGGAGCAGCTGCTGTAGTCTGAAGGGCACCGCCAGGTCATCTTCTGATGTGGGCATGGCTCCAGCGCCTGTGTGTCAGTTGGGAGATAGTCTCCAATCTCTTCGGGAAGGACACTGTCCAGAAGGGGCTGGCAAAGCTGATGAGTTCCACACACATCAGGGCATGCATTTCCATATGTTTACTACAATGTGTGGGGAACCTTGTTCATGAGATCATTTTTGAATGTTTCTGGCCAGTAGGAAAAGCTTAGTGTTAGAAAGGATGGGCGAGGGCACCCAGCACTCTGTGAAACCTTACTGGTCCTGCGAAGATGATACTCCTGACAAGAAGCAGGATTCCTCTGTCAGGGAGACTAGTCTAGCTCATTTCACTCCACACTTAGTTTTCATCTCTTGTTCCAGTTTACCTATTCTAAGCCAAAGGAAGAAGTGAGCTTCTGAGCTCTCATAATTTTGGGAAACATTTAACATTTGAGAACCAATAAATGAAGCCATAGCAAGATCTAGTCTTGGTCATTAAATGCCAACCAGGTTCAAAGGTCACTTGTTTTTAACACAAGAGTTGATGTCTAGTGAGATTATAAGAAAAAGTCTGAACTACTTGTTGGATTTTACTGCTCTTGTAGCTGTTCAGTCTTTTAAAATTATTTTATTAGCATATATTGATGGTACACAATGAGGGTTTCATTTTGACGTTTTCATTCATGCACATAGCATACTTTTGTCATTATTTCTCTTGCCACTGATTTTACCTCCCCTACAGGGCCAGTGTCCTTCAATAGTCCCTGTAGCTGTCAGCCAAGCTTCACTAAGCTGTTCTATGCAGAGCAACCTTCTACCTGCTGTGTCCCAGATGGCCAGTGGTCACCAGTAGTATTCTACCATGACTGGAGAAAGACCTGTGGCTGCAGAAAGACCAGGCTAAAAACCAATTGCTGGATGAATATCTCCAGCATTCATCTTCCTAACTTCTATGCCTTCAACACCCTTTCCTTCATCCTAACCAGTAGACATGCTTACTCTTTTATTTAGCAATGGGATTGGCCATGGTGTGATTTACCTCTTTCTTTGGCTACTTCTTAGCAACAGCTGCTTTCTCAGCTTGATTTCACTATCCATATTTGCTATGGATAAATCCATGAACTGAATACATCTGTCTATGGCAGCTGGAAATTAGAATCTACTACTATGTAATCTACTTCTTGGGAAGGGGTAGACAACAGAGCTGAAAACTAAACTAATATTTGAATTGAAAAGTTAGTCCTTTAACATCCCATCAAAATTCTTCTCTCAGCATATTTGGAGAGGAACATCTGAACATAAAAATTCATATTAACATGTGAATGTCTACTAGGTAGATAATCAAGGTTAATTTATGGCTCTTTGAAAGGATAATTTCAAGAAATGATGATCTTTTTCTGACCAGAGGACTGAGACTAGAGTGTGTCAAGTTCTCAATCGCTAGAAGATTTACCCTGACATATCTCTGGTCTTGTGCTATTAGTATTTTTATTCATCTTTCACATGACACCAACTCTACCAAGGACAAGGTTCATAAGCCTCTACATAATATACTCTTCAACCTTCAGTGGGGGTGATATCTGCATTTTCTCCTGGGGTACAAATTTAGAATTGCAGTCTTCCTTCCTATTCCTATCAATGTATGAGTTCCTTGGCAAGGGTGTAACAAAGTGAACTTTCTTCTTCTCTACCTTCTCCAAAAGTCGCTGCCTGGTTTCTTGACAGTCCATGCTATTTGCTTATATATAATCAAATTTAATTGGAAATAGTTTTCATGGGTCATTTTCTTTTTTTACAAGAGGCTACAAAGAATATGAAGAACAATCCTTTATTAGTTGATTCATAATAATTGTGATGATTATCCTATCTTACCTTGTACATGTCATATTTAATTGTCATCTTAATCTTGAGGTAATAATCACTTATAGTTAAACAAACTGAGATTTAGACATAATAATTTGTCTAAAGTCCTGTAGCAAGTAAGTGGTTATTTTAGAGTTCAGATAAAAATGTATCTGTTTCCATATTTTGTGATCCTTTCAACAAACCTATCTAGCTGGGGGTGATCTGTTTCCATGAATAAAAATATTCCTTTTTTTCCCTCCAAGTTGAAGACCATCTTCTTGACTAAGGAAGGCTTGTTCCTCTTCTTGACATTCCTGGAGTTTATGAAGTAAGGAACCTTGAGATAGACATATCTTAAGCAGGCTAGCCAGCAGAGAGTCACCTCTGCCCTTTAACTTCTTATTTCTGGTCATCAATAAATGGGACAAACCAGCTTTATCAACCATTGGTTGATTTTGTACCTACACTTCTGTTGTTACATATGCATGTCTTTTCTTTATGTTTTAATACCTTAAGTATTCTTTGTTGGGATGAGAAAGGTTCAAGATAACCAGGATTCAGTGGAGCTAGCTTCTGGTATGCACAGTAATCATTCCAGTATCATACCTCCTGAATCTCCTTGGAGATCCAATCTCTGTTTCCAAGGGGCCATAATTCTCTGCTTTTGTCATTCCAGAGTCAGGTGTCATGCAGAGACCTCCAATACAGCTTAGCTATTGGCCAGATTATGCAGCCATGGTCACCCTAAACTGTTGACATGGCCACCCTATTTGCCTTTCACTCAGAAACCCCTATATAGGTTTTGATAGAGACCTTCTTCTCACACCAGTGCTACTCCTGACCAGCTTGTGTTTTGTGTTCCTTTGTGATGTGCTGAACTTCCTAACTCTAGAACATGTGTGTATAATCAACTTTGGTTTTTGTTTGTTAACCCAGCCTCTCTGTCCCCACTTTGTGACCACCTCTGACTGAAGATCACACAGAAGGACCTAGAATGTTTCCCAGAGAATTGAAGGCATAACTTTACTTCCCTTTGTTGCAAGGGAGCTAATAGTTCATTTGACAGCCAGAGTGAGTTGACTGGCAGAGAAGTTAAAAGGTAAATGTCCAATTTGCTCCTGACCTGTAGACAGAAGATAAGTTTGTGAAGTGCAGCTGGGAAAAATTCTAAAACTACAGAGCCTGAACTGTGAATGTGTGGAGCTGTAGAATAAACACTGTGACTGTTGTTACTTAGTGGCAGCTGATATCATCTGCTAGCTTTGCATATATTCCTCTTCATTTTCTAAGGCAAGCCACAGATGTTTTATCCCTTGTGATCACACCTGCAAACCTAAAACCAGTTTTAAAAAAATGGGATAGCAGATGTTGAAATTGGAACAGTTATGCAATTGGACAGGAAAAAGGAGCCACCAAAATGATTCCACTATGTTTTTTTTAAAATCTGTGCAAATGCCAAGAAGTAACTTCTCTTTTAGCTATAATACAATTGTCCTAGCATTTCCTGTTTTCCCCAATGCAAAGGGCATTTTGTACATTTTAATTATATAAAAGATGATCATTTTCATTCTATCCCTGATATATAACTCACCTTTAATGAATTGTCCCATGATATTCCTGACCCACAAGCATGAAATAAAGGAATGCTTTTAAGTCATATGAGGGCACTACATTTGCTGATGCTAAAAATGCGTTAGTCTGATAGGAAAGTTAATTAAGCAATAAGACATTCTATGATGTGAATTATTGTATAATAACTCATGCTTTTGGTGTAGCAAGGCACAGATCTGAAGGCCAAGCACCCCTACAGCAAGTGGGTATGAATTATGCTACAATAACTCAAGTCCTGGAGTTTTCCATAGAAGCAGAGGAAGAGGGGGTGAAAACCAAGGAAAAAAAATCAATACCTTGCATGTAAGAGAGTCACTCTAAAATTCCTTAAGCTTTCCTTAAGACAATACTTAATAGCAAGACTTTCAGAATAAAGGACACTGGGTTCCTTTGTTGTTGTGGTTATTTTTTAATTGAGGAAACACAACAAATTTCCAGATTAGAGTCTCCTGAAAAAAATACTTTTCCTGAAGTATGGCCCTTTGGAAGGTCAGCAACTTGGTGGATTTTTTTTTTTCCTGACACCAACATCAAATAATGTATCTCTTTACAACGCTGGAAATTTCACTTTCTAAGCACAGATCTTTGGATTAGAAACTATATGTCTTGTTAGAGAAAAGGGTCCAGTAGCCAAAGGCTTCTGAATCAGGAAAACACTGTTTTTCGCTCGTTCCTGTGTTCCACATTAAACTGGAGTTGGAATTTGACTTCAGAATACAGTAAAAAAAAAAAAAGTCTGACCTCCCTAGGCTCTCTCTTTTTTTGACCTGAAGAACTAAAGACAGGGTGAACTGTGTAGAAGTTCAAGAGTTAAATAGAATAAGCCCATTTGGAAACCTACACAAAAACAGGGGGCAAAACTAGGTCCACAGAGATCTTTTCTTGCTGTTCTTCCCTTTCATGGCCATATTGATTTAATGAATGATGATGTACCTAACAAGTCCCAATTAGCTGATCTGGTCCTGTTAATCTCACAGCTGGATAGCTTGACAGCCAATCAGATCGCTCTTTGTTAAAATCCAATTTAACAAGAACGGTATCTGCGGAAGCAGCAGCAGCATATTCCTCCATGTAAATGTGAGCCTACCAGACTGATTGAGATTGACAAGAACGTGCCCTGTCCAGCCTGTCTCATCTGAAGCTGAACACAAAACAGCTTTCCTGCCTTCTTTTTGCTCTCTCCTTGGTAACCTTCAGCCCCAGCCTTTGTGGAGACAAGCAGTTCAACAAATCTGTGACTTCAGATACCACAAGTTTGCTGGTGAGATTCCAGAATTGAGTCAGACCATGCTTCTCTCCATACGACTAACAGATGGTATTAACATTTTTTCAACACTGTACAAAGGGAACAGCTTCAGACAGTGTATCTGTTATTCTTACAGTTACTCTGTTACCTCTCCGTGTGGCACTGATATTGACTCTCTTTGGTCCTGTTTGGAAAGCTTATTTTAACCTTTATTTTTCCTCCTTCATTCTTAGTTTTTTTGATGGGATGTTGTTCGGTGTCTTCTCTGAGCCACTGGAGAGCTTATTGATTTCCTATTCATCTTATAAAATTGTGGAGGATATTTGACTAACAAATTCCCCATTGTGGAAAAAGCATTCTCATGAACAAAGATGGGTGGTAGAAGTTATCAAACATTTTATAAAGAGCCGAATGATGTTTTTGGCTTTGTAGTCCTGTCCTGCCTAGCCACTAGCAACCATTGATAACATGTAAAAGAATGAGGAAATCTGTTCTAACAAAGCATTATTTATGAAAATATACCAATGAAGCCAGGTGCCAATGGCTCATACCTGTTATCCTAGCTACTCAGGAGGCTGAGATCTGAGGATCGTGGTTCAAAGCCAGCATGGGCAGGAAAGTCCATGCGACTCTTATCTCCAATAAGCCACTAGAAAACCGGAAGTGGTGCTGTGGCTCAAGCGGTAGAGTGCTTGCCTTGAGCTGAAGAGCGCAGGGACAGCACCCAAGCCCAGAGTTCAAGCCCCACTACTGGCAAAAAAAAAAAAAAATAGACCAATGATGTTATAGGGAAGAAGGGTAAGATTTTGTATGCTTCCTTTAGATCATGGATTCTCAAAAGTTGAGATGAGGATACAAAGGCAATGATGTTAGGATATTGGGAATTCAGTAGTTCAATGAACAGATAAAGAATTGGAATCAGACAGGTGAGTGACTGAATTTGAGTTCAGCTATTTATACATAAATGGCTTTTGAAGTGTTATTCAACTTGTATCTGTTATACTTTCCTCATACTTAAAAAGTCATCTTATCTAGAACAGAAACAGAGATCAGAGCTGGGATCAGAGGCTGGTCTACAGTTATCAGTTTCCTTTGCAGTGAGAACTTCCCTGTCATTCAGGTTTATCTGATCAACGAGGCAGAGATGGGTGCTAGTTCTGATCTAAAAACCTCGAACGTCAATAGACTCATTTTGACTACAATTTTAATTTTGCTGAGTGGCATCTGAATATGATGATGTGGCCTTAGGCCCAGGTACAAGAACAATGCATTTCAGGATTTGGAGAAGCCACAAAGAAGGAGTCTCGTTCCCGAACTGCTGTTTGATAAGCTGGAAAACTTACTGGACTGTTTTGTGAGAGCTGAATATTCTCGAAGTAGTTCATGTTATTGGTCTCTTGCTTCACTATTACTCTAATGCAAACAATACAATATTGTACTTGCATGATTATTATGAAGATATAAAATAATTCATGTAAAGTACTTGGCATTTAGTGGGCATTCCATAAAAGATAGCTTTTATCTGCTTTGGTATTCAAGAGGGCCCCAGCAAAATTGGTTTTCTCGTATCCATTTGCTTGATTGTAGTAAAAATAATCTTTGTAAAATATAAACCTGATTATGTCATCTGCCATCCTAACATCCTTAACAAGTCACTTTTTAACTCTTTAGAAACAAATCATAATCCTTACCCTAACCTTCAAGGCTTTTGCTAATGTTGCTAGCTCCATTTCTTTTTAAAGTCCCCGTGCCCTCAATTTTGTCTTTTTGTTTTTGAAGTTTTGTAGGCATGCTATCGTCTTCCTTCAGAAGTCTGCTCATGCTCTCTACCTTGAAAGTGTCCTGCTTCAACTAAACCTCTTCCTTCATCCTTTATGCGTTTTTATCAGATGCTTTGGGAAATTGTTATTGATACCAAGTCAACTCCATCTAGCATTACTTGCAGTTTATTTCTAGCATGATTCACAATTTTGATGGGAATGTGATCACTGGAAGTTCCTCCACTATGTTGTAAACACTTTACTAAAGGAGTTTTAAACACTAGTAAATAAATCTCTTTTTAGCAGATACCAGTATTGTTGGACAAGGGGAGTTGTGTTAGCTTTCTGTTCCTATTAACAAATACCTGAGATAAATAAACATGGAAGAGAACTTTGTGTTGTTTTATGATGTCAGAGATTTCAATCCAAGATCTCCTGGCTTTACTGCTTTGGTTCAGTGGTTAGATAGTACATCATGGTGAGAGAGTGTACTCCAGGAGTATAGTACAGGAAAACTCTTCACCATTAATGAGGTCCAGGAAGCAAAAAGAGAGAGATCAAAAGGACAAAGCACCAGAAATTCCTCCAAAGACATACCTCAGAACCTAACATCCCCTTTATCAGGCCCTACATCTTAAAATTTTCACTACTTTCTAGTAACAATGTAGGCCTAGGACCAAACTTTTTAGGACATGGGTCTTTGGGGGGACATTTAAGAAACTATAACAGAAACTGAATCTCTACATATTTATTCCTTTATAAAAAATAGATTCAAATAGATTTGAACAGTTACTTTATAAGACTGAAACTAGATCACACATAGTTTGTTATTCATGACTTTTGATTGGAGAGTTTATTCACTAAAACTAAGACTTTTTTAGTTTTAATGATTTATAATTTTATAATAGCATTTTTCTTTTTTCATTGTAAATGTGGTATCCAGAGGGGTTACAGTTACATAAGTCAGTGTCACCCCCTCCCTCATTCTCTCTCAGTTTTTCCCTTCCCCATCCCCTTCTCCCAAGTTGTAAAGCTCATTTCCAACATAATATCTAGTGAGAATCATTGCTGAATTCACCCTTTGCCCACCATTTCTGTGGTTCCCTTGCCTCTCTTCAAATCAGATAAACTTATATATATATGACAAAGTATACAGAAATAAAAAAAAAACAGTGACAAAAGGGAATAAACTAAAGATAAAATGAAAGAACAAAAAAAAAGAACTGCAAAATTTACAATAAAAATCTTGTTTCCATTTCTTGGAGTTTATGTTGATAAGCATCATTTTATATGCACATAGCTATTGAGCCCTTGTGATTCTTTTCTAAGAATATCTTTTTGTGGTCTCATGGTGTGAATGTTTAGAGTGTTGTTTAATTAATCATGTCCAAGTGTAATTTTTTGTCTTAATATCCATTGCGTTTACCTGTAGAATAATAGGCACATTCTAATTGTTAAAATGAGGGAATTGGTGCAGTCTGTTTCTTTTGGACAGGTTTAACCTTGCTAAATATAATTTTTTCCATGTCTTTCCATTTCCTTATAAATGAGGCAATGCTATTCTTTCTGATGGAAGCATAGAATTCCATTGTGTATAAATACCACATTTTCTTGATCCGTTTGTTCACTTAGGGCCATTTATATCTTAGGTAAGGTAAGCAATACTGCAATGAACATGATTATGCTGATGGCTTTAGTGCAGCCTGCTTTGTGATCACTTGGATAAATGCCCAGGTGTGGAATTGCTGTATCATAGGGAAGTTCTGTATTTAGTCTTTTGAGGAACCTCTATACAAAATGATAGCACCCACCATAATAAAGACACAAAGAAGCTAGGTGCTAGCCAGGCACCAGTGGCTCACGCCTGTAATCCTAGCTGCTCAGGAGGCTGAGACCTGAGGATCATGATCATGGTTCAAAGAAAGCCCGGGCAGGAAAGTCCCTGAGACGCTTATCTCCAATAAACCACCAGAAAACCGGAAGTGGCATTGTGGCTCATGTGGTAGAGCTCTTGCCTTCAGCTAAAATGCTGAGGGACAGCTCCCAGGCCCAGAAGCCAATCCCCATGACTGATAAAAGAAGAAGAAGGGCTGGGAAGGTGGCTCAGTGGTAGAGCAATTGCCTTGCATGTCTGAGGCCCTGGGTTCCATTCCTCAGCACCACATAAGCAGAAAAAAAAGCCGGAAGTGGTGCTGTGGCTCAAGTGGTAGAGCACTAGCCTTGAGCTGAAGAACTGAGGGACAGCGCCCAGGCGAGGATTGTGGCTTAAGTGGTAGAGCACTAGTCTTGAGCACAAAGAGGCTCAGAGACAGTGCCCAGATCCTGAGTTCAAGCCCCAGGACTGGCAAAAAAAGAAAAAGAAAACAGAATAAAAAAGAATAAAAGGCCCAAAGGAATAAATTTGAAAATACACATAACATAAAAGATTACTTCCTCTATATAATATTATAATCAATAGACATAAAAATAAAGGAACATATTAGGAACATTAATAAGTAATTCACTGAAAAAATAGTTGGCATACTATGAAAAAATAGTTATCATAATTTTAATAGTTATAATTTTACTGATCAAATTAACAATGGCAAAATATATTGATGACTTCTTATGAGAGTTAGGGACTTAGCGTCTTAGAAACTATGAGTTAGGGACTTAGAACATGGTATAAAACAGATATGATACGAATGAATAGTTGGGAATTTTAATACTTAAAAATGAAATACATGTTTATATAAGTACAGAAACATTTACTATTTATGGATTAATATATTAATATCTTCTCTTTATATAAATATTATCATGGCTATTGTAGAGCTTTTTATTTTTAAAAGTTATAAAATAGGAACTAATTTTTGTTTTGCAATGTTATTATTTTTCCCCATGTAATTTTCTTAATGGCTTTTTATGATTTGCAGACATATATTGCTTTTGTCATTATTCAGTTTGAAGCTTTCTTTTGCTTTGTTTTAAAAGTCTTTAGTTTTCACTTGACTATCCTGATTTCTCTGTAAGAAAATGTAGTCCTTTACAAATAATAAATTTTTGACTCTTGAACACAGCATATTTTCTCATTTTTTTTAAAAATCTGTTTGTCTTGTGGAAAGGAGCAATTTTCCGAATTCTTTCTTGCAAATTCCACAGACTCCCTGATACCTGAAACTCATGCTCCTTCCAGTTTAGACTCCAGAATGTTGGGATTGCAGGCATGTACTACCACACATTTTCTGCAAAATGCTTTTATTGATTTTTGAATAACATTTGCATTCTTAGTCAATCTATTGTTGCAACTGATAAGTGAAAATCTTGATGTGACTGTTAGTTGGCATTTGTTAGTTTTGGCTTATATGTATTAAAATGAAAGGTGAAAATATGATTGTTACTCAGGTAAAACGGTTCCTTTCTAAATCAGGAATTATTTCAAATTCTGGAAGGCATCTCTTGGTTTATCATGCTTTCAACTACATAATGATTATTTTCATACCACACTTAAATTTATCCTGCATTATAACATTTTCATCATCATTAAAAAAATTAGATCAGTAGTCAACAAATTATGACCAATGGGAAAATCTGATATAATGTAAGTGAAGTTTCATTGTAATGCAATCATATATGTTTGTGTATTGTCAGCTGGTGGTTTTCACCATTCAATGACAGCTACGTCATAGTGCATGTCCCATAAAGCCTAAAGTGGTTATTATTTGGCTTGTTATAGAATTTTTTTGCTAACCCCTTATCTAATCAATCAAAAACAAACCAATTCTCATTTCCTTTTCTCTTTTTAATTGTATGCTGTTTGTTCTTGCAAATACTCCTTTCAGGGCCAATTTTAAGCTATTAATATGATATCATTGAAGGTAAGTTTTTTTTAAATAAGTTTTTTATTGCAAAAATACTGTACAGAGGCGTTACAATTGCATGAGCAAGGTAATGAGTGCATTTCTTATCAAGCATTGTTGCCTCCTCCTTTGTTTTTCCCCTACCATCCCTGCCCTCCTACCTCCACAACTACATCCCCCCCCTTTCAGACTCACCCCCCCACCAAAGTTGTAAAGTTCATTTTTCGACATAACGTCTTATACATCTCATTGTTGCAATGGGTCCACCTGTATCCCTATTTAAACAATTTGTTTTTGCCCTTCCCCTCCCCAAATTATACCAATATCAAATACAGTGAAAACAGGGGTTATACCATGAGGGAGGGACATACAAAGCAACAAAGAAATCATCTTATAAATATGTTAGAAACAATAGCTTAAAAAAACCACTCGTTGGGCTGGGAAGGTGACTCAGTAGTAGAGCGCTTGACTTGCATGCCTGAGGCCCTGGGTTTGATTCCTCAGCACCACATAAGCAAAAAGAAAAAAGCCAGAAGTGGCGCTGTGGCTCAAGTGGGTAGAGTGCTAGCCTTGAGCTGAAGAGCTGAGGGACAGCGCCCAGGCCCAGAGTTCAGGCCCCACGACCGGACCCAAAAACAACAACAACAAAAAAAAAAACCACTCGTGTCCTTATCTTGGGGTTCATTTCACCTAACATCATCTTATCTGAACTTTTCTGCTTGTCTCAGACATACACTAGTTATTGTAAATAAGGGAACCCATGGGACCTATGTGTCTTTGGGCCTGGCTTACTTCACTTAATATAATTTTTTCCAAATCTTTCCATTTCCTAACAAATAGGGCAATGTCATTCTTTCTGATGGAGGCATAGAACTCCATTGTTTGTGTGTGTGTGTATATATATATATATATATATATATATATATAGTATGCCACAATGTCTTGATCCATTCATCTATATATTATATCTACCATATATACTGTATCTACGATACTGATACATAAGCTGCAAGTAATCTAAGAAGTCTGTTTTGGTATGCAGCAGAATTAGGAAGTAACACATATAAAAATTTTGATATTTACTTGACTTTAATATATTTTAAGGTTACATATTTAGTTTTTTAATAATGGTTTAATTATTTTAGTAATGCAACAATAGCTCACAAAGTTCCTTAAAGCTTAATAAATAGCTAAGTTCTCTTAATATGTGTCCATTCTAGCACCAAATATAAGAGGATTTTCAAAATATACATTGAAGAGCTCTAGCCCTAGAATTCTGATTTAATAGGTCTGAAGCAAGGCCTAAGATTTTTGTATCTAACAGGTTTCCATGTTCTGCTGATGCTGTTTGGGTAACCAGATTTTGAGACCCTGAACATTGTTATCATAAGTGGCAACAGTATCTGCCTTTGAGATTGATGGTTCAAATTACGTTAAAATTTGGTCATATTTTTAATTTGCTGGGAATTTTTTTATTGTTACTGAATACATCTTATCAATACTTATCATTTGTAATTTTGTAATGCCCCAACTCTTTTTTTAACCAATTTTTGTGATGTTTATATTAATGCATGTCCTAGTTTTTAAAAAACAAAACTATCTTTTTGTTCCTAACATTACCTATGATTATAACTTTTTCTGTTCCATTGTGAAGCTTGAACTGAGGGCTTACCATTTGAGCCATAGTGCTACTTCCAGTTTTCTGATGGTTACTTTGAGATAAGAGTCTCAAGGACTCTCCTGCTCCAGCTGGCTTTGAACTGGGATCCTGAGATTTCAGCTTCCTGAGTAGCAAGACTTATAGGTATGAACTACCAGTGTTCAGTAGGGAACATTGTTAAAAAAAAATTATTGCACTCAATTTGCTTGTTTATTTAGGGCTGAATTTTCAATATTCATAACCAAAAAGAACATTCATAGTGTTTTTGCTAGTTTTTTTGTGTTCCTTCTTATGAAGTTTTGTTTTCAACACTATACTTACTTTCTAAAATTGATTTTAAAACTTCCCATCTGTTTCAATGAGCTGAAGTAGAATTTATTCTATATGGAAATTACCTGTTTCTTGAAAATGTGAGAAGTCTCATTGGAAGAAACATCTGGTTTAGCAATATTTTAGAGGAAATTCTTTGAAATATTTAAAATTTCTCCTAGGCAGCTTTTCCATTTACACTATAGCCATTGGATTAACTTTGAGTACATCTTATTTTCCCATATAAGTTATCATTTCATCATTATTTTCAAAAATTTATAAACCTCTGAATCTGCTCTTATTTTCTCTTTCTTCCTGCTAACTTTTAAAATGTATCTTTTTTCCTCCTTTGACTGGATTTGCTATTTTGTATTTTGGTACTTAAAATATCTGATCCTAGAGTTGCTGTATAATTCTACTTACATTTTTTCCACTAAATAAAATGTGTGTTTCATTGATAACTTTCCATTTGGGACAGGGGTTTTATGAGAGGAATGAAATCACTGATGAGGAATAGTGTCCATTAAAAAAGAAAAGTCATGCCTTGCCGTAGCATTTGAGAGGATAATAGTACAAGGCTCAGGCATGGCTTCCTTATTTCTCTGTTGAAGGATAAGTGTTTTCTGCCTTGGGCTAGTGCAGTGCCTGTGGGCTAGCTTGTGAGCAGGGCTCCCATGGAATTAATAGGACTAAGATCTTAAAACTTGATGTGAACTGGTACTGTAAACATGTAGCATTCTGCTTTTGTGAGGCAACATGAGTTTCCAGCTGCTGGTAATGCCAAAAGACTCATTCTTACCACCTAGACAAATAAGGATCTACTATGAACAGGCTCACCACTACTACCTTACCATTAACAATAAGTATTTTTGCACCCTCTAGGAAATCAAATCCATTCAGGTCTCAGTAGTCTTATCTGACTAAATGGGAATGAAGAAGCTAGACAAAAACTAGAGTAATGCTGACTTAAACTAAGTAGTATTTGTGGTGATTCTTACTATTAAGAATGGTTAGGATCTTTAGAGAGGATTCAATAGAATTTAATGAACAAGCAGTCAGATATTAGAGAGTAAAGAAACAGGGCATAGCCCTTGAACTCAAGGAACTTGATAGGAATTTGAGCAAACAGAAAGGTAAGCAGTTAGTAGTAATAACTTTTTCATAATTAAGGTGAAAACCACTGTTTTAAACCATTTAAAGTGGTATTTCAGAAGTGTTCACTATCTTACTATTTAGTTATACAGTGCTTTTATCACTCCCAAAAAGAAAACATTGTACCCTTACAGAGTTAGTGCTTATTGCCTCCTTCATGCCCTGAAAACTGCTTATCTGCTTTCTGTCTCTATGGATTTAAGTTTAGTTGGATTTTGATTCCACACAAAGAATTGTACTTGGAGCAAAAGACAAGAGGTCAAATCCCTTGAACTAGCTGGGTGAAATTGAACTAGACAGCTTGCCTTTTTGAAGTTCAGGTGCTTTATCTATCAGCTATAAATAATAATATGTGATTTTTTTCTGAAGGCATAGGACAAGACCAGATGATCCATAAAGGTTACCTTGAGCTCTAAGCTTTATGATTATGTCATTTCATACTATTTTTGAAAACCATGAATTGATGCTTTGCAGTATACTAACTGAAGCTTTACTTGTTTGTAACCTTAGTGATTGAACACTAGCAGGATATCCCAGGCCTGTATTTAAAGCACAATATTATAATACTTACATGTGTTCCCAAAGCATAGTAAGGAAATAAAATAGAAAAGAAATGCACGAATGTGGTCAGCAATGTGTCTGAAAGCACTACTTATTTGTATCATTAAGCTTTGCATCAGTCATATCCTGATCGAAGGAAAAAAGAAAGCTTGCCATTTTCCCATATATTTTCATATTATTAAAAAATAACTTATAGGCTTTCTCAACTACTGATTTATGTTTTAATCTCTTTTTTGGCTCCTAAATGATAATTCCTATTAACATACCCAAAGAGAATTATCTGAAGAAAATCATTTTATGATATAACCAAGTTAGTATCAGAGAATATCAACTAGAGACATCCCAATGACAAAGGAAATAACAACTTATGGGAGGAAATCTACTTGTCTTAGTTCTATCATGTTGGTCAGATACTGACTTGCTGGCTAGTTTGCATGCACTGGTAATACTGTACTGGTCATTGGTTCAAAAGTGCTCATTTCTTCCTTTCATCCCATTTTCCTTACTTTCACAATTATGGGACTTCCAAAGATGGTAGAAGAGAAAATTCATGGATTGTCCACATCTCCCAAAGTTTTATTTACTGACAAGAATCCTTTAGATTAGTTTGGGAGGCTAAATCATGACTGATAGTTGATCCTTTCAACATAAAACTTTGAAGGATTTCATAAAGACTAGGTAAATAGGAAGAAAGCCATTCTGGTAACTGTGTTAAAGGAAATACTTGTCCATAAACAAAGGAGAACTTATAAATTCCTTCTGCCTTTTAGCCTTCTATTTTCCTTTCTCTTGTCTTCCTTGCTTCTTAGTTACATCCTTCATTCTCCTTCCATTTCCTACTATCTGCAAAGTTTCAATGATAGGCAGTCATACTGTAATAGAATAGCCCATTCTACAAGAGAAGCTTCTTATCTCCTCTCCATATTCTGCATGATCAGGTTCGAGGAGCCTGGTAGTTTAGTCTGCATCTTCTCAGTTGCTTGGGATCTTGCATGGCTTCAAGTTATGAGGCACTTTCCATGAAATTAAATTAGCGTAAAACTCTTGGGTCATTAGTTCTGCCAAAACTGAGCATTGCAAAGAGCCTAACTCTTCTTCGTGAAGAGAAAGCTGTTGTAAAAGCCTGGCTATTCATTAAGATCCATGTAAAGAGGCAAAGGGAGCCTCAATTTAAAGTAAGCTGAGTACTTGAAGAAAATGTGCTCGCAGCACATTGCTGCAGGATGAATTGTCCTTGCTCACTAGCAGCTGTGTGGGATTTGCTGTTTCTTCCATGTTTTATGTGATGATAGTGCATGCCGGCTCTTAGCCTCCAACACTGATTGCTATTCAGGGACAGGGATTCTGGAGCTGCTCCAATCATGTGGAATCTATTTTGGAGCCGTCATGTCACACTTGAACTCTAAAATATGCCTATCGGTGAAAGGTTCTATTTGTCTTTCTCTTTACTCAGACTCACATAGAAAACAGAGCTCCATCCTCACATCATAGGACTTTTCTGCTCCACAATCCATTTTGCATCCTCAGTGTAACAGAAACAGCAACCATTTTGAAAACTTCCTGATATAGAGACTGGTTTGTCCTTAGTGTATTGATCTCAGCCTTCTACACATAACTTGCCCTGCTCTGGATTCTACTCTGTGCTACAAATCTTCCACACTATATTTACAATGCTTTTCTTCTGCTTCGAGCACAGCACACAGTTAGGTCCTGTTCAGAGGATACACAGCTGTGGCTGCTTCTCCATGGGAGAAACTCCTTCACTGAGCAGGACAGCTTGTAAGGACTGCCAGACAGAACATGGAGATGACACTTCTCAATCAAAGAATCATGCAGAGAGGCTGGAGAGAAGATGAAGAGCCAAGAGAAAGAGGAAAAATCTTCTCCTTGAATGTGAGGAAGAACTCATACTTGGTGAAAGAAAGAAAGAAAGAAAGAAAGAAAGAAAGAAAGAAAGAAAGAAAGGAAGAAAGAAAGAAAGAAAGAAAGAAAGAAAGAAAGAAAGAAAGAAAGAAAGAAAGAAAGAAAGAAAGGAAGGAAGAAAGAAAGAAAGAAAGAAAGAAGGAAAGACAGTCACAGACAGGCCTAGAGGGCCAACATTAAAAGGCCTGGAAGGGTAGAGGGCAAAATTCTTATCTAGAAAGAGGAATATAAGCAACACTTTGAATCTTTTTAAAGTTTCAGACCACGCTGTGGTTCATTTTGTCTAATTTTTGCTCTTGCTTTTTACAGGAAGGTTCTCCTTTGCAACCCAGGCTGTCCTCAAATTTATTATGCTCATGCCTTAACCACCAGAGTTCTGGGATTATAGGCTGCACCACCGTACTCCATCCATGATGAAGTTTTCTTTGTAACTCACTGTGAAAATGAAAATGGCATCCTGCAATTTTGTTTCAAGCAAATATGTTTTGAATTCAGAAGATCATTTGAGAACGCTTGTTGATATCCTATTTTTCCTCTGAGTTCATTTCCCTCCTGTGCTCAGTACTGAGCCAAGAAGGCTGTTCAGACTTTCTGGCTGCTCCATTTTGAGATTTAAGTCTGATAAAGTTGTCTAGGCTAATGCATTATAATCTTCGTTCTCGGGGAAGGTAGAAGAGAAGAAGAAAGAAACATTCCTGAAGCTCCTCAAGAATGAGTAACTACTTTGGAAGGCAGGCTCACTTTGCTGGAAGGCCCTCGAGTCTTTAAACACGGAGGCTTTTGAAGGGAGACCCCCATATGTGATGTGGCATGATTGACAAGAAATTTGTTGGAGATGACTGAGAGGCCCTCATTAGGCTAGATCTACTCACCATCTGGGCTTGCGTTTTGATAATGGGGTCAGGCTCTCTTTTGGTCTATGCATTGAAGAGCTGAGTGTAATTTGTTAGTGATTGTGGCTAAAATGCAAACATTTTTTAGTCACATTCACAGGAATTTGAAGCTAACCGCAGTCTGGGGGCACAGCAGTGAGAAAACGCTTTCCAGCTGCACTACTGCACTTGGTGACCTGGTTGGGAAGCTCGCTCACAAGGCTGCCAGTCTCACTCGGGCTGGACGTGTGCCATTGGAAACAGAAGTGCAACTTTATCACTTGACTTCAAGGAAAAAGGTTCTCAGCCACATATGGAGACAATACACAAGACGGATCCCACGGTGTGAGAAGCTCCCTTTTCAAGGTGGGGAGCTGTGAGGGACTGCCCCACCATGCTTAAGAGAAGAGCCAGCAGAAGGGGACACAAAAGCTAGGATGACTTTTTTTTCTTGCAAGAACCTTTAGTTGATTTCGCCCTGTCACAAATGAAAGTTAGGGGCTTTATTTTTGCCCAGGGGAAACAAGTTAAATCCAAGTGCTCACCCCACAAAGCAGCACCGTTATTCCCTGGGTTGCGGTAATTACTCTCTGGATATTTTTTAAGGCACACTGTCCTGTGTACACAGAAGGGTCCCAACTGCTTGTGCTTGTTCTGAACAAGCAACCTCTTCAAAGACTGCTGGAATCTGAAGTGTAGTTTTAATTGTGACTTTGAATTTAGCTCTTTACGTGAGATGGGTTAGGAGGTTTGGGTGGGCATTTTGGAAGCTACAGCTCAGCTTAACAGACAATCTGGGGGCTCTGAGTTTCCTTGTGGTCTTCCTAGGAGCAAACCTCAAGGACAAGGTTAGTTTACAACCTATTTATTTGCCAATGATAATTTTTAAAAGTAAGTATGTAGGGATTTTTAGACTCTGTGTGAGAGTGAATCACAGCCGGAAAGGTTCATACTTTTATGAACTTCACCAAGGTCAACAGAGTAGTTCCTTGCTCTGAAAACGAAGATAAACACCACTGCTCATAGACTACAGCTGCAAACCTACTTTTATAACAGGAGGAAATAGTGTTTTTTTGTTTTTGTTTTTGCCAGTTGTGGGGCTTGAACTCAGGGCCTGGGAATTGTCCCTGAGCTTTTCTGCTCAAGGTCAGTGTTCTACTACTTTGAGCTATAGCTCCACTTTCGTTTTTGTTTTTGTTTTTTCCTAATTGGCAGTAAGCATGTCATGAACTTTCTGCTTGGGCTGGCTTTGAACTGCAATCCTCAGATTTCAGCCTCCTGAGTAGTTAGGATTACAGGCATCAGCCATTAGTGACTGGCTTGTTCATTTTTTTATTTTATGCTTCTAAACATATGAGAAACCATCAACTATAAGAATAACTTAGAAGCAGGAAGTCACCAATACATGTATTTTAAAGGAAGAAAGGGAAGTTTAAGAAACACAAGCACAGCAATGTGGATGTAGGAGAGGAATAGAGTAATTGATTGAACCAACCTTTATCAGAGCCCCATAATTGTTTTAATACCTAAAAAAAGCCACATCATTATTGTTAGGAAACAGCTGAAATTGTTTTTAAAGATTCAGCTACAACAATTTTAGGGGCACTGCTGTGTAGAAGTGAATATTGTAACATGTTATGAAAGCCCAACTTAATGGCCTATTAATTTTATTTAGGTATATAAATGCAATAAAATAACAATAACATTTCAAAGGATCAACAAACATACTTTGTACACAGGAAAACAACATAGGAAATGCAGTTTGAATATGAATTTGTTGAAAAGCAGGCAACAAAATAATAAATAGCTGGGTTTGTAAATTTGGGGTATGTCCTGTTTATTTCTTTTTTAACAATCTTTGATAATCTACTTTCTTTTTTGATATTCTTCATTTTTTCTTTCAATATTCTGTAGATAATGATTATCATCTAATATGTCTACAATAATCATGGGTTGCTCTTATATTTTGACTATGAAGAATACATGGTTCCTTTAGGTTTAGAAATAATTGAAAACTTACTTTTTAAAGAATTTCTAAAATCTTTCAAATGGATTTGAACAGGATAAACTATGTATAATTCTGTAGCTCTTTAAAAATATGAAAATACTAGGCTAAAGGAATAATGGAAGTAAAAACAAATATAAAAGTATAGAAAATTTAAGTGTTAAATTTTGAAGGTGATCATAATATTTCTCTGAGACCCCAGAAAACTATGTTTTGACTGTGAACTATCTGGGAAAGCACCTTGTTCATTGAAGCCTTCAAGAGGGTCTTCTTTTGTGACTTTCTTTAGCACAGGTTTAGATGAAGGAGAAGCAGCGCCATAACATCTTCCCAGTATATTCTAGGATGGTTGTCACAGAAAGAGTTTGTAGACAAGAATACCTGTTGAACAGCTCCAGGGAGATTGTTTATGTCATTGTCTGTGTGAAGGACTGCATTCTGCTGTTATACTTTGTGGCCCTATTGATGGCGCTCACTTAGTCAAACCGAGGTCATCTAATTAATGTTGGGTAAAATAATTCTAAAGGGACCAGTGTTATTCAAATCTCCAATGAAGTGAATTTGTCCAAGGTTAAGATGATGAGTCACACATCTGTCAGGAAATTCTTCCTGAATATTATTCTTTATTACTAAACTTTTGATACATGTTGGAAAGTTGGAGATGTTTTTACGTCACTCATGAGGCCAAGTGAGATAGGTTTAAAGGAATACTCCTGGGCTCAATGTGTCCAACTCTAGATTGAAGATTAAGAAAAATATTCTATTGCTTTAAATGTGACTCATTTTGTGGAAAATGAGATGTTTCAGGAAATTTGAGTCAGGCAAGTTTCCCTCTGTCTGCCTCATATTAAACATTTCCTAACTTAAAACATGTTCATTTCTTGTCCTGGGTAAGGCCATTTTTTAAGTTCTAAAAGTTGAAAGTCAAAGATCTGGACTGAGAGTAGAGTATAAATAGAGTATGAAATGTTTATTTATTCATTTAATTATCTTTTTCTTTTGTGGTGCTAGAGATCAAACTCAAGACGCTGCACAGGCTAGTGAAGTACTCTACTATGAAGTTACGTTTCCAGCCCCAAGTGTGTGAGATCTTTGTATCACACTGGTGTGTGTGTGTGTGTGTGAGTGTGTGTGTGTGTGTGTGTGTGTGTGTGTGTAAGAGAGAAAGAAAGAGAGAGAGGGAGATATCTTTACATCATACTGGCTGTATATTGGAAGTGGTGGTATAGTTCAAGAAAGAAAGAGAGAGAGGGAGATATCTTTACATCATACTGGCTGTGTATTGGAAGTGGTGGTGTAGTTCAAGAGGTAAAATGCTAACCTTGAGCTGAAGAGCTGAGAGACTGGGCTCAGGCCCAGAGTTCAAGCCCCATGACCGACAAAAAAACAAAACAAAACATACTGGCTGTATACTGACCCAGTCTCTCACAACTCTAAGCCTCAGTTACCACAGCTGTAAAATGGATAATAATATATTGTTTGGAGGATTATTATATTTATTTTGAGCACATACAAAGTTGCTGCCAAATCACAGTGTATAATAATTTATATACTAGCTTTGTATTTTTAAGGAAAACAAGGTGGTGTGTATGAAAATAAGAAATAATGTGCCATTATTATTACAGAAACAATTCTGTACCCAGTGTCACTTGCCCTACCTGGTCTTGTTCCCTTATTAACTTATCACAGTGATAGTTATTGGTATGCATGCTGTGATATGGCATGACACTAGGAAGGGTCTTAAAAGGTCATGAGCAAATGGGCTGGACAGATAATTGTCACAGCCTGTGCTCCCATAGAGAAATGCCAACTCAGCACATTGGCAAAATACTCTATTGTCTCTGTATCCTTGAGCCTCCCCCGACCATATTTTCCTGGATTAAATCTGATTTTTAAAAAATCAAGACCCTTTTATGGGAATCTAATTGTTTATATAGAGCTATCCCAATGTAAAATGCTTCTTTTGAGACCAGAGCATCAAAAGCTCCTAAAATTATTTTTAAAACATGAGGCGCTTAGTGCAATTTGGGATTCAGATTAGAATGAACTACCACAGCCTCTGAGGATGGCATGATTTCCCATGGTTCCTTGGGGGGGTCTCGTCTGAAATAGAATTGGAGGGAAAGGCAATGTGATTGACAAGGACAGATGATGTGAGCTCAGGCATCCCGCTGAGGGGGCTCACTTAGGATTCCAAATGAAAGTCAGCCACAGTCTCATGCTGGTTTGTGCTGCCCTGATCGAGACACTGAGTCAAGTCTGTGCTAAGTACATAACATGTACAGATTAGCAAATACAAAGGTTGAGGGGCTCAGTGCATCCTCTGTGGTTCAGAAGCAAGCTCACATAGTTGTGATAATGAGGAAATTAACTGAGAACTTACATGAAGCTTCAAAATATATTTCCTAAGGTTTCCTACTAATTTCTAAGCTTTTTTCTTGCCGTTGTTACCAAATTCCTTGCATTGTAATGTATGATTGCATTCAAAGTGCACTTATTACCCTTGAAATCTCCTTTGAAGCCTTGAATAAGGTACACTTATAGTTAGTGATGATTTTGTTTTCTTATGCACCAAATTAAATGCTCTACTTTTTCTAGTAAATATTAATATATCAAATTCATAAAAACTGAGGTCTCTAAGATGTGAATTCCTCAAAACAAACATCGCAATAATAGATCCTTAATTGCTATGACTGATTTGTACACAAATGGGTAAGTTATAACTCCTGTTCTCGCAAAGTTCTAGCTACTAATAGACTATTGATAGAAGATCACAATCCAAGATAGACTAGGACTTACTTTATATGAGTGTATAGTTTTATAGCTTTGCACATAATACATATTCTTTATATTCTATAAAAGTTTAACATATTAAAGAATAGAGAATATGAATGAAAAATATAGATGATCAATAAAACCATCTTGTCCAGAACTTTGGGCCTTGAGTACTTACTCAGATGATTTTGTTCTTGATTTTTTTTGGTTCATGGATAATACTCTACCAAGTGAACCACACCTCCACTTCTGAGTTTTTGCTTATTAATTGCAGATGAGACCCTTAGATTAGTATGCCTGGGCTGGTTTCAAACCTCAACTCTTAGATCTCAAGACTCTGACGAGCTAGGATTATAGGCATGAGCCACTGGTGCTTGGCTTAAAACAGCTCTCAAGTATGAACTCTGAGCAAGTGCTCACATTATTGCTATTGTATTTTCATCCAAGAATATGACAATCTATCAAGTAAATATCATGGGACTGAGAAAAATCTATTTGCTACTTTCATAACTTTTTCAGTAACAATGGAGACAGATTGATTGGCTCCTAATGTTTTTCATCTATCACCTCAATCATATATGCCTCTTCCATAAAGAAAAATGGTGCTATATAGGATGAAATCATGTGCAATGTTGTCGTAGCTTTTTTCCCCTTGTTTACCTATGCTAAACATACGGGCCTCTTATCTCAAGTATATTCTTAACTTGGGGTCATTGCTGAGCCAAAGTTGACATCAGTTTTTCTAATGAATAGAGTCAGATGATACTTCTCTCTACTCCCTGTCTTACCACCAATGCATCTATTTGCATTCATAAATTCACATTCATAAATTTACATGGAAGTCAAAGGCAAAAATAAGATAGTAAGATACAGATGGGCCTGATTTATAATAGTTTGACTTACACTTTTTAAAATTTGATGATACAAAGCATGATTGAAATGATGAAATGTGTTCAGTAGAACTGAATTTTGGATTTTGACCTTTTCTCAAGTCACCAATAGGTAGCATGGTATTACTTTTTGATGGTGGGCAGAGGCAATGAGCTGCAGCTACCACTTAGCCACATAGTCAGGAGGGGGAAACTACCAATACTCTACAGTGTGCTGTGCTGACAGCAAGCTATACTGTTTTGTATATTAGGTAATGCATTTTCAAGTTAGGACATTTTCAACTTATAATGAGTTTATTAGAATGAGACTCCATTTTAGGAAAGGAGCCTTACCATAGGGTAAAAGGTAAGAGTATAAAGCTGGAAAAGATTCATTTTAAGAGAGACAATGTGGCTGTGGGGAAAGAAGGCTCACTCATAAATCTAATAGAAGGCTGGGCTTCCTAAATTCCTACTTAAGTCAGGAAATAGTATGCTGATGAAATAGAGGATGGACCTGACACCAATTATATATAGACACTCAGAGCACTCACACAAATTGTGAAACACTTGAAAGAAGCACCCAACTATGGGCCTCTTTGTAGTTAGTCTAACAAGAATGTGGGAACGTTTCTCATTCTTCCAACAAACAGTTGGTTTGTTGGGAACCCAAAACAACTAGGATGTTGGTGCCAGGAGTCATTGTAAGGACATCTTTTCAGACACTGAAGCTAAGGGCAGAATGGTTGCTGGGCTACCTTGACTGTGGCATGAGACAGTCCTAGTTCTATCACTCCTTGGCTACCACAGGAAAGGGTAGCCAAGGAGGGAGATGACAAGGCAGGCTCACCATGGAGGTCTCAAGGTAGAAGACCCTGGGGCTGCTTGGCTATATTTCTCACACCACCCACAAAATGCCGTGTGGACTTTTCAAGATTCTCTTAGTGAGTTAGGATGTTTTTGCTGTCTTCAATAATGTTTAACTTTCTCTCTGCATCAACATGGATAATTCTCAAAAACAAAATGTCGAGTGAAAAAAGCAGATTGCAAAAGGATAAGTACAATATGCCGCCACTTATATATATGTTTTAAAATACATGAAACATTGGAATACATTTTTGGAAGCATATATATATATATATGTATATGTATAGTGACATTTAAAAAAATTTAAAAACATGGACAAGGAGGAATACAAATGACTTTGTATTCTCTCTAAGGAGACTACCTCTAAAAGAAAAATATCATGGCAGGATATTCTCCCCAGAATGTTTTGGAAGCAAATATAAAATAATTTTAATACTTGTTATATCTAGACAGCATTTTTCCTTGTAAACTGGGCATACTTGTTTATGTTGAGACATTTGCATACATAAGCTGATAAGACCAGGAAAATTTAGTCAACACTTATAACTTGGTTATATGTAAGAGAAAAGGTTCAAATTATCCAAAGTATCTACTTTCCTTGATGTTAAGATACAAGTAAATTTTGGTACTATAGTTCATCTGGGTTTAAGTTATATACAAAAGTTATGTTTAATTGTTGTGAAGGTGATATTTTTCATTATCTATGCTTAGCTACAAGCAGCTGAGAACATTATGTTCAACTTCTGAAAGCTTTATCTTTGGGATAAGACCAAGTATGAAAGTCTTCCAACTCCAAAAATGATAATGCATAGAAACATTCTGATTGAGTAAAGAAGTAATGTAGGCAGAAACTTTATATGTAATTTTAAGGATAGTCTGCTCAACCATGAATGCTATAATCTGTTTCTCCATTTGTGCTAAGCTATTTGTCTCTATGCATGTTTGCTATCTCTTGAACACAAGTTTTTGATTTTAGATTCCTTTGTATCAACTAAAAAGATCAGAGAAATAGAATCCAAAATACATGTTTCCATGACTTCAAAGAAAATCCAAATGTTTTAAATATTCTATTTTTAGTATTTGTCTTTCTTTCCTTCAAATAAAAAGTATTATGGGATAGAAATCCAGTGACATTTTATTAAGTAATGGGAAAAAATTGTAAGAGTGGGAAGAAAAAATTCCATTTTGCTTTTATTCCAAAGAATGAGAGTAGAAGTCAAGTGAGCACTGTATGGATTTGAGGAGAAAACTGCATTTTACCTTGATAAGTATGTGTATGTGTTTGGGGAGGACTTTGCAGGGAAACCTTAAAAATCAAACATTTGGTTTCTGCTAAGAGGATAGCTAAGCTATGGAACCAACCCAGATGCCCCTCAGTAGATGAATGGATCAAGAAAATGTGGCATATATGCACACAATGGAATTCTATGCCTCCAGCAGAAAGAATGACATTGCCCCATTTGTTAAGAAATGGAAAGACTTGGAAAAAATTATATTAAGTGAAGTAATCCAGGCCCAAAGAAACATAGGTCCCATGGTTTCCCTTATTTGCAATAACTAATATATGTCTGAGACAAGCAGAAAAGGTCAGATAAGTTGATGTTAGGTGAAATGAACCCCAAGATAAGTATTCAAGTGTTTTTCTTTCATGCAATGGTTTTTAACCTATTTATAAGATGATGTCCCTCCCCCATGGTATAACCCCTGCTCTCACTGTATTTGATGTTGGTATAATTTGTGGAGGGGAAGGGCAAAAACAAATTGTTTAAATAGGGATACAGGTGGACCCATTTCAACAATGAGAATGTACAAGTTGTTATGTAGAAAAACGAATTACAACTTTGGCTGGTGGGGGGGGATTGGGGGGAGGGGGGAAGAGGGGTGGAGGGTAGATAGGAAGGGATTGGAAGGGATGGGAAGGGGAAAAACAAAGGAGGAGGCAACAATGCTTGATAAGAAATGTACTGATTATCTTGCCCATGTAATTGTAACCCCTCTGTAAGGTATTTTCACAATTAAAAAAAAAAGAGGATATAAAAATCCCTCTAGTGGTCCTGAGGGAAGACAGCCATTGTTCTAGATCCAGTCTGTCCAAGTCTTTCCATTCCCCTACACGCCCTTTCTCTGTATCTTCACTCTACATACACCTGCTTTTACTTCCCCCCTTCACCTTTTTGGCTGACTACTATGCACTCTTGCATACAAACACATGGAGGGTCATGGTCATTGTACTCTCTCTGGTGTTGCTAATAAAATTTCATGAATATACTTTGTTCTTCCAAGGAGACTGTCAAGACCCTTGGTATGTTGGGTCTGTGGCTCCACGGAGTTTGCCACTGAGCAAATATCATCAATGCTCAGTATGCTAGAGTTTAGTGCTGTACCATGGATGCACAACTTCTGCTTAAAGACCTTAGACTTTTCAACAAATTGAAAATTTCTCACTTTCTCACTTAAATGAAGCATGATAACATTTAATTTACTTTGTGGACATCATTTGCTTTTTGGGGGACCCACATTTTATACAATTAAGGTTAGGGAAACACTCAGAAGGTCACATATGACTTAAGCAGCACTGAGAATAACACAGGGCTGACTGAAAGCTTCTCAGTTATAATGAATATGAAGGAATTAAAAGGTTTTGCTTTTGAAATTTTTTTTGACTTAAAAGAATCATTGATTTCTCTTTTCCAGTTAAAACGATGGAGTGTACTGAGGAGACGAAAAAGAAGGTTCATACTGTGCCAGGAAACCTTAAGGAAAAGGAATGGAATATCATTGAGCTGAAAATAAAGCCCTTGAGAAAGAAATATGCCCAAAAGATATTTTGAAAAGCAAGGAGGAAGCTCATCTATAAAAAAAAAAAAAAGTGAAGCACTATCACAAGGAGCATAATGAAATGCCCAGAACTGAGGTCCAAGTGGCTAGAATGGACAGAAAAGTGGGCTTCTATGTACTTGCAGAATCCAAGTTGGCATTTGTCATCAGAATCAGAGGTATCAATGGTGTAAGTCAGAAGGTCCATGAGGTGTTGCAGCACCTTCACTTTTGCTAGATCTTCAATGTCACCTTTTCTAAGCTCTATGCGGCTTCAATCAATATGCTGAGGATTGTGGAACGATACCTATATTGCATGAGATCCGAACCTGAAGTCAGTAAATGAGCTAATGTGCAAGCATGGTTATGGAGAAATTAATAAGAAGCTAATTGCCTTAACAGATAACCCTTTTATTGCTCAACCTCTTGGTAAATATGGTATCATCTATATGGAGGATCTGATTCAGGAGATCTATACTGTATGTTTTAAGGAAGCAAGTAACTTCCTATGGTCCTTTTAGAAGGTAGAGATGCTGGCAACAGGATGGATCAGATCAATAGGCTTATTAGAATGAACTGAGGTGTCTGCCATCTATTTTTGTAATCCTGTCTGCTAATAAACAGTGCCGCTGGCAAAGAATAAATCATGTGTGATGATAAACAGCAATCTAAACATTCACACAGTGAAAACAGGGGGGATATTCTTAGGAGAGGATTACAAGGGCTTAATACCTATGTGCATAAGATCATATAAAATGATACTTATCAAAATGAACTCCAAGAGGTTGAAGAGGTTTTTTTTTTTTTTTTCAAATTATACTATTAGTGGTTCTTTTTGTTTTTCTTTTCTTCTTTCCTTTTTTTCTTGTGTTTATTCCCATCTGTCACTGTTTTTTATTTCTGTACCCTTTGTCTTGTATGTAAGTTTATCTGTTTGTGGGAGGGGAAGAAGCACAGAAATGATGGGACAAAGGGTGAACCAATTCAGCAGTGAAACCCACCAGACATTCTGCTGGAAATGAACTATATAACTTTAGAGGAAGGGAAATTAGAAGGGAAAACCTAAGAGAGAATGAGGGATGGAGTGACACTGTTCAAAAGGAACTGTACTTATTATCTGACTTACATAACTATAACCCCTCTGTGCATTGCCTTTACAATAAAAGTTAAAACACATGCACATACACATGCGTGCGCGCACACACACACACACACACACACACACACACACACACACACATACAAAGGAGGTGGTCTTACTGAATCTTTCTTGAATGAATGGGATGTACTAGGCTTTTAAAGTTTTTGTTTGCTTTTCAGTTTATCCAGTAGTGCAAATCAGACACGTCAGAAAGAGACTTCCTCAGTTGTATAGAGGAAGTAGAAGCACAGAGGGTGGAATGCTTTGCTCAATGGGATTCAGTGAGGGAAAGTTGGAATGAGTGCAGGGCCTGAGATGTGGGAGCAAAAGCCCTGCTCTATTCTCAAACTGACTTAGTTAGGAGCCTGAAATCTTCCTCCTCAGGCTCTGTCTCTATATATTGCCATGTCCCATCCCTCATTCTTCATGGAACCTGTATTTCTCTTTTCCTTCTACCTTCCATGCCAAATGCTTTGGATACTTGTCACTATACCAAGCTATGATAGGAAACCATAAAATTTGGAGTCAGATAAACTTGACTGCTTTGGAAGAATTGTGTAACCCAACCAAGCCTCCACTAACTCATCTCAAAACAGAAATGGTAGCATCTTCAAATAGTTTGGTAAGGATGAATTTAATTTGAATAATCATATATCCATTGCCTAGCATATACCAGATGCTCAGTAAACTTGATTTCCATCTTATCTCTGCCAGGCCTTCTATCTTGAAGTTGGAATCCATTGCATATATTCTAAGCTTCAGCACTTAAATCTTTGCCCAAAGTCAAATGATAAAACATGTCATAGACAAAACTGTCTTTCTATCTTGAGCTTCAAATATGTAATTCTCCACATACAATATCAAACACATTTGTATATTAAATTATATCTCAACCAGAACCTCAACTTTTCACAAATTTACAATTAGAGCTATTGACTATTTATCTTAAACATCAGTCAAATTAGTGAATATCTTTAAAGCTGTTCATTCCAAATACCCCCTCTTTTCTCACTAGTCCAATGCTAAGATGTCCAGTGGCAAAATCTGTCCTTGGATCTATTTCCATGAAATTGGAGCTGAGAAGTTAGAATCCAGCTCCTACAATTCCTAGAAATTGTTCTTTCCATGCATCTTGTCTACACTAGACACAAATAATTAGATGCTTCTTCCTTTGTTGAAATATAGAAGATGGGCTAAAACAATGCAAGTGAACTTTGTGATTGATGGGGAGTGCATAGCTGTCCTGGAGAGAATGAAAGTATTGGCACAGGGGCCAGAAATATAAGGCTGAATTGGTAGATATCGAACAAACTCTAATCTAGTGAAAGTTTATAAGTAATAATATAACATATTTAAAATGGTAATATACAAGAGTGTATTCTTCTCATACAATTTCTATGTAGAGCTATTTACCAAGATAACCTATAGGCAGCACTGAATTTATCTATCTATCTGTGTGTATGTGTGTGTGTGTGTGTGTGTGTGTGTGTGTGTGTGTGTGTGTGTGTGTGTGTGTGTGTGGTATGTCCTGCAGCTTGAACTCAGGGCCTATACACTGTCCCTGAGCTTTATCAATCATTTGAGCTCCAGCTCTACTCCCGGCTTTTATTTTTGGTAGTTTATTGGTGACAAGAATCTCACAGGCTTTCCTGCCTGGGTTGACTTTGAACTGTGATCCTCAGATCTCAGCCTCTTGAATAGCTAGGATTATAGGTATGAGCAACAAGCATCTGGCTGTCTACCTTTTCATTTTTAACTTGACAAATACAAATTGAACACCAAATGAAACCCAACACCTTTTCTGTCCCTTGGTTTCATTTATCTTTCAGTCCTCTGACCACATGACCGCGGAGGGTATTCATGATTGGAGCTATAGTTTGTCATCTTTGGGTCATACACAATTTTATCATTTTCTCTGGTGACCACTTAGCTCTGATCATCCATTATACTTGTGTAGCAAAAGCCACTTAGAACTAGAGTCTAAGCTTGACCTAACCAGACTCATTAGATGCTTCTTCCTCTTATCCTTTAACAACATTAAAGAAACATGGCACAAAATCTTGGTCTCCTGTGGTTTCCCTGAAGTACAGGGTTGCAAGTACAAGAAGTTCATTAAGCAGCTGCTTATTGCAGAACTTGGATCAGTGAATGCCTTAGTCTGTTTTCTTTTTGTTATATCCCAGTACGTGAAGTGAATTTCTTTATAAGTAAAGAGATTTACATGGGTCATGAATGGTAGATTCAATAGCTCAGCACTGACCTCCTGGTGAGAGTCTCTTTGGTTGTATGGCAATATGACAGAAAAACAGAAAGGAAAATGGCTACGTGTAGAAAACACCAAGCTGAAGGAAGGTATGGTCCCATTTTATAGTAACTTACTTCTAGAAAATAATATATTTTATAATACAGCAATTTTTGTTACTCGTCAAGACATGTCATATAGGTTACTGTCAATCTCTCTGGGCTATGTTGATCTTAATATTTGGCTTAATATTCAAGGCAAGTCATTCGTGAGGTGAAATTCCAATGATTTAATCACCTTCACAAAGCCCATCCTATTAAAGCTTCCACCACTGTAACACCACGTCCTGGAGGCCAAACTTCTAGCATGTGAATTTTTGCAGGGGGACAAAACATATCCACAAGAGCAAAGGGAATGTGAGTTCTTTTCATTTCCTTCCTTCAAGGGGTGATTCCAAGGCCCAATGATATGGACACATCTTTTATGGCCAAGACACTGCTCCTTGAGAAGCTGTATTCTAATTGGCAGTTAAGAGTCTTGGCTATGATCTTGTATTTGTCTTTTGCTTCCTCAGTTTTCTTTGTTTTATTCTCAATCTTACTGTCCTGAATTTGAACCTCCTAATTAAGAATTTTCCTTTAATGGAAGCTGTAGCTCAAGTGTTAGAAGGCTAGTCTGGAGCACAAAAACTCAGGGATAGCACACAGGCCCTGAATTCAAGCCTCAGGACCAGCACAAACAAAAAGAAAAAGAAAAAAATGATCCTTTTGCCTAAATTAGGGAATTCTCAACATCTCTGGCCACAGAAGAAATGCAAATAAAACTTTGAGATCCTATCTCACCACAGTTAGATTGACCATGAATTAGATTAATTAGATAGATCTAATTAAAAATTAATTAGATTAGATTCATCATGAATTTGGACCACAACAAATGCTGGTGAGGATGTGGGATAAAAGAACCCTATTATATAGTTGTTGGGAATGTAAACTGATATAACCATTCTGGACAGCAATCTGGAGGTTCCTCAAAAAGCTAAACATACATCTTCCCTACAACTCAGCCAGACCACTCCTAGTCATCTACCCAGAACATCCTAAGTCAGGATACCATAAAGACACTTGTACATCCATGCTCATTGCTGCAGTGTTCACAATAACCAAGTTATGGAAACAGGTCAGAAGCCCTACAATAAATGAATGAGTAGATAAAAAAATGTGGTACTTACTTATATACACAAACATGTGGTACTTATACACCATGCCTCATATATATATATATATATATATATATATAATTTTTTAGAAAAAATATTATATCATTTGCAGGAAAATGGGTGAACCTAGAACAAATCATTTTAAGTGAGTTAATCCAAGCTCAAGAGTTTTCTCTCATATGCAGAAAAGCTAGATCTAAAGTACACCAGAACATGGTAAGTTATACAGGACTCTAAACAGTCACACATGCAGAGACCAAAGGAGGATACTCTTAGAGAAGGAACACAAAGGCACAATGCCTATGTGCCTCTGATCACATAAAATAATATTTACTGATATGAAAAAAAGGAATTAGTCTGTAAGAGTGTTTTTTTTTTTCGGGGTGGAAAAAGGTAGATTGATCTCAGGACCTTGTGCTTGCTAGGCAGAAGATCCACTGATCTCTACCTTGCAAGAATCTACTGAGTCTGGCTTCACTTAAAGGCTGCAGTGAGCGTATCTCTGTGGAACCTTGGGCAGAGAGGACAAGAAGCTAATGAGGGATATCAAGTTGTGACCAATACAGTCATGGCCCTACCCGTATACAGCTTTTAACAGAGTAAGAGAGACAGACAATGAGATTGTTAAATAATGGTAAATAGAAGAAAATGAAATAAATAGGCTTCTGAGAGGAAATAGTTGTGGAGTGAGTGAGTAGAAGGAGAAAAAAGATGAAAGCCACTTAAATATGGAGAAATGGGATGGTCTCCCAAAGGGGACTGTAATAAAATTGAGACATGAAGCCATGAAAGGAGTCATCTACCCTATTAGCAGGGAAGAAATTTCTCAATCACCAGTGTGGACACACAATAACGCTGGAAAACAAGAACAGGATTTTAGTTGAGTGTTTAGTCATGTTATAGAAGTTGAGTGTTTAGGGATATTGTAGAAGACAAAGGTGGTTGGAATGTTGTGATCAAACCAAACAGCGACAGACTTGAGGCTGGAAGATTCAGGAGTCAGATTCTGAAGATTGTAGGTTACTGAGTGAGGGTGAGTTTTAAGTGCCTCTGGAAGCCACTTATATATTTTGAGCAGAGAGGCTGCAATACAATTCAGTAGAATTGAATTCCAGTTTAAAATCTTCTTTAATTTATTTGTTACACCTTTTACTTAACACATTAATAAAAAAAGAGCAAAAGAACCATGGAAACACATGTATAGAAGCAAATTTTATCATAGATTTTGATTTAACACAGGCACAAATACAACAAGTATATATGCCTGTACCCATATCTTCCTATTCTCTAAGAAATTATAATCTGTTTAAATACTAACTTTATTTTCTCCTGCTGGTCTAGCAGTGTTTGTGATCTGATACTTTTTTAAATCCCTTTGTTCCATGTTCATCCATGTAGTGTGATTATTTTATGGTATTAATTTCAGAAAGTCCATAGTATTTGTGGTTGCAATTTCCTAAAGTACAGAGACTCTTCTACCTCGATTAGAGTTTCTTCATTAACTGTAGTTGTATTGCTGTGACTGTCATTAGTGCACTCTGCTAATTCACAGATTCACAGAAGTGGAGAAATACATTTTGCTAATGTGTGCTGCAGCTTGCCCTCTTCAACATGCCTCCTATATAATGTCATTTACAAGATGCCTGAGGCAGCTGACAAAGAAAAATCTTTATAGACCAAACTGGATCATGGTGAAAGCAATGTATCATCTAGGCCCAGAAACTTTCCTCTGTAATTCTTTAAGGGCTTTTCTTGGTGGTTACTACCTATCTTTGACTTTCAAATGTTCTTAAAGAGTTACAATCATGCCTATTTAACTGCACCATATTAATAGATTGCAGATTTTTTAAAAGAATAATAAAGCAACAACTCTTATGAAAATTTAAGCCAAATATTATGGTCATTCCTGGCCCATGACACAGACAGGTGAAATAGAAAATAACCTATGTGACATGCTTTGAGGGGTAATAGAATTGCTATATTGCCAAATATATTGTTTTCTAGCCAGAAATTGTATCATAGATATCTTTTGTTTCTTGGTTAGAAAGCTTTTCAACTCAGAAGTAAGTTGGCAACATTCTAACGTGGATTGGTCTACAGTACTGATTTATAGAACACAATTGCGAGAGTCTGAGACAGATTCTGATAGAAGAAGATGGACATTGTCTGGAAAGGCAGCTCTATCAGGGAGGTATAGAACAGAATCCTGGGAGGATGCTGGCTCACAAAGAGATGTAGTTGAATCTAGCCTGAAAGCAGATGATTTCCGGCCAAATCTAACTTCAAAATTGTCTGAGGCAGCACTGTTAGCACTTCAAGTCCCATTAAAGGATCTTCACATTCTAGCAGATGGTGGCTTCAATGATAAAAAAAAGAAAAGAAAAGAAAAAAACAGTGGTGGAGAAAAAATTGCCAGATCAAGCTTCAAAGAGATGAAACACTCAAGGGAAAAGTTACTAATCACTGAAAGAAAAAGAGAAAAACTCTTATTAAATGGAAATGACACAATGGAAATAAGTTGAGTCAGTATTATCAAGTTCATGATCACACTGGCTCTTTTCAGACTTTCTCCTTCCATGCAGACTGATGAAGAAATGGGGTTAAAATGTATCTAATTTGAAATAAAATGTGTTACCCTGGAATATATTTTTATATGGGGTGTGTTCAGTGTCCAGCCAGGATAACTTAAGTAGAGCTTGGGAAGGTCTCTGAGAATATTTAAGTTGATCAATAAAACTTTGAATAATCAACGTAATATTCTTCCTCTTATTAAAGAATTTTTATTTCGTCAGGAAAAAAGTGCAATGACTTTGGCTTAGCTAGTTTCTGGAACTAAGCTGACGTTTATATAACACATATAAGAAAATCTTACTTCTTTAGAAGAAATTGAATAGAATAAAATTACTTGTAACTTATGGTGGTTTGGATATCAAGTGTCCTCCTTAAATGCTTAAATGGGAGAGGCTAGTTCCCTTCTTAATTATGCCATCATGAGATGACGCACACTTTAGGAGGAGGGGCCTAGCAGAAGTACATTGGCTATCAGGGGTATGCCCTGCTGAAGGGGATTTCGGGACCACAGCATTTTCTTTGGGTTTTCACAGCCATGAGATGAGCAGTTCCCCGTTGTCTACCACGAGGTTCTGCCATGGATCCAACTAACAATGGACTAAAACCTTTGAAACCAGTCTTTATCTCTAGTATTTTGTTACAACAGTGCCAAGATGACAAAAGCACTTACTTGTAGCTTGTGTATACCAAACGTTTAAATACATTTCTATCCTATATGGTCTTGAAATAAAGTATGAATTTTAAATATATGTACTTAACACATAGATGAGGCATACATGTTTTCCTATCTGAATATGAATATATGTATTCATATTACACAATTGATGGTAACAAGGTGCTCTTATCACTGACCTAGTGTTTTTATTTTATTTTGCTTTATCATAAAGGTGATGTACAGAGGGATTATAGTTACATAAGTAAGGTAATAAGTACATTTCTTATTGAACATTGTTACCCTTCCCTTGCTTTTCATCCACTTTCCCTCCCTGCCACAGACTCCCCTATCCCCCCAAGTTGTAAAGTTAATTTCCAACATAGTGTCCTGTGAATATCACTGTTGCATTGGTTCATCCTTTTATGCACCATCTATATGCAAACCTAGCCAAGGTTAATCAACCAACATTTCAGATTTTTTATTTTCCCATAAGCACCAGGTGTTGGCTGTTTTGACTCCTTCTTCTGGTTTTTGACCCTCTTTTGCCTAACTTTACTTTCATACAGGGATCGCCTTACCTCTTATGTCATCCGCATCTGGCTCCTATTTTATTTGTGCTTTCTGGTCACTCCCAGCTCTTTATGTTGTTTGTCAAATATGTCCACACCTTTCTGATTCTGGTTGCTTACATTGTCTCCTCAGTCTGATACTAAGGACTATCCTGAGGTGAGCACATGGAACTTCTTTACCTTCAGGTTGGGTTAGTAGGGCTCCAAATGTTAACCAAATGTATATTTTTGCCAGACTAGTGGAATGTCTTTGTTCTTTTGTTTAATTCAGATATAGAGCTTTAATAATGTATCATGCATTTTTGACTTGATAAGATTTGTAATGGTTATTGCTATAGTTGCAAAGATGAATAAGGCATGGTGCTTTAGCTCTAAATATATTAAGACATACATATAATTTCACAGTAAGACCGTAAGTACTGGGATACTGGTTAGCATAAATTAAGGGAAGAAGTTCAAAGAAAAGGGAATAATCACCTCTTCTTACAGGTAAGGGATGGCCCACTGCAGTAGCCTAGGGAAGTTCCTAGTTTATTACCCACATCTACTAAGCCTGTAGTGTAGCACTGATTTCTTTCACTTTGCAACTTGTCCCAATTTAGATGAAAAAATTACATAGTGACCCTATTTATATTAATCAGGCTTTTCCAGAATGACAGAGCCAGTAGGACATTTATATTGTCGTTCTAGATAAAGGTATATTAAGGAAATTGGCTCATGCAGTTTTAAAGGCTAAGAAATCCCAACACGATAAGCTGTCTATAAGCTGGAAAACTTGTAAGTATGGGAACACGGGAAGTTGGTGGGCAGGTCACTGATGCAAGTCTCATTGTCCACAAATCAGAAGATTTGCAGCTCTGATATCATAAGGTAAAAGCAGTTGAAGTACCTACTCGAGAGGTGACAATAGAGGAATTGGGCTTCCTTCTGTTTTTCTGGCTTATCCAGGCCCTTAGATAAATGAGACAGTACTCATCCACATTGAGTGAAGGATATATGTTGTTTGTTTGTTTTTTTACCTAGTTTGCTGATTCAAATGCAAATCTCTCACAGACATCTCTGAAAATGCTTTACTAATTAATATGATAGTTCTTATGGAAGTTAAATTCACATCTAAAATTAACTGTCAAAATACTTACATTGGGAAGGTCAAACTAATTTTGTAAGAAGACTGAACAATGAGGTAAAAATGAGAAGGACTTTGCTAATCACATGAAAAGGAAACGTCAATAACTGCCAGGATTTCCATTTCTGTGTGGCCTAAGTGAAATGTGAATCTGAAGAATGATACTTGATCATTTTGTGAATAATATGTGATTAAACCACAGAGAACCATGATGAGATGCTATGGATTGAAAAGACCACTAATCTTGAGCTTTCTCTCTCATACCAAGAGCCTTAACTTTATCTTATAGACTGTGGACTTCCATCTATTAAGCAAAAGAATGATTATCCTCCTCACTTTATTAGCACGCCATGAGATTATGGGTGACAAACGGAAAAATCTTTTAAAAGAAATTATGTAAGAAACTCAGAATAAATTAGTTGTTATTAAATAATTATGATGAATGTTGGCACTAGGGCTTGAATCACAGGCATAACTTTTGTTAATATTGTATATATCTTATTTTTAATATGGTATCACTAAATTACTATCATATATAAAGGATTTTTCTTAGAATAAAAATACTCTCTCCCAATGCTCCATTTCACAATGATTAATATATACAATTAAAGCTATTGGTAAAATTCCCAGTGATATTATATGAGTCAGCAGTAAGTTTTATTTATGGTAGGCAATAGTAGAGTACTCACACTACTTGTATTTGGACAAAAAGTAAAATGCCTTACTTACAGAATATCCTGTATTTGCAATAATCAGATGAAAGAATAGTTGAAGTACTCCTCTGAATTGGTTAGTGTAGCTCTTTGGAAATACAATTTTAAATATCAATAAACTATTAATTATCTTTCCATTACTATAACAAATACCAAAGATAATCAAGATATAGAAAAGGCTGACTTGGCACACATCTTCAGAAGCTTCAGTTCAGTTCATTGTCCAATTTACTTTTGGGTCTGTTATGAGGCAGCACAGCATGAATGGTTATCTACCTCATGAATAACCATGAAGTGAGAACAAGGAAGATGAGCGGTCTGTGATTTAAAAAATCACCTTCAAGAGTAAGTCTGCAATGACAGGAAAACCTCCCCCTAGGCTCCACCTCTTAAAAGTTTTGCCACTTCCTGGTCGTACCTGTTGTGTGCTGGGGACTTGGCCTTTTCCATATGTCATATCGTGGACCATTAAAACAACCATAGCAAAACCTTCTGGCAATTTCAGATGAATCCTTTAGAGCAACATTTCCTGAACTGGTCTATTTTTAATAATGACTGAAAATATCAAAAGAAAAGAGAGAAACTATTGATATTTGAAACATTTGCTTTTATAGTGTAATTGTGTATTTTTCTGTCTTTCCCACTAATGTATAATTTCTGGGCAGATAGGTTTGGTTTAGGTGATAGAAGGTACTGAAATTGTGGTGCATAACTATTTCAGTTTAAATATACAGCCATACCCAGATTTAGGTTTCCATAAACAGGTTCATTAATTAAGATACTTTCTTTTTTTAAAGAGAGGACATCATCTATTTCTATAATGAACAATTAAATCTGATTGATCACACACTTTCTCTTTTGTGATTTTGTAACCACCTCACTCACAAAAATATCAAAATCACAAAATCATGCATATTGGCTAGCAATTGATCAATAAGACCTGAGTAAGAAGAGCTTTGCTAAAGCCTCTGCCATTGATAGTTGTTTAATGTTACTAAAAAATCTATAACGGCTTCAGAAAAATCCGAGCCTAAAATCATCTAAAAAGGTACAACAAATTTGAGCCAAGATTTATAATTTCAGAGAACACAGTTGGTGAATTAATTAAGGTTCTTTCAGGTAGTGATACCTAATTAGGGGAAATACTTTGTTTCTTCTGAGAAGAGTTTCTGAAGTTCTATTTGAAGGTATTTTTTAAGTTATCAAAGTAAAATCCTCTTCTACAGCCCTAGTTTACACCTCCGTAAAGTTTCACTCTTTTAAATTATATAGATTAGGAATGTTTGCTAATTCAGAGCATTTAAATAAATTCATATATAATAAAAACTTTAAAACATTTGATTTACTTTTTAATTTTCAAGGTCATTTATTTGCCAAAGTCAGTTAGTTACCAAGAAAATGGAATCAGTTTAGGAGCAGTACAATTTAAGTTTCTATTTTCTTTAAATCAAAAGATTAAGTAATAAATTGGTCCAAATATTTTCAATTTCTGTTATTAGTTAATGGATAACAACAGATGTTTTTAAATTAGTTTTAAGAACACCTCTATCCTATCTTCAGGTATGTAAGATTAATATGCTTTGCTATGTGTCTTACATATATTTGGCAGAATCCATTTATATCTTGATAAAACATACGAAGCAAAATTGTTTTCAAAAATCAATCTGCAATACAGTAGTTAAATAAAATTACCTCCCTCCTTCCTATCCTATTTTCCTAGCTAATAAAATCCTCCCCAATCACATAATCTTTGGCCAGTGGCTTTCATTTGTCTAGAATGGATACTACAGGTTGCTACCCAGATCTTCTTCTAGAACCAGTGTGCACATTAATCCAGTTTCTGAGTCTGATGGCTACCGAGGCTGACGGCTCTGTTGCAAAGCTGGTCCTGGGGCAGAAAAACCACGTTGAGTCTCCTTGTTTAAATTGGACTTCCCAGCTTCCATACTCTCTGTGGGAACAACTGATCACTTCATTGACGCTGCATCGTAGGTGTAGTCTTGCTTCCGTAACTTCCGACAGGTAGAGATATCAACAGCATTCTTCAATATATCACCTGGGTCTAAGTCTCACATCTCAGGGTTGGGCTTCTTGGAGAAAAGGAAGCACTTGATAAAATAGAGTTTTGGAGCAGAATCTTGTCATTGGTAGTAGAAAAGTGATGAGGAATGAGTTGTGTCCTCTCCCTTCACAAATTTGTGTGTTGAAACTATAACTTCAGTGTGATGGTATTTGTAAATACTGCTTTCAGCAGGCAATTAAGGTTGCTGAGGTGATAAAGGTAAGTTCTAAACTGATAGGATTTGTGGATTTTTGTGAAAAAGAAGAACTCAGACACCTCTTTCTAAGAGATCTTGATGTATTAGAGAACAATTAAACTGAAGGTCAATTAACCATTAATTTGATGTTAAACTTGAAAGTGAAATGTCTTCTTGATAGCATCTAAAGAGATGCTTATGCATCTAAAAAGAGCTGGAGATCCAGAGATCCAGGTTAGATTCTCAACCCCAGTATGTCTGCTACTCAAGGTCAAAGCCCTGGCTAACAAAGAAGGGGATTCTAAGATTTAAGAGAAGAATCTGCATTAGTGAACTGGAAAACCCTAAATTTCTATATTATCCTGGATTTCCTCCAAAGTGGCACATTCTTCTCTGTAATTATTTATCTTTCTTCCTTTGTTTTAAAGTTGATATAGAGGTCTCAGTCTTGCAAAATAATATATGGTTCCCTCAGTATTTACCCTTATTTTTCCACTGGCACCACATCAAAAGTTACTTTATCTCACAACAATACTCAACCATAACAGTGCTAATAATGCCTAATGGCAGAAATGAATGAGGTCACAGTATAAGTTGTGGGATTGAGTCAACAGGTGGTTGAGGAAGTGACTAAGTCACAAGGGTACTGATCAAAGCCTAAGGACTTAAATTTGTACAATGGAGAGCTTATTAATACTAAAGTAATTGTCTGTGATAGTGTTTTTACAAGGATCCTGCTGTATATTTAGGTAAAGCAAAGGATTACACAGAATGAAATAAAGCTACTAGAACTGCTTTAGGTCAGGCCAAGAAGAGATATAAGAGGCTGATAGAGAGTGGTTGGGTTGAGTCAATGCAGTACATAAGGTCTTCAAATACTGCATCTTACTGTTCCATAAGACATCCCAACTGAAAATGAGGACTCGCATATGTATTCTAAGGGCTTGGGATGACTGTAAAGATGCTGATCTAGAGCTAGGCTTCCTGACAGCAGGGTAGGTAATAGAATCTGAAGATGATGGAGGCCAAGTGGTGTATAAAACCGGTGCAATGACAGTGACAACTTGGTCAAGGTGGCAGCATAGGGTCCCCACATTACATAAACCTGTAGAGATGTTTAATAGAACCCCGGGGAAAGATGGATGGAAAGTTGCCAAAGATTGTTCGAACTATATCATCCAAACATCAAGAAGCTACAGAAGGGCTGTGTATGGTGAAGGAGATGCTAAGTGCCTGGGGAGTAGGAGGGAGGGAATCTACAGCTCCCTGGTGTATTAGAATTCTTGTTTCTCCCTAAATATTTTATCTATACGTGTGGTTAGAAAGGGCAGAAGAATATCCAGACATTTCATCATTCCAGGTGCAGAATCTGATTTGACACTGAGAACACAAGTCTTACAATGACCCTCTTGTGAAAATGAGCATTTGGTAACCAAGTAATAGACACTGAACCAAGCAAGCTCTGGCTTACAATGTATTACTGCTTTTGTGGATTCATATGGGGACCATTTTCTTGGGCTAAGAATGCATAATTAGACACACATCAGTTTGGAGGATGCCTCACACTGATTTCTTTACTTACTGATTGGAACCATCATAGTGGCAAAAGCCAAACGGAAGTTTCTGAAAATATCTCTCTATTCTTCCATCGAATGGAGATAAAGTTGTATGATGGAATGGCAGAGATTAGTGCTACATGTCATGTACAGCACATAGAAGTGACACTTTTCATCCTGTTGTCATGTCATTCATCAGTTTTGCCACTAGAACATTGGAGAATGATAATGGACCAGTTAACACTAAAACACATTGGTACTCCAATTGTATCTGCTTTGTCGAATGAGATGTCCATTTATATTTATAATAACACAGCTTTAGGAATGTGGTATGTATTCATTGAGCCATAAACACATTCATTTTAATTGTATTTAAAAACACAGTTTATCTTCCCTTGAAACAGACAAAAGTATTCATATACCATCTTGCCTGTGAACTAGGTTAACTTTTAATATAGTCTAAAGGAACAGGTACAGTGTGGGTATTCTGCAAACATCATATGGACCCACTATATGAAAGACATAGGTTTATTAATTAAACTACATGACCAAGAAGTAGCAAATGTTAGCCATCTTAGGAAATTCTCTAGGATCAGGTAACCAGCCCTCTAAATATTCAGAGGCTAGACAGGATCAGTAAAGTTTTAAACATCAGCTGTACTTGCCTTGGAAGTGAAGGACAAATTGATGCCTCTTGGTACCTCTTATAATAAAGAGGGAAATATAATGCCTTAGACCTATTTGCATTTAGGAAGCATACATTCCTATATTTGAAACTGGGGAAATGGTTCTAACTGATTAGTCCACTGGCCTGGGAGATGGCCAGCTTTCAGTGAAACCCTAGCAAGTGAGCTTTGCAGCAGGCCAAGTCAAAATGCAAGTGGCCCTGATGCTTTGACCATAGGACCTGGCAGACCCAGAGAGAATTATACAGAATATATAATGTTATTAAAGACATCATTGTGGCAGGAAAAGATGCTATGAAAAGTTTATGGTGAGCCACAGTAAGAGAACCACAGTGTAGAGTCATATGTTTCTGGAACAAACTTATGCCATTTGTACCAGAAAATTATGCCCTAGTCTTTGGCATGCTATTGCCCTGGTAGAATGATGATAGTACATAAACTGACCTTGTGACTAGAGCTTCCTCTCATGGTTTGCATTCTGTCAGTTACACTAAATCAAAAGACGAGACAAACCCAACAGTAATCTCTTATGAGATGGAAGTGGTACATCTAAGATTCAGTGTCAGTTACCAGACCCTAATATTTGTTCAATTAACTCCTGACCAGAGTACCTATGGCGACAGGGAAAAAAAATCAAGGTTCCCATCACCAAAACTAATTTAACCACTACTGTTGCTGAATTTCTAATCTGCCAGTGACAGACCAACTCTGAGCTCCCAATGTGACAACATTCCTAAGGAGGCCACTTGGCTATTCCTGCCAAGTTGACTATAATATATCTTGACTAAATTCAACATATTGTAACTACGGGGATGCTGTGTTCCTTCCTAGGGTCGCAGTCTACATCATTAGATTAGGGACATTTGCTTCACCAACACAGGACCACACCTACTATCACATTGGACCAATGGATTCCCTTGAGAGCACAAGATGGGCCACCAGAGTATACCACCAGGAATCCACTAATTATATAACTTTTTATTGATCCACTGAAAACTGTTGGCCCAAGGGACCAAAGGAACAAATATTTTCAAAGAAAGCTTAGGTGCCTTCTTGAAGAGGATATGGCAAGAGAGGATTCCACCCAGAACAGGATATATACTTACAGAATACATACCATTCTACGATTATTACGTTCTAGAAGGTGGACTATCTAGAACCCCAAACTGAGAGTGGTCTTCAGTTTGGCCTTTATTTTTTCCATAGATCTATTTGGATATTTCTTCTTTCTGTCTCTGCAACTTTCAGAGTTGAAGACCTAGAGCTCCTAAACCGAGAGTGACTGTTTCTGCCAGACGACGGACGTGGCAAGAGCAACATCAAGTAAGAGTTTTAACAGGAAATGTTTCTCTTTTTCTGTTTCTCCCAACCTTAATCCTGTTACACTAAAATAAATCCTTGCTAAAACTTCAAAATGAATTATAGCTGTCTTATGATGAATTTGTACTTCTTGGATGTGGACTGTCCTCTTGATGAAGTGTATGACTTAAATTTCACTGTGTCTTGGAATAACTTCCCAATAAGTCTGGTTGGTGTCTGCCTGAGAAAAATGGTAGGAAGTTAGTGACACCAACGATGGTTCTCATCACTATAGCTGGTAAGAGGACAATGGACACTCATCATTTCATTCTCACACAGCCACACCACCACTTGTTTTCCTCTGCCTGTTCTCTTCTGATCTCAAACTCCAGTATTTATGTACATCATAGCTTCATTCACACAGTTTCTGGTCTTCAACATTGCAGTTTCCCCTTTCTTCAGAAAGACATTGAAGAATTTGTGGTAAAGAGTTTGTAGCTTACCGTCCAGAAAGTTTACTGACTTGCAAATAAAGTAAGGATCTTTTCATATGTAACATATATTTTTAACTTTTAAGTCGTATCTCTGTTTGAATGCCTGGAAATCTAGGGAAGAGGATGTACTATCTTATGAATTTTAATTTGAGGGGGACTCGTGCACAAAAATAGTTGCTGTGTGAATTAGCTTTCTAAGGTTTCCCCAATAATATTACAATCTGAATACCTTAAACAAAAGAACTTTCTTCTCTCAGATACAGCTGGAGGTGGAGCCTGAGGTCAAGATGTTGGGAAGTTTTGGCCCCTTCTGAAGGCTGAGAGGGGAATCTGTTTAGGTCCTTTAGCTTTGGCTGGTTGCCTAGTGACTTTTGTTGAGCCTTGACTTCTGCTGTCTTACCCCACCTCAGCCTTCATCTTCATATGATATTTTCCCTAATGACATTCTCTGGTCTCAATTTTCCCTTTGAATAAGGATATCAATCACACTGGATTAGGGACCATCTGCTACAACCTTATTTTAGTTTATTGATAAGATCATATTCTTAGGTATTGAGAATTGAGAATTCAGTGTATGAACTTTAGAATCATAATTAAACCCATATTATTGGACTTTTGGGAGGAGCGTTATATTTCTTAGGAAAGATTAATGGTATAAAGTGTCTATAGAATTGATAAGAATGTGTGTGTTTGTGTGTGTGTGTGTGTGTGTGTGTGTGTGTGTGTGTGTGTGTGCTTGTGAGCATGCACCAGTACTGGACTTGAAATTAGGGCCTTCTCAATTTGACTTTGCTTTTTCACTCAAGGTAGTCCCTTTACCACTTGATCCATGGCTCTACTTTGAGCTTCTTTGCTGGTTAATTAGTGATGAATCTCACAGAGTCTTCTGCCCAGTCTGATTCCAATTTTTGACCCTTAGAACTCAGCCTCCTGAGTAGCTAGTATTACAAGCCTGAGCCATCAGAGCTCAGTAAGACTGGAAATTTTAAATAGGATACTTTGATAGTGATCCCCAAGGAACATGACCTTCTCTCTAGTTCTCTTAGTGATTTCCCTCCAGTGGCTTCATTTCACAATAAATAGCAGAAAGCCCTAAGAACTACGCATGCCTATGTCTTTGCTCTACCTGAAAAAGTTATGATACCATAGTGAAGAATAAGAACCAAGTGTCCTCTTTGCACAAGTCCCAGGAACTAGTCATGGATAATCTTTTGAAGAAAGAGAATTCAATCTAGCAATTACAATTATGGGCACAAGTTCTGGAAGAGGAAAACCCTCATCATCGTGTTTGGTTCACTGACTCTGAAAGGCCCGCAGGCCATGTCTCATTGCCAAATGGAACATCTGCATTTTAGTTGGTGCATGCCTTTGGTGTTGGCATTGGCCCTATGACCACAGTGCTTTCTATTGCGGCTATTTTAGTGGCTTGGCTCTTTTGTATTCCCTTAGATCTTATGGTGGAGCAAGAGGACACCCACAGTGGAAGCCAAGAGAGTCATCGTAATGAATGGCATACTACAGATCTTGTGAATGTGATTTGCATTGTTTCATAGCATAGCTGGCTAAATTCCTGTTACTGAAGGATCAAGTTAAATCAGGCATAAAATGATGTGGAGTCTTTTCTTTCAGGAAGTCTGTCATAAAAGCACTGTTGTCCCAACCCATAGTCCCTTTTATAGAACTTCATTAAGGCACGATAAATATTATACATGAGTACGGAGCAGGTCTTGTGTAGCAGGGCTCTAGAGCTGAAGTCAGAGACAGGAAGAGGTGTAGGTGCTTCAGTGCCCTTCTTTGTACCATTTACAGGTGGCAAGCCCTGCACCCCCACCCTGAATATACACACCAGGTCTGTGCTTCCTGTGTTGGGCTCCCCTCAGGCAGCTATCTCATTAGACACAGGATCCAGGAACCTGGTGGAACTTTGCCACAAACGTAAAAAACATATTTCAGTTCCAACATGTCAGAGTGAAGGTGGAGGGAAATGAGGCAAACACGAACGCAAATGAAAACATCTTTTAAAATGTCGCTTGCGTTGCTTTGCCAAATGTGGGCTCTGAAGGAGTGCCACCGGGAGCAACTTCCACATGGCCAGGCCTTCCACGGAGAAGCCTGGCTGGCAGGCCGGGAGGAGTCAGTAATTAACACTGCCAAAGCTCTGAAGGCTCCATCTCAGCAGCTCGTCTGGAAGCCGTTGCCTCTCTAGTCACCCTTCAGCCACACAGCTGGGCTGTGGAGTCCCTCAGCAGTGGGCCCATGTGTGGTCTCCAACACTTTGCTGTGAAGTATAAGAAAATCTGGAGGGTTTCTCTGGGTGGGGGGAGGGCTTTAGCCCTGTAGGGATTAGAACAGAAGGTCTATGTTTCAATACTGAATTAAATGAGGGACTCTAAGAATGCTCAGTAACCAGTTCCTAGAAGTTACAAGAGCAGAGCCTGGGAGCCAGGCATGGCTGCCTCCGTCTGGGCAGATGGAATTGGCTAGGTTATTGTGGCTGAAAGGAAGGCTGTGGAAACAGTGGGACAGATGGGTGAAGTTATATGCCATTAAGTCGACTCTGAAACAGACTAAAGGAGAATGACAGCCATCTCCTGAGTAGAAGTGAGAATAAGTGGATAGGCAGCTGCGTGCTAATGGAAGAAACATCTTGGTACAGGTTTGTGAACTCAATTCCTAGGACCGCCAATTTCCACTGCTGTGACATTAGGACAGTTATCTAAAAACACACATATAATTTCATATATATATAATGTATATGTTAATATATTTATTTGTTATTATATATTACATATAACAGATATTATATGTGTGTGTACATGTACACACAATTCACCATAAGAAAACCCCAATAAGAAAAAGCCTTGACTTTGCCTTGAAATAGGAAACTTACTAAAATCAAGACGTCAGCAGAGCTGAGTCCATGAGGAGGCTCAAGGGGTAAGCATGTTCCTTGAAGTGTGCCACATTTCTGGGTGTACAGCCATAACACCCTCTGGTTTTGTCATCATTTTTCTTCCCTCCCTGATTCCCATTGTGATAAGGCCTTCTCTTGCTTAGATTCTCCTGCTTTTGCTTGTAAGGACCCTGTGAGTACATTGGGCCTATGTGGTTGAGCCAGGATAATCATTCCATCTCAGTCATTAACCATATCTGAATGATGGTGTAAGGCCAGGATCAGCATCTTGAGCCAGAGTAAAATGGGGAAAGTGAGGGTCTCCTCTGGTGACTGATTAGCTCAGTCATAGATCATGCAGGATGCTGACAACAGCAACCTTCTGCCTTCCCTATTATCTGAAACATAAGAGCCTTGCCCCATGGGATTGCTCACTGAGGCCACCTCTCATTCTCCAGTGGGGCTTAGTGATTTGCTAAGGGATGAAAATTTCCACTGCTGAGAGCTCAGGTACTATGCATTCCGGGTTGTGCCCCTTAGTGGACAGTTATAGGACATAGTGTCTTGTTGGCTTTTCCTGCTGGCTACCTCTGTAAGGTCCTACCCCCTGCCTTTTGAAAGAGACAGGGTCTCACTATTTGGTGCAGACTGCACATATGCATATACGTATATGTGCATTTAATACATTATGTATATAATATATGTCTATAATCTCATATACATATGAAATTATCTCATATAGTTAGACAATTACTAGCTAGTAGATAACTTATACAATATATAAATATCTATATCTTTGTATTCTTCTGTATATCTGTCAATTATTGAGGCCCTATTATTCAACCAGTGTTTACTGAGGACTTCCCATGAGTAGTAGGCACAGCTTGAATTTGGCAAGGAAGTCTTGGTGCTCCTGGACTCACATTCCAGTGAGTGAGTAAGGTAAAACAGCAGATAAACCAAATAGAAATGAATAAGATATTTTTAAGTGGTACAGATATCTAGGATCATGTGACAGGGAATTAAAACTGATTACATTAAGGAGGATGGTTTGTTACAGAATAGTAAAACACTGGTTCCACTTGATTTTGCAGGGATCCCTGCTGTGGTAGGCTCTATTCCCATTTGCCAATAAAACAAAACAAAACAAACAAAAGAAAAAACTGAAGGTTAGCTCTGGTGGGGAAGATTTAAAACTATGTATAAAACTAGAACTGGGTGAACTATCCTCAAATGGAAGGGTAGAGTAGTCATCAAGGGATGTTTTCAGTTCACATTGAGCTGATTTCCTTTTCTTCTCTTCTTTCAGCAAGATCATTTGTCAGAACCTGCATGTATTACAGTATTTTGAATCAAGCCATCCAGGGTTAAAATACACTTGCTTAAGATTTTGGCATATGTTACCTATTGCTGCTGAACACTGAGAAAGACACTATGGGCTAGATAGCCCCAGAGCGAGGTGACAGACTTCTGTAAACATGTCTAGCACTCTTTGCACGAGGAATCTATTACACAAAAATGATAACTTTCATATTAGAAAGTTAAGATTTTTGGGTAGAATTTCTTTGAACCAAAACCCTTTAACTGGAAAAAAGAAGGTCACATCTTCAGATTTATTCTTATTTCCTATTAAAACTGTTATTCCTTGCCATGGTACAAATGTTTTAAGTAAAGAGCAGGAATTAAGCTTATATTATGGGAAATATACTCTAGCAGAGAGAAAGATAAGTAAAATGAATACATCATTGCCAAAATGTTTTGTGATACATATGAAGCATCTCATTGTCTCCTTTCATTACACTAAATTTTAAAATTATGGGAAACATGTCACCCTTGGGCCCACTGAGAGGGCACAGATAAAAAGGATAGATTTGGACAGGTTGAAGAAAGCTTCCAGGCACGGTGAGGCTGGAGATCATGTTTATTCACAGGCTGACTGTGGATGCAGCAGCAGCAGCAGCAGGAGCAGCAGGAGTATCAGGAACAGCAGCAGCATAGAGTATAATAGTACAATCGGACCCCGTATATAATACGCAAACTCTGTACCCCATTCATAGGTTCACATTTTGTTCACCAGCATTCCATAGCTCATAACTCTATAATTTCCAACTCTCTTATCAGTAGTAATATCTTTTCATATATTCCTCTCAGACAAAAGTGGCATTTGGCCAAGGATGGCTACACATGGATCCAGTCTCTAGGCTACATTGAGGATAACCCATAGTAACACATGCATCCATGAGTCAAGGTTGCATGGATATGCTGAGCCAGATAAATCATCATCCTTGGGAAGTGCAGACCAAAAGCTGTCTGAAGTTATAATGAAAAAAGTCTGACTTACTTGAGTATAGTACTTCAGTGTGGCTAGTAAGAACTCTAAAATCATATAGATGAGAACCAGAGTCATGTTCACATCCCCATAATAATTTTCTTTCCCATTTACTCTCTTTCTTTTTGCATGAGGAATCATGAATTGTGCCACACATGGCATCAGGCACATGTTAGGCAATATTAAATGCTTATTAAATTAATACAGTTGAGGAAATGAATAAATGAATGGCAGATGGACCAAGCAAGTCCATCTGGTACTCAGTCATGTCTTAACATCTTCCTAGTATTCTAGTGAAGTTCTTGGGTCTCAGGTGCTCTCAGTCATTGTCCTCCATGCCATACTTTTGCTAGCTTTACATGTTTTCCCTTTCTTGGTGGTACTTCTTTCAGCTAAACTCCTTTCTCATCAGGCTCCTTCATCTCTTCATGATTGTGAATTTCAGCTTCAAAAGCCTTCCAGACAGTAAATACTTGGTTGCCTGAGACTTAACACAATTTCTCAGACACCACCTAATTTCAAGAAGAATTATTTTTCACCATATATTTTTTTCTTAACCTTCAAAACATCCCATGTATGATATAGCTCCCATTTTTTGCTAGAGGAAAGCGAATCCCAGATTGTTTACAGATTTCTCCAAAAGTGGTAGAGTTAGGGATAATTTTGAAACCTCTGATATAGTCTTGCTGGCCAGCAGCACCATGTTGGACCATTATTGACGGTGTTCACACTTCCTTCATCAAAAGGGTGGCAATATGTAGCAGAAACACAAAAGCTGTCCAAGGTCCTTCTGAATCAGCCCATGTAGAACCAAGTAGCTGAAGGCTAGGCAGTGGGACAAAAATCTTCGGAAGCAGCATTTTGGCAAAACTTTACTGGTCAGCTTTGTCACACACCACTGTTCCAAAGGCTGCTCTATGGAGCAGCTAATTAATCCTCTTGGGGCAATTACCTAGGCACCAGAAATGGTCTGCTGCAGGTCCATGCCCCTAGGCGCAGACTATATTAAATAAGCAGCAGAAGACCTTGAAGTGGCAGGTTTGTAACCACTCCCTCCTGAGGTCAGCACTTCAGGCACTTGCATGTTCTGGGCCGAGCAGCACAGCATCTTGCACAGGTGGGTGTTCTGTAAGTGCTTTTTAATGATGGTGGTGGCGATGATGTATGAAGGTCTGTTTATACTTGCAGAGAGGCTTGAGTATTTTAACAAGAAGGACTTTTGATTGGCATTTCAAAGAGTCCAGTGTTGTTGGAAAATGTCAGCACCCTGCATAGGAGGGCACTTCATAAGTGTTAAGGGATTGGGTCTGCTAAGGGGATTAGGATAATTGTTTTGGAGTGAATGGACAGGCTCAGTGGAGGTGACCTGAAGTCATTTTAATGGGCCTAGTGGAACTCATGGTGACAACTCAAGCTAGTGGATTAAGATGCTCTGATGAGAATCACCAATCATTGCTTAGCATTGGTTCCATTGGGATACTGGCTGCCTATTGTATGGCTATGCCTGGTAGGGTGACTCAGTTTCTGGACTTGAGCAAAAAAATTCTGATCAAAGGAACTGCCACCCCTCCATGTAACACAGAGCTTCTTTTCCTCCAAAGATGAAAGATGCCTATTTCTATGGCATTTCTCATTTGGGGAGAATCTTTTAATTCATGCCAGTTCAAGATCAATCAGGGATGAAGCCAAACACTGTCAGAATTGAAAGTTCTATGCATGAGAGAAAAGAAGGAAAACTTCTCTTTCTCCTGAGTAAGCAAGATGTAAGGTTGCTGAAAGTTAATAATGCATCAAGTTTTCAAGCTTTAGGAATAGAGATGATTCACAATGAATGTATATGTGGACTCAAAGGTTAAAAAGAATAGTGGTTTATATTATATTCTATAATCTGCAGCATTTTTTCCACAATAGAAAGAAATACTGGGTGAACAGCTTAAGTGTTAAGTACTAATTGACTCAGTCAGTAATGATTGCATCAGTCATTTGGGGCCAAAGTTTGGTTTATTACCCAGCCTTTCAGTTTTGGAAACTTTTGATTTAATCCAATTTGAATTTCTTTGTGCAAGAAATAATCCAGTAGCCATTAATAGCATTTCAACATAAAAAAGAACCAAAAGAGAGCATTCGGAAAACAAACACTAACTTTTTCCATATATTTATTTCAACATGATTACATGAGGATACTTAGCTACTACTTGATGGGGACATTAAGTAGTAAGGTTCTGAATGGTTATACTTTACCAGAATCAGGTACTTTCCAAGGAAATGACTAGATTTGAAAAGGAAGCTGGTATAGGGCAGGACAGTATATCAATCAGCCTGAGTGCAATGGAATCTACCAGTTTGGGGCAGTTTGAGACTTATACTCTGGGCTTCTCTTGAATGCAAATGAAGGAACCCTATATAAAATGGCTTTCTGCCTGGAAATTCCATGTCTTCCCACATTGGTTTTGTAAACAGAATCTTAACACCCACATTTCATATCTGACCTCGGCTGCCTCCAATCATTTCAGTTCTTTTGGTGACTGGACAATAAATACTTAGAAGCTGGATGCTTTTCTTTTTTAGTTTAATGCTTATGTGTGCTTTATTTATGGAATGTAACTGTTCCAAGAGAGCTCTTCTTTAAATTAAAAAGGATCTGTAATAAAATTTACAGTTTCTCTATGCAAGATTCTCTTTCCGTAGACACATCCATCTCTAGAACCCTTCTGTCAGAATTTTCAAAGGGCCAAGAAGAGTAATGAAGAGTTTGATGAAATAAACCACAACTTTGAAATATTCTTCCTCTACAACAAATCATTGTGAGTAGTTGCTAAAAATGGAGATTCCTGTAATTCTACCTAAGTCTACTGAATCAAAATCCCTGTGCTGGTTCAAACAAGCCGATGTAAGTTCTTATATGAGAGAGCCTCTTCCCTATGCTAACAGTTTGTTTCCATGGACAGTCACTAGACCTGAGCCTCTTCCCTATGCTAACGGCTTGTTTCCATGGACAATCACTAGACCTGTTTCCTTGGGTAATTCTCCTGCTTCTATCGAAATTCACCAATGTTTTCAACTCCTGTATCTTTTTTCTTTTCTTTTTTTAAAGTTAAACTTTATTGTCAAGGTGATATACAGAGGGGTTAGAGTTACGTAAGTGAAGTAATGATTACATTTCTTGTTTGACTTGTTACCCCTTCCCTCGTTTTTCTCCCTGTTTCCCTCCTCCCCAACCCCTCCAAGTTGTACAGATCATTTCCAATATATTGTCTGGTGAGTATCGCTGTTGCATAGCTTTCCCTTTGTCCTTTGTCTCACCATTTTGTTGTTCTCATTCCCTTCACTGGTTCAGATAAACATATATAAAACACACAGGGTACCAAAATTGAACACAGTGACAACAGGGGATAAAGTATAGGGGGAAAAACACAAATGAGCCCCTGTTGTCACTGTACTTGATTTTGGTACCCTGAACCTTGTATATACATTTGTTTAATCTGGAGAATAATAAAACGCTGAAACAAGGAGACAGGATGACCCATTGCAACAATGATACCCATAAGACAGTGTATTGGAAATGAACTTTACAACTTCAGGTGGGGGGGGGGGGTTGGAATAGAGAGGAGGAGGGTGGGGGGGGAGGGAAGGGATAGTGGGACAAGGGAAGGGGTAACAAGGATCTATAAGTAATGTACTCAATGCCTTACTCATATAACTGTAACCTCTCTGTATGGCATCATTACAATAAAATAGAATTTAAAACAATACTTAAAAATTTTAAAAAAAGAAATCACATAGTACATTGAGAACAACAACATGTCTTAGAGTTCATTTCACTTGGCATCATCTTACATGGTAATATGTATATAGCTATTGAGCTATTCTGCTGTATCTTTATCTGATGCTATGGAACTGGATCTAACTGAAACAGAAATAAGGATTAAGAAAAAAAAATTCCTTTGGATCTTTCTTTTTCCTCCCCATCCCTTTCTCTCTCTACTTTCTTCTTTGAAACTTTCCTGGCCTCAGCTACAAACATATGTGGCATACTGAGGAATTCATAGGGTAAAATGCCAGATAACAATAAAATGTCAAGGTGAGCCAACCTCATTTGGGGGATGCATGTAGAATGTCTGAGAGGGAGAAATGAATTTACAGGTGGTTTCTCCAGGGGAAGAATGGCACACATCAAGACTCTTAAAGAGATCATAGGAGAGATGGGAAGATAAATGTTGTAGAATGAAACAAAGACATGATTTATGAAGGAGGGAAAGTGGTGTGAAGTAAAGATCTTGAGGTATGCAAATTTGACACACAACCCAACCTAATGTAACTATATTGAAGGCTGTTATGTGAGGAAGCAAAGAGCTTCATGGAAGTTCTTTGTCTTCTTAATGAGCCAAAGCAGTGGCTGTTTGCCTGCTTATATCAAGAAAAATTTAAGCCTATAGACTTCCATTCGGAATACTCTCAAATCCTAAAAGTGCCAGGAAACACACCTGGATCAGTGTCTCCTTAATGTAGTACCTTTTACAATTAAGTTTGCTTTCATGAGGTAGTTACACATGACTAAATGTGTCTACCAGGAATCAAATGGTTTACTCTAATCTACTTTAAGTAGATTTTAGTAGATTTCTGGTCTCTTATGAGAGCAGAAAGCTTCTTATCTTCTGCTAACCTATCCCCTTACCCCTCAACTCCCAGCTTCTGATCAATTTTAGCAACAGAAAACAAGAAAAAGAGAGAAACTATTCCTTTGGATGAAGACCTTATGCTTAAAGATGCATTAAGATGGTACACAAAAATTATTTCACTAAGTACTGAAAGGAAGTACGTAGTTGTTGACTAGAAAACCACAGCCCAGAGAATCTGAACTAGAATGAGAAGAATGCACAGGTGTGGGCTATGAGTTGTTTGAGTTGTGCAAGGCTCACATGAATGCTACATTGTGGGTTGGGGAGAGGACACTATGTGTCAAGGACATTCTGAGACAATGAAGAAAACTTAGCTACACCAAGTGAGGAAACACCAAAGACATTTTCTTGCTTCATGATAATTCCTCTAGATGGTTCTAATTTGGAGATTGGTAGTATGAATACAGTGGCTGCGGAAGCTGAGGTGGAGACAAAGTGGGCACAGGACTGGTGCATAGAGCACGCCAGTAACAGGGAACATACCACATTTGGGCAGCTGTTCAGTCTTTAGGTGATTATTATTTCCTCTACATTAAACCAACACTGATGGGATAGTTTGATGGGAAGGATAATTTGTCTAGCGCTAAATAAAAAAAATAAATAAATGACCTTGCTCTTCTGTCAATAGAACACAGTTCATGCACTCTCTGTTTGGCAGGATTTGTTCTAATGATTCATATCCAGGGAAACTGAATTTCCTGGAGAAGTGAATCAGGAAAGGGGAAGTTACTGAAGGGTTTCATACTTTGATCATAGACTCTTTCCCCAAGTGGAAAAATAGGTTGAATCACATATTATGATCATCCTCTCCTCTGTCCTGTCCTTCCAGCTTCTGGTTCCTGGTGGTGCACCAAGGCCTTTAGGTCTGTGAGAACAACATGGTTATAAAATATTTAGTTCTAAGAATGGCAGATTTGGCTCCTGTGATCCTGCTAATTGGGTGGGTGCCTGCCATCTCCCTCACTGATCCACCCCCGAGGGCGTCAGCAGGCACACAGTGCCATGCTCAAGGATTGATTTTAAAGTAAATTCACAGGCTTGTGAGGAAATCAGCCTCATTATTTTAGATGCATGGGAGTGTGAGATTGGGGAGTAAATGGAACCTTTGGCATATAAGGAAGAGCATATCGTGTCCAGATGGATTAAAATTTCTATTAAAAAACACACTCTGTGCAGTCCAACAAACAAAAACAAATAAACCTTCAAATGTAAGACTGCAGGTCAGATTCAGTCTTTGAGGCAACAATTTATGTTTCTTGCCTTCAAGTCACATTTTATTTTTATCAATGTCATTCCAAAAGTTAACTTGCAAGCCAAATTTGGATTGGAGAATAATTTGGTTCATCTACCTTCTTTGTAATACTCTACTATTCAATTTCTAATTAGAAGACAAACCAATAGAGGCTCTGTAGTGTTTAAATTTTGAAAATGTATCGGCAGAACTAAAAAAAAAAGTCATCTAAAGTATATTTGCTAGTTTGGTGCTTTCATTTATTTGTCACTGTTCTTTAATGTAATATTCTGATAATATTCCAGCAAAGGCAAACGATTTTTAAATATATTCTGAGAGACACAAGAGCAAAAATCAAAATGGTACCACACCATTGGGAAGCAAGGTCTATGTGAGATCATTGTTACTGTTGTACTATTATTATTTCCTGAGCCAAAGTAAAGAGCTGGTTTGTAGTAAGGACTCAATTATGTCTGCTGCTCTATTGTATTCCATCTTTTGAAAGTATCCTGTATTTCAAACAATGTCCTGAGTAATCAATAACCATTATTCCAGGATAATAGTGTGAAAAAACTCAGTGTTTTACATGAAAAGGAAAGGAGAATAACACTTCTCCTTAGTAGCATCAATAGAAAAAAAATCTCAGTGATTTTGTAATTTGAAGTCATGCATTGTAGGATTGAAGCATGTCCTAAGAAACAACCATGCAGTAAATCCAAACCAGTTAAACCTTAATAGTGTAAATGAAACCTTTAAATTGTGTGAACTATGAGCAGCCTTGCAACTTTTTACATGTGCAAAGAATTGAATGAGGACATATGGTCACCATCAAGTTGGTTATTTAATTCTGAGATGACACACGTATTAATCTAACTGAAAGGAGAAGCTACTATATAGCTGGTTGTAATTAGCCAACCACAAATTTCTATAACCACTTCAGTCTAAACCAAAAGCCAAAATGGCATTTCATGATTACACCATCCCACCCAGATTTGCATTTCTTGATGAATTCCCAAGGTTAGGCTATGAGCCATACTGTAAAACCAACCCTCAATTACACCTTTTTAGAGAGGAAGATTAGTGGCAGGTGGTGCCTGCTATAAAAGCCTCATTAAAACACCTTCTGGTGGAGTTTCACAAAAGGAAGCCACCAGATGGAGACCCATCTCCACATGGTAGTCTTACCTCAAATGAGAGTTTCACCTGACACTTTGGGGACAGACAATTTTTTTCTCACCTAACAAGCCACTGAGGTTCAAAAGACGATCTATTAGGATTAATCGTACTTGATCACTAATCCATTGTAATGCCATATGCTGAGAGCGTTGTTCACTGTTAAGCCTGGAGCCAGGTAGAGCCCCTCTGGTAATGTAAACCGTCCCATTTTCCTACAGCTAATCTAATTTCACCTCCTCCCAGACCCCACATGCCAGGAACGATGCTTAACTCTTCCTTACACTGTCTCTGATGCATTTTTGAATGGTAGCAAATCTGATCTCAAAGGTAATGATGCTGAAACCTGCTGACTAATTGGAAAATGATTTTCCTAGTGTAGCTTGCTTAGTGGGGTGAATGGATAAAAGGTATTTATTCCATTGTGCACAAATTCAAAGACATAGCCCTGGCCTTCTTATCAGCACAGCTTGGTAATGCTCATCTGCTTCTCTTTTCTGAATGTTTGTTGAATCTGTGATTTACTGGGTTGGAACAATTGGCCAGCTGGGCAGTGAGAGTAAAATTTATGTTTCATAGAGGAGATTCTGTCACCTAATGCAGCCCTTGAAGTAGCAAGTGCTAAACTGTATAATAATATATTCTTTCCTTGCATATGATATATATATATATATATATATTTATATCGTTTTCTTGTGTATTTTCTGTTAAGTACTTACAAAGTACCACCCACTAAGTCACTCTCTAAAGGAAAGATGGCAATGGCCTTTCTTACCCAAGACTCCATGTTTTTATGAGTTGATCATAAAATGATAATCATGAACCCCACTCATTGTGCTCAAGCTCTAGTCACCAAGATGAGGAGTTAGATGAAAGGATTTAATACTTTTCTAAAATATTATGGTCATTTTGTTCCAGCTGTATCCACTGGTAGATGGGTTAGAGTAGATAACCCACCTGCAATATATAGGAATCAAGATCATGAATATGACAGTAGCTATTCTGAAGTTGTATTATGCATTTAGAAATGTGGCTTACCTTCATGACATACTATATGCTATGTTTTGTTCCTTCCTAATGAACTTCTCCCACAATACTGGGACAGAGAGTTATGATGCTGTGATAGAATCAGATTTAAAAAGGCAATCCATACATTGCATAATCACTGGGTTAGAGAGAAGTGTTTTGAAATGAGATTCTCAGGCCTCAACATAGAAGTCTACTGAATCAGAATCTTGGGAGGTTGAACTTATGCCAAGTTTTCCAGGTACTTCTGATTCATCCTGAATTCTAAGGAAAAGAATACAGGATCTGACTGGCTCAAACAGACTACTACCCCATTGTTTTCTCATCCTGAGTGCCACGTGACACTGTGGCCAGTCAGGAGTGGCATGGAAAAAATACCCCACTTGCTCTATGAATCAAATATGAAACCGTTCAAGGTTGTTTATGAGTGTTTTGAGTTACCCATATAGTATATCTAGTATGTCCCATGCTGTACATATTTATGAACCCTTAAAAAATCTTAAGTTTCTAATGACACACATAAATCACTCTCGTCTTGTTCTTATAGTTTATGTAGTCACCAGACACCAGAGATAAAAATACAGCCCCCACATTCTTCAGCTGGAAGAGTTTATTTTATCACACATGAGGGCTGCTAGCTTTGGTCAGGCAAGAGGGAGTTTTCTAGGATAGGTTTTACTGTCCTCCCCCCAACCCCACAATAGGCAAGAGAGCTCAGTAGCCAACCAGTTGTATTTTGAAATGAGGAGTTTGGAAGTCCCCTACAATTACATATGAAGACTATTTCTTCCTTGCTTGATGCATTTGCATTTCTGAGAGAGCAAGTTCTGGTTTTATTAGTCTATCTCTTGTTCACAGTATGACTTCTACTTTGCTATACTATGTTAAGTCACAGAGAGTGTATACTTTTTCTTATAAGTTCTGGTTATCAGATATCTGAGTGGTAAGTCCTGACTCACTCTCAGATAGTGGAAACTAACCTTGTCTTCCTCGATCCCACATTTAACCCAGCTTTATCCTGAGCTTCCACTGGCTTGAGTGCTCTGCTAAAGGAAGAAGGAGACAAAGTGGAAGGACAGTTATGTCCTGACCCTAGGTTCAGAAGGGACGTTAAGACGCACAAAGAAACCTGAATCTTTTTTCCTTTTTCATTCATGTTGTTTCATTGGTACTAGCAATGACTGCAAAGGAACCAGACCTCCTATAAACATCAGAGAACAGTTCAAAGATTTTAGTATAAAATAGTGTTCTGCTTTGATAAGGAAATAATTAAAGTAAGTTCTTACAAGGCAGTACTTTTGTTTGTCTTTCCCTTATCTACTGTTTGTGTAACGTTGACTCAACTCTGAATTTTCCTTACCACATTTCTCTCAAACATTCTTTCCTTGGTCATTTTTGTCTCTATTTTATTTTGCTTTTCTGCTTCCCAGAGTCTCCCTGGGGAAATCTGGAGGGTGCTGAGTATTGTTCCATTTAGCTCAACTGTGCTATTTGCATGTCTCTATGGAGGTCACTGTGTTTTCCCATCCACCAGTAATTTTTTCCACAATTGAAAGTCAAGATTTCTATGCTTTCTAAGAATATAAAATAGCTAGATTTTACTATCTCTAGCTACTTGCTGTCCAATGGACTATAGATTAGGGAAAGGTGAGCCCATACATATCTTTGCCTTCAGCATTGCTTGTGGCAATAGATGGAGAAAACACAGTATGGCCAACAGCACCCCTCCATTTTCCCACACTCCTTAGTCAATTTGGTTACCAAAATAAGACAACCTTCTTTTTTCTTCTGTATAACATTTACTTGTAGGGCTTTTAGCTTCTCTGACTACTTTAGGTTTCCCCCCAAGATGAAATCTACGCCCCAATTAGAGGGAGTGAAGGAAAGGAGGGGCAGAATTAGGTGCCAATGTCCCCAGCAACTGCTCTCCTGCAAGCAGACCAGAAGATTCTCAACCAACCTAATTTCTTCCCATTGAACTAATAGAAGGCTAGCGAGTGACCTTTGCAGGCCAGTGGGCAGGAGCTGAGAAACACTCCCCCAAATGTATATCTGTTTACTGCACAGCATGCCAGCCTCCAGCTAATGACATTAATCCCCCTACTGTGTTTCATTAGGTGACAGACAGGGAGCCACACTTTGGAGAGAACCGCCTGCTTCGCTCAGCAGCCAGCTGCGGAGAGCAGTCGCTCCAGGACCTGCGCCGCCTCCCCTCATTTGCTTTTCTTCTTCTATTATCCCTGACATGTTCACTGAACTACAGGCTGCATATGTTTAAAAATAATTAAACGTGCTCCAAACAAATAGGCAATGTTTCCACGATCCCTGCAATGAGCATTCTGCATGTTTTGACAGATTTTTCTCTTTGTTGGATTCATCAAGCAGCCTGGCTCTTTGCTGTCACTCTTAAGAACCTGCAGATAAACCTCCAGGGCAAGTTCACCAGCCCAGCACCTTCTCCTGCTTCAACCTTGGGCCTACAAAGCTTTCCAGTCTGAAAGTCTCTAGACATTGGGAGAATTCTTGTCTGGAATTCCAGGAACAGTGGTTTGCAAATGGAGACATTAGATGAAAGACAAAAAGAAAAGCAAAATAAAATTGGAGAGGGGCTTTTTTTGAATGGCATTGTTGTATTGCACTGAGAAAAGACATTCAATGACGTTTATATGTGAATATAGAAAGAAATCCACATAGCATTTGGACCATACTCACTCCCATGAATTGAAATCTCCCTTCATACCAACCACCCTTCATCCTTTTTTTTTTCATAAAAGTAAGATCCTTCTATTAAAAAAGATGAAGAAAAAGAGGATGTGAAGGCACAGCTTCAAAAGTTTCGTAGAATAAAATATAATAAAACAAGCCATGCATAAAGATGATTGGTCAAAGCGAAAACAGACTTGATGAATTTGCACACCAAACTAAGATGCTAATAATAGAAGAAGCCCAGTTGTCTCTAGGAGACAAAAATCCTTTTTTTATGAGGAACACATTATGATGTTACCCACAATTTCTCGGACGGTATTCATTCAGGAACAGATTGATAGATAAATGGGAAATTCCTTATTGCTCATTGTTGGCCTACTGTATCTTGAAGAAGCACAACCATGTGGATGAATCTGAGTCATGAATATATGGATGTGTAGGTCTGGACTTGGACAGAAGGAGGGTGAGGAGGAGGAAGATACATGGCCAATATATTGGGTCCTGAAACAGCACTGACTGTATGGTTTAAAGAGAAACCACAAGAATGAATGCTCTTTAATTTAGGCAATATACTTAATTCTGATTTGAATCAATATTGACAGTGGTTAATGTGCAGTGACACTAATTTACCCATTGACTGCTCTGATACTCAATAGTGCTCAAGGTAGTCTGGATAGCATGTGAATTTTAAAGAGCTGACAAAAACCTGCAGCCAAAGTCAGTTTTACCTTAAAGAGGAATGTTCTAATAGATGAAAAATAGGTTTTTGAAACACTGATTTGTACACCAGGAAGTGTCAAACTGTGTCAAAACCCTTCCTGCTGCCTGGTTTTATATGGCTTATGAACTAAGGCTTTGACATTTTTGGAATGACTGAAAAAAAAATAAGAGGAATATTTTATTTTAAATTCCATTTTGGTTTTCATCATTAAGGTTTTTATTAGAACCCAGCCAGGCTCATTCATTTCCATATTACCCATACTGCTTTTGTACTACAGGGTTGCAGCAAGAGGAGTCTATTTTGCTCACAAAACTCAATCTATTTACTGGCTGACCCTTTAAAGGAAGCTCAGTGATGTGGTCAACTGCTCTGGTCCATGAACTACAGAGCATGTCTGCATACCATCAATGATTTCTTTTCTAATTAAAAATATTAAAGCTGGGCTAATAATTGCCCACATTATTTTAGAGTTGTTCTGGGTTTCAGAGATTTTTGTGATGGTCTTTCTTAGGATAGTACATTTACAACTACAATGAGCATATACTGAAAGTATATGCTCAAAAGCAGAATGCGTTCAAAGTAGTTGAAAGATGTTTAACTATATATCAACACAGGCATGTTTGCCCTTTGAGTTATAAAATTCACCTCTAAGAAATTTACTCAATACCGTAGACCTTTGGCATCCACAGGTATATGGTTCCAAGGAGACCACAATTGAATGAAAAGGTTGAATGCTGAGGATTCAGGGAGTTCAGTACGGTAGAAAATTGATATGTTTTTCTCATAACATCACTCAACTTCTGCTAAAGACATGCCACCTTTCAACAAACATAAAAATTTCACCTTATCACATTCATTTTTACCTTGATTTTTGGATACCACTTTCTTTTGGAGAGTCATATTGTCATAAACTAAGAGAAAAAACATATCACAAAATGATTTAAACATAACAATATGGAACTGACTAAGCTGTGTACTGTAAGGCAAGAATTTAAATTTTTGCTTTTAAAATTTATTTTGATCTTCCTTTTGTCTTTCCTTCCTTCCTTCCTTTCTCTCTCCACCCCACAATTATTATTATACCACACATATTATACCACACATTGTCAAAACCTCATGAAATAAATTTGCAAGTATGACAGTGGAAAGTGGGAAAACATATCAAACAATATCAATAATATCAAAATGATCAAGTTTGGATATATCTATACTATAGAATGCCTAACAGTAATTATAAGGATATTGGGTTATTATATTAATGAAGTATTGCCAGCCATTTTTAGGAAGAAGCATCCTTTGTTTCTTGGGAAATGATCAGAATAAAGCTTCCAGCATGCTGATGGGAATGACTGTGGAATTACATGGAGCCAAAGAATTACATGGAGCATGGACATACTGCTTTTGGAAGAGAGAACTAACCTGGAAAACTCCGGAGAAAGAAAACCGTAGAAGAAAATCTTGAGAAAAGAACTGAGTATTCATTTTGTAGGACTGTTAAAGTAGTACAGACTGAGTAGCATACCACCACAGAACTTTATTGTCTTGTAGTTTAGGAGGCCCAAAGACCAAAATCAAGCTATAAAGATTGCTCCCTCTGAAGGCACTGGTAAAGGATCTGTACCAGGTTCTCCTCTAAATCTACCTGGTTCTGGTAATTCATTATAGATAGATCTCTTCTCCAGGGTGTGTTGATACCCTTCTCTCTCTCTCTCTCTCTCTGCCTCTGTGTTCAGTTTCAGTCATACTGGATGAGGGATGACCCTGATAACCTTGTTCTAACCTAATGTGCTGTATAATGACCAGGTTCCCAGGAAAGCTACACTGTGAGGTACTAAGGGTTAGATCTCCAAAATAACTTTCTTTGTATTTCTATTGAGCCCCTCCCCTGCCCTCTCTTTCACTTTTTCTTTTCTTCTATCTTCTAATTCTTAAGAGGGATTATAATAGTTATATAAAGCCAAAGATTGGGAAAAGTGATATAATGGAAAATAAAATTTCTGCCACGATTAATGTCCCTAAGTCACTTGTATCATTCCTCAGAGATACCACTATTGGTGATTTTTTTTGTGTGAATTCTTCAAAACACATTCTGTGCACACACAAGTGTATGTTATATATGTAAGTGTGACACAATGATTACTCATTACACATATTGTAGTATCTTTCTTTCTCATATATGATTGGAATCATTCCATATCTATTCATATGAGCTATCATATTCCTTTGAATAATCACATTATAATATATTCCCTAATTTATTAGACTAGTCTTCATTGATACAACTTTTATATATGAAAGCATATGGATTTTAAATTTTGATAAATATGGCAAGTATTCTCCCTAAATTTTGCTGTCATTTCCCATGCACAACATTTAATTGATCTGATTCCATCTCCTATAGCACAATATTTTAAACATTTTGATTTTCAAGAGTCTGCAACATAAAAATTATTTTAGTTTTGATTTTCCAGTTATGAACAGGTTTGTGCATTTCTTTCCGTTTTTCTTTCCTTTCTTATGTTTAGCAACTCCTTTTTTCTCATGATTAACATGTATGTACTACTATGCTGGACTAATTTGGAATAACTTTTAAATTCTAAGAAAATTCGAGCATTTCTGTGACAGAGCTTACAAATATTTTTAATGATCGTATTAATTTGGGGTTTGGGGTTATACTTTTTCCCCTAGAGAAATGCTTTAACTTTATGCAGTCAGGTACTCCTTCTTCCATAACATATATCGTGTATATAGAAAAAGGACTCCTCTATTCTGAAATCCCCAATTGTTCATATTTCATCTCCTCAAGTCTTTTTGTGTTTTCATTTTCACATACATTATCATTGTATAATCTGCATTGGTTTTGGTATTTAGAGTAAAAAATTCAAATTGTTCTTTGATCATTTTTAATGTATATTAAGCTTGGTTTGATTCCACACACAGAGGTAGTTTTCTTCTGTTTACATGTATATATTTTCATGTTGAATTGTAGTCATCATGAGATGTGTAACAATGAGACAATAGTCTGTGTATTGATATAGGTAAAAATTCATATTTTTGTTTTGATATCTAATTCCTATTTTGAGGCCTTTTCTACATGATCACAGAAAATGTTGTTTTGGACTAATTCTGATAATGTTAATTATTTAGGACAAATGCAGTCAAACTTATTTTATTGTGTGATAACCACAATTCTCTTCCACCTTAAGAACAGTTGGTGTCACACATATGTATTTTCAGATACCCATAACAAACATTTGCTTTATCCTTAGAACATTGGGAAACTCCGGCGTTTAATAAAGAACTCTCAGCCTTAGTGTATCTGAGTTCATCTCTTCTCCATGGTACTTAGGGCCCTACATATAACATGTGCCATTTTTCAGAACAACCATCATGAAACCAGGACACATATTTCCTCTATTCTTCAACTTCCACCTTTTTAAAGTGACTATCACACTTCCCTTGGAAGTTCCCTTGGAACTAATTTTGTGGGTCACAGGAAAGCTTTAGTTTTTTTCATTGCTCTCTTCTATAACAGGTCTTGAACAATTAGTCCAATAATTTTTTATCTACACTTTGAAAATGAGGTAAAAAATAAATGTATATAGTTCAGCAAGCAGTTTAAAAACAATCACTGATAGCCTTTTGATATTTACAAGTCAAAATTTGTTATCTGTTTTCCGTGTTGTCATTATTAAAACTACAGTGGCTGTAAAGATAATTTGTTTAGCTTTCTGGACTTAGTGGAAGGATATTTGATCATGGAAAAAAATTGAGGGGGCATAGAGGGTAAAAAATAAATTGGTTCATATTTCCCAGTTACTAAGGAGAAAAGTCAAATAACAAAACATTGTAAATGTTATGCATCCATTTTCTTAAAAATGGATAACTTAAAATATAAAAGAACAAAATTTTAAAAGTAATGTAATTACCATTCATGGTGAAGAGATTATGAATAAATTTGATTTCTTTCTTTCTTTAAATTTAGGTATTTTGTAAAGTAATGCAATTTTTTACTTATAAGATAAAAATGAAAAAGCAATATGGCAATACATAATCATTTTGGAAAAATTTGAAAATAAAATTATGCAAAGCTTCAGGTCTAAGATATTACCAGTGCCAATATTTTGGCTTGCATATTTCCATTTTCATTTAATATCCAGTTGGATATTTTATACAATTGAGATTACTTTTATATAGTTTTGTATAATACTTTAAGTACTAATAAGCACATTATGAATATTTTCTCGTCACTGAATATTTGAAAATCTCTTGTAGTTTATTTAGATTGGCTTTAATTTGTTAGTACTCACAAAAAAGTCTTTGTCAATAAATCTTCCTGTTACAACATACACATAATATGCAGAGATAAGTATAGAACAAGTACAAGTGTACAAAGAAGAGTACAATTTGATTTTTCTCTGAGGAACAGTAATAGAAGATCTGCAGGCCATGAATGTTGGAAGATTTGGGAGGACAAATAGTGTTTTTCTCTGGGTCTTGATCTATAAAAGAAGTTTGCCAGTTTGACAAAGGGTAGACTGCTCAGAAATTTCCAGGATGAAGCCACAGCTTGAGCAAAGCACAAAAGGATTCATTTAAACCTGTGAGGTTGATTTAATTATGTCCATTGTAGAAAAGAGAAAACAGAAACTCTGAGCTTTCAGAAAGAGTTAGTTATATGGCTAAGAGAAGAAGTGCCAGCATTTTAATCCACTGTGGCTGACTCCAAAACATTTCCTTTCTCTACTATATTAAGCACAGAATGAAGCCAGAGGTAAAGCCATATTTATTATGGTTGTAGAAAACCACTATTTTACTACTGAAGATCTAAACCTTTTTTATAGGTCCTGATTCATCACTTAGCTGTAAAGATAGTAAACTTAAGACTTCAGACACAGATTGAATCACCACTGGGTATTTAGTGTTATATAAATAGTTTTGCACAAAATCCCAGAAGATGTGACCTGAAATGCCTACAGAGTAGGAGACAGGGTAGAGGTAAGGGAGGCAAAATGGACTTTATCCCTCATGCCCTGTGGAGAGGATCAGCTGCTACCCAGCAGATGCCAACCATTGCCATGCACAATTATAGGCCCATGGTGGCCAGATCTGATTTTGTTTTTCAGAAAATCTATGAGAAATATACATTTTCCTTGACATCTCCCTATTCTTAATACTATGAGTTATTATGGATATTATGAATTATTAAGAATGAATTATTATAAATATTATGAATATTAAATAATTATATCTTAAAATTAAACACCCTAAAGACCAAACAAAATGTTTCTGGGAGCTGTGGCTCTGAAGAGTCTATTGAACTTATTCTTGCTATTTGAACTGCATTAGTAGGTTGTGGAGTATAGGATGAAGGGGGCTAGGCTGGACATGAACTGGGGTTTCAATGTAAGTGTTCAATAGCATCTGTTGATTTGACTAGTATTTTATGAGTCTTTTGAGATCTCTGCAACTTTCTGTTCTTGTCTCTTGTTGCACTAAATCATCTATCTTGGCACTTAAAAGAGAGTCCTATGCTTCCTGCCTGGTCTTCAGGGGCCCCTTTCATCTCCTAGTGTTTTTGGTGGAAGCTTAGGTCCTCTGCATTTGGCAAGAGCTCGGGTGACAAATAGGAATGTGCTGATAAGATTCTGCTGTGGTCTTTGCCAAACAGCAGAAGCCCTGGGAGCCATTCTGGAGTGACTGTGGCAGTGACCTGATCCATCCTTAGGAAAAGACTTGGTTGTGGCTGTCCTTGTGATAGGATATGTCTACTTCTGGCTTCAATTCTGCCTTCAAAAATATTATGAATTATAGTGATTATGGATAAACATGCAATCTTTAGTGACCAAACAATACCTACAAAGGTAACTCCTGGGAGACACACTGGGAACTTACATTACTTGGTCTGGGAGCTTTCAACTAAATAAAGGAAAATGGTGAAGAATGAGCAGAGGTTATGTAATGCATGTTATATGCTATTCAGGATAACTGTATAACCTAAACAAGGCAGGGAGGTAAAGGCTTCAGGAAATCATTGTGAATAATTTGGACTTCGTGAATGATTTATAGTTGAAATCAGTCACAATTAGATTTTATTTAACATCATCAACAACAAAATAACACATGCACACAGGAGTAGTACTTACATAGCACTTCTATTTGCCTTGTACTACCGTATCAGATTTACTTACTTATTCTACATGAAAGTAAACTAGAGACTAATGATATCACTATGTTTATGGACTGGGGAAAGAAAGTATAAGTGACTTGTTCACGTGTATATAGCTTGTAATAAAGCTAGGATTTATATTAACTAGGATTTAGTAGTGTGGTTTTTCTGAGCTATTCTGTACTTATGAATGTACTTTAGTACATAATTTAATTATACTTTAGTGGAATAAACCTCTCTCACAGATATGACAATGTGATAACTTTTAAGTTCAAAATAGACTAAAAATTTAAGAATGAATAAAATTACCTTTTATATCAGAGATTTGAAAGTTTTGATATTTGCTTTGGTTCACCAAACAACGAAGGCTTCTGTATTGAGGCTGCTTTTGTTGAAAACCAGCTGTTATAGAAATAAGTTTTGAATGAAAAATAAAAATATTTAGTTTCGATGAAAAATAAAAATATTACCTGGGTAGCAGTGGCTCATGTCTTTAAACCTGCTGTTCAGGAGGCTGACATCTAAGGATCATGGTTCAAAGCCAGCCTGGGCAAGAAAGTCTGTCAGACTCTTATCTTCAATAAAATACTCAGAAAATATGGGACATGGTGTTGTGGCACAAGTGGTAGAGGGTTAGCTTTGAGAAAAGAAGCTCAGGGGAGTGCTCAGGCCCTGAGTTCAAGCCCCAGGATCAGTTAAAAAAAAAAATTCTCATGAACAGCAACCAGGCCCTGAATTCAAGCCCTAATACTCTTGTGTGTGTGTGCACGCGCACATATGCGCGTGCACGTGCACACACGCACGCACACACACATACACACTTAAAGTACTGATTACAAGTTGTAAGTGTTCACTTACTATTTGTAAACTCTTAGAAGACCAACACATAACAGATACTCAATGAATATTATCTATTACTCATCCAATCACTTATTTAGTCATGAACTATATAAAGGTTACTCCTCTCTTGAACATGCCATTGGACTTTGATGTAAATATGAGGAAACTGCAGCTTCTGCCTTGACAGAGTATATATTCTCATGGAAGAGATAGATGCATAGGGGAAAACTGTTTCATGAAATACCATGTAGAGATAAGTCTGAGGAAATATGAAAAAGGGTAGACAGAGATATCTGTTTCACTGAGAAAGTTGAGGGAATGACCACATAAAATGCAAACTAGGTCTTGATAGTTTGAAAACAGCTTTCCAGAACTAAAAGCCCAAACCGTGCCCTGAAATCATGCAATTGCTCAATATTGCAGAAGGAATAATAGGAAGATAATAAAAGAAGCTGTAGATGAGGCACCAACCAGCCACTCCAAACATCTACATTAACACTGAACTATATTTGATATTTGTTATTGTCTTAGACTAGTTTTAAGTCTATAGAGAAATAGCTCAGAGGGTTCCGATACCCTCTTTTTCAGCCTATATCCATTTGGCAACTGCCTGTTCTCCAGAGGAGAAAAAAAGTGTACTCTCTTTGGCAGGGCTTCTGAGGCATGCTGCTTATCCTTCTTGACCTTGATAGACTTCTTGCTTATCTAGCCCATTGTCTTTTATCCTCTGGAATCTTTATTCTTAAAGTTAGCCAAGAATGTTTAATCTAGGCTGTAAATCAGGATATTTTTTTTTTAAATTCACATCTTAGAAAGCAAACTGGTGGATGTGTAAAGAATGAGTGATAATTTGTGGCAAGGCCTCAAATGATATATCATACGTGATATATCATGTATATCATATATATGTATGTGTATGTACAATATATACATATGTAAATACATATATGCATATATGTATGTCCTATATCATATATCTCATGTATATACATTAGAATAGGAGGGACCTGTTGAAGTAATCACCATGGAGGTCCAGAAAATGAAGTGGTCAAATCTGATTGAATTGTTCTTCTTTAAAAGTTTTTCAATGCTTGAAACATATGAGGATGAGTATGTAGTTTCTCTTTTTTTAGGGGGTGGGGTCTGCTCATGGGCCTGAACTCTGGGCCTGGGCGCTGTCCCTCAGCTTTTCACCTCAAGACTCTACCTCTGCCACTTGAGCCACAGCACCACTTCCAGCCTTTTTTTTTCTGCTTATTTGGTGCTGAGGAATTGAACCCAGGGCCTCATGCATGCAAGGCAAGCGCTCTACCACTGAGCCACCTTCCCAGCCCAAGTATATAGTTTCTTATTGTTGTTATAAGGTATCAGTACAAATGCATTAGTCCAAAACAAAAAAAAGCAACTTATTTTCTTCAGTTCCAAGAGAAGATGTATAAGTATGTCACTGGGCCAAAATCACACTTTTCTGGAGTGTCTCAGGGGACAATCCACTTTCTCTTTCCAGGATTTAAAGGCCATCACAGATTCGAACTCTTATGTCATTACTTTTACCTCCTTTTCTTTCTCCCCTTTTATGTTTAAAGGTCTCTTGGTTATAGATCTAACAGAATATCCTGCTTTTTGATCAACTGATTAATAATAGTAATTGTATCTGCTATTCCATTCCTTCTTTTCAGTAATAATCAGTTCAGAGGATCTGGACATTGGAGTGTGGGCATCTTGGAGGGGAAACACTATTCTAGGGCATTTCAGTTGCACTTGAGCAGAAAGTAGAGGGCCCAGGGAGCGAGGTCTCCTCAGTAGATGAATAATCAATCTTAGTAGTAGCAGAAGAGCAGACTGAAATTATGGCTATCACTGTGCTTTTAATTTGTATGTCCCTGATGACTAGTGATAGTACTATATATTTGTGTACAGTATGGTCATTTGTGAAACCTTTTTAAATGTTGTGGTCATTTGGGAGCATATATTTGGAGGATATTGAACACTGTGCTTCTGGGCACTGGTTTTGTTTAGTAAGCAAAAGTGATAGAAACCATTGACAGTTTAGAGAAAAGGAATAGGATAATAGGGCCTGCTCAAGGAAATTAATTTCATATATAGAATGAATTCTGGAATAAAAATGAGATGAAACTTTAGTCACAGATGAGGCTGTAGGGGGTCACCTGCAAGAAAATAGAATAGTTATGTGAAGAGGCTATGGACTAGTGATTAAATTAATATGTAGTCAACTTTCTTGACTGAGATTTATTGCAGAAATAACCATTTGGAAGTAGAGATTTGAAGGTGTTGGTCTCTGGAACTATGGCTTCTTCTATGAAGGTGACCACCTCATTCTGCATACAGTGATTGCTACTTCCTGGAGAAGAGGGTGACTAGTTATGGTGGTGCATGCCTGGAATCTCAGCACTGGGGAGCTGACACAAGAGGCCTATAGAGTGACAACCTGTCTCAAAGGAAAAAAAGAACTGTATATCAAGAAGTGAGTGGGATCTAAGTTTAATGATCAAAATTAAGAAACCAAAGTCAAACTATGAAGCTGTGTTGAAATGGATATTTGAACAACAGAGTTCCAAGTGACCTTCTAAAACCTAGGGGTATAAAACCAAAAAATTATCAAAGGAAAGGCAATAAGCATTGTACAAAATGAAGGGAAAGAAGTTGGGCACTTCTGGAGACAGCTTGGATAATACCTGTGGCTTGTCCCCAATGTGTAGTTTTCTGGGCCTTAAATGGGGAACAGAACAATCATACCATAAGTGTAGATTGTCTAGCAAGATATGTGAGGTTTTAGTTCATGGCCAGAATAAGCAACCAGTCTACTCTCTAAATGATGCAAAAGCAAAAAGATTCTATTATATTAATTTTTCTGAATTAAGCAGTGGCCATCTGTCTGTAAAATAAAAGTTTGTGTCCCTCATCCTCTGTTGTTGGGTTAGAAAACTTTTTCCTAACCCATGATACTTGTAGGGAGGAGTGTAGTCATTTAGCTTTGGCATACTTTCTGAAGGGCACTGTCACATTTTTCTGCAGAGAAGCCACCACAAAGATGAGGTTCCAGGCTTTGCCCAGGGTCACACTGTGCGACAAGGTTAGAGTACAGCTAGCATGGCTGTGTGTGCCCACTCTCAGTTTGGTCTGCTAGTTCACTCTGCTGGTAATTTTGGCAGCCCTGGGGAACAGAATCAAGAACATGCAATGCCAGACAGTTAGCCAGAGGATTCTGCAGAGACTAATGATCTGTTCTCAGTGTGTCTCTTAGAAGCAGCATCATGCAATAGAGTTGGGCCTACTTGTCTTCTGCACCAAACACTGCAACTAACAAACTTCAGACACAGAGTCTGCCCTATTTCCATTCTCTTTGGTTGAGCGTGTAGTATGTATTGTGCAGGGTTTCCTGTAACAGTTTCTGCTGTAGGGAAATGGACATCCTCTCACCCTACAGCTGAGTGTGAAATGAGTCCAAATGGAGAGCAATTCAGCAATATTATTCAAAAGCCCTTAACATGGAACGTGATCCAAGAATCACACTTTAGAAATAGACTTTAAATAAGCAAGATGAACATAAAGTTGTATGTACAAAGATGTGCATCCAAGCATCTTTTGTAATGGAATGGACAAGCAAATGTGTGGCAATATTGGGATGGTTAAAATTGCAGAATGGAACTCTATGTAGCCATTAAAAATGATGATGCATAACAAGAGTTGACAAACCTAGCCCACGGGCCAAATTAGACCCCTGTCTTCAATTGTAAATGAAATTTTATGTGCGCACAGTTATGGCCACTCATTGGCATATTGTCTGTGGCTGCTTTTTGAGCTACAACTGCAGAGGTGACAGAGAATATAGGATTGTTTAACATATTTCTTACTACTGTCCTGCCACATTTATTCAAGATCCAAGATCTTTCCATGTTCCTGGTATATTGGGCATTTTGGGTCACTATTAGGATGAAGCTTGTAGTGATGTTAGGTTATAATAACTTACATTTATTCTACAAATAGCTCATCTTATATATTAACTAATATTTCAGTATAAGACATAAAACATTCCCCATCTATCATTCAACTGCACAACTATAAGCAGCCACTGTAGAGATGTGTATAAGCAATGTTGGGAGGTACAGAATATCATTTTTACTTCCACTCTTCCTAATTCTTGTTCCTTTTGCCAATCATAAAGAGGATGACAAGGGGGCATAGATGGCGATCAAGGTGAATAAGGACATCTTCTGACTTAAAAAACACACCTATTATTAAGGAACCTTTTATTTCTTTTTCTATTATTGTGGCACTATGGATTGCACTTACTAAGCAAATACTCTACCACAGGACTTTTATTCCCAGCCCCTATTGGGAACTTTTGTGTTTCATTTTGTTCAGAGCCCATGATGTAGGAATCCATTTTCTTCCAGCTTCTGATGCCCTGGTTTTCCCTGTGGTCCTCCAATAGTCCAGCCTGTTGGTCCCATAACACTTTCTACAGTGTCCACGTAGGTCAGATTTACAATGCTTCTATTCCCTCCCCACTCCTATTTCCCACAGGAAATATTCATGCAACTTTCAGCTTGGCACATTTTAGGTGTGCAGCTGACCCCAAGGTAGCAACAATGGTTTTCTGCTTCGCCAGCCAAACAGCTGGGTGACTCATCTCAGCCTTTGGATTTTCCAGTTGGATGTTGGACACGGACATAGTGCACTTGCCAACCCCCTGCATACTAGCAAGACCTGAAGGTTCCTTGAAAACCTCTCCCCTCTTATATAAGTAGAGAGGCAATTCCTCCCTGCCTCCATTTGTGGCAGGCAATGAGATGGTGGAAGCAAAGAGTTCACTCCAAACAAGACCTCCATGTAAAGCCTCAACTGCCCATACTGAGAAGGTGAGTCAATTAAACTGGTTTCCTTCTTTGTGGTTCTCTCTGATTTATGACTGAATGGGTGATTTTACTGCCTCTGAATCATATAGTTCTAGGTATATGTTACGTATATGATTTTTAAAGTATGGAAAAGATGTGCTTTTATTTTAAAATGTCATATTCAAATATTTTACTGGTTTTCTTCATAGCATTCACATCTATAAAATGGACTAGAAAACATAGCATTATTGCTCAAGGTGAAATCATTACTGGTTTATTGAGCTGAGAATAACAAAAGGCCTGTTTTCAAGAGGAAGTTTCATTCAGAAACATGAAATCTTTTATTTCCAACATATTTTATATAACAGATTTTTTTTATGGTCAAAGAAATATCAGCCTCAAGTGAGGTAAAAACACATACTCCTTTGACTTACTGTTTGCTTCCAACAGAAGCTAATTACTCAAACAGAACCTTTAGTGGAGAAAAGCTGACACAAGAAACTGGACAAGGTCTGTGTCTCCAGTGCTCTGAGGAGAGAGCAGTAAGTAAGGTGCTCTGCACAGCTCAATAATTTGCACCGCAGGAAAGCCATACTTCCAAGGGCAGGCAATATGTCTGCAGTATCCTCCTGGAGGAAGGAGGGCCAGGAGCTCATCTTTATGGCTTGAGGCTTGAAAGCTGCTTAACTGGGCGGAACGCCACCTCCTTGCCATCAAAGCTGTCCACCTGGCAGTGAATCTCAATGAGACAGCTGACTGGCTCAGCAGACAAGTTGCCTTGCCAAGGGGATGAGAACTTAACCAGAAGGTCTTTCAGGAAATCTGTTTAGGATGTGGGGGATGAAGAGGAAGAGAAGGATCAATTCATTCCCTGAATGAGGCAAATGAGAAGGAGTAGCTGTTTCCTTTGGTTGCACAAACCATTTCAAGCTTTTTAGTGTCCTTCACTCATTCAGCTCTAAATTCTATAAGACTTTGATTTGAGAACCCAATATTGGCATAAACCATTCATTGAAAGTCCTTTGAAAACAGAGAATAGAGTGAAACTAAGAAAAGACCTTACAAATATTTTCATTTGAAAATAACCAACTTGAGCAAGAAGGGAACACATGAAGCTTTCTTCTTTTTTTTATAAATATCTAGGATTACTACCTTTCCCCAAAGGTTTGGAATTGTAAATCAAGTAATTATGACAACTCTTATTTACCCAGTACTTGCTGTGTGCCAGGTACTATATCCAGCACTTTTTACAGATGTGCTTTCATGTAATGACCTGACAGTATTATAACTGAGGTGTGTGTGTGTGTATGTGTGTGTTTTACTTTTGTTTTACATGCAAGATATCAAGACCTAGGAAAGTTTAGTAAACTGTCTAAAGATGTACAAAAATGTAAGAGACACCACAGAAACTTAATCACTAGTTTCTCCTACTCTACACTTCAAAATCTACTCCTCCGGCTTTGCAAATTTGCTATACGAGTGTCTTATCAGGCAATACATGAACAAGACTGCAGAGAGAGGAATGGGTGAGCATTGTGGGTGTGAACATAGTCCACCACTCATAATTCTCCACCATTTGTATCCCTGGGCATCACAGGATGTCTAGTTCTCCCATGATTCAGAGGAACCTCCTTGTCCCCAGAGATGGGCTCTTTCTAGGCGGATTAAACCAACAGCACATCTTTCAGTGCCCTTTCCCAGGCTCCTGGTGGAAAAACCAAGGGGAGTTAGGCAAAAGATGACCAAAACTTGCTCATTCATAATTTTTAGAAACTCTTCTCCCCTCATCTGGTTTTGAATTATGACTACATGATTCCCCGCTCTGTCCTTGGTAACGATGAAAAATATGAATTTTGTTCAAATTACAGATAGATGGATGGATAGCTAGGTAGAGATAGAATATAGTAAATATTATGTAGCTAGTGTTGTTTTATTTTATTTATTTTTTTTGGTGGTGACTCTAATTCTTTTGAAATTCCTACAGTGTTTGAAGTACTGGCTGCATAAAGTAACTATACACTGAGAGAATGATTTAGAATAAGAAGGTGGTATGTGTGAATGTGTTGTTACCAGTAATATCATTGCATTCCTTGGGTATTAGTGTAACATGGTTGCTGTAACATACAACTATTTCCACATATTGCTTCTTTCTGATTTTTTTCTTTTCTAAAATTCATAAAAATGTTAAGCATTGCCCACTTAAATACTGAATATCATCTCCCCATCTAAGGACTTCACCAAGCAAGCAATTTTATTTTTTTTTTGTTTGCCAAAAAGAGAAAAGAGGTGTTTAAACACAGTTTAGAAGTCAAATACGAGTCATTTCTCATGATGTCCACAAAATTCATAAAAACTTCTAGATGTTGTTCTCCTGTGGGAAGAATCACCATAACAAAAGTAGTGAAATGCTTTTTTGATGAGTATGACATTAAATGGTATTTAGTCTTTGTGATGCTGAAAGGTGAAGGAATTTTTTTTGTGCATTCTGTATTGTAGACTCACCATTTGCAGCCCAGATCTCTGGGCTTTGGTGAGGGCCTGAGAAAGCCTCCCTAGGCTGCGGATGGGAGAGAGGCAGGGTCAGTGCTGGGAAGAGAGAGAGGGCAGCGAAGTGAGCCAAAGCTCTGTATCAGCTCCTTACAGGCACAACAGTTATGCAAACGGAGAATCCAACGTTTTGCTTCATGGATGCCAAAAATCTTGTCCCACACTACAACAAATGTTTGAATCTGCAATGAGCCTATGTAGAATAAAATCAATATGCTGTTGTTGGAATACATATCTTTGGATAAAGCTGGTGTTCGGGAATGCCTTGGACAGTTACTGTGAAAGAGCCTTATCTAATAGGAAATTGGATATGCATTTTCTCTCTATTAGAAATGGAATTTTTGAAAGTATTCTTTTGGGCTCCCTCCTCAAATACTTGGTTGGGAAGGGATATGAAGGGAGAGGGAATGAATAGATTCATCCTAGGCAGTTTCCTTATATAAAATGATTATTGATTCTCTCTGTTTTAGAGATAAGAAAATAAACTAAGAAGTTAAAGAGTTTCCCTAGAAAGTGAGATGTGTTTCTGAATTCAGAATCATATGCTAGCCAAGAGCCTGCTCCTTCTACAAATCAGTTACTCCTTGGAAAAGTGAGTAGAACTCCTGGTTTAGTTAGCATACTGATTCTGATTTTGTTAGTTTATTAATATGAGGAAATCACACTATCCATGATAGGTTCTTTTTTTTTCTTTAAATTTTATTGTAAGGGTGATATACAGAGGGGTTACAGTTACATTAATAAGGCAATGAATACATTTCTTTTTGAACAGTGTTACCTACTTCCTCATTTTCTCTCCTTCCCCCAAAACCTCTTTCCCCTAAGTTGTAAAGTTCATTTTCTATATAGTGTCTAGAGAGTACCACTGTGGAATTGGTTCAGCCTTTGTCCCACCGTTTCTGTGATTCTCGTTCCTTCTTCAAATCAGATAAACTTATATGTAAGACAAAAGGTAGAGAAATCAAAAACAGTGACAACAGGGAATAAACCAAAGGATAAAAAATTAGGAAGAGCTGCAAGCGTTACAATTAAAACAAAATAAAGACTCTTGTTTCCATTTGTTGGAGTTCATTTCAATAAGCACTTTATATGGCCATATGCATATTGCTATTGAGCCATTGTGATCCTCTTCCTAAGAATATCCTCATTTGTTCTTGTGATATTTAGAGTATTGTTTAATTAATTATATCCAAGTATAATTATTTGTCTTTTGCTATCCATTGGATTAACTTGTAGATTTAGAGATATTTTCTAGTCATTACAAATGAGGGAAACTAATCAAAGAAAACTTGGATAAATGAGATTGCATTGAGCTGAAGAGTTTCTGTATGGCAAATGATATAGCTAGCAGGATAAATAGAATACCCACAGAGTGGAAGAAGATTTTTACTAGTAATACATTAGACAATGGCCTCCTATCTAAAATATACTAAATATACTTAGAGTTCAGAAAATTAAACCCCCAAAACAAGGCCTCAAAGAAACAACAACCCCATCAATAAGTGGACTAAAGACTTCTCCAAAGATGAAATAAGAATGACCAATAGACACATAAAGAAATGTTCAACATTTCTGACCATTAAAAAAAATGCAAATCCAGCCAAGCGCTGGTGGCTCACGCCTGTAATCCTAGCTCCTCAGGAGGCTGAGATCTGAGGATCGTGGTTCAAAGCCAGTACAAGCAGGAAAGACCGTGAGACTCCTATCTCCAATAAACCACCAAAACCGGAAGTGGCATTGTAGTTCAAGGGGTAGAGTGCTCACCTTGAGCTGAAAAGCTGAGGGATAGCGCCCAGGCTCAGAGTTCAAGCCCCATGACCGACAAAAAAAAAAAAAAGAAAGAAAAAAAGAAATGCAAATCCAAACAACATTCAAATTCCACCTCACCCCAGTTAGAATGGCCATTATCAAGAAAACTAATAACAGATACTGGCAGGTATATGGCCAAAAGGGAACACTACTACACTGTTGGTGGGAATGTAAACTTGTACAACCACTCTGGAAAGCACTATGGAGGCTCCTTTAAAGACTAAACATACTGCTCCCCAATGACCCAGCAATCCCACTCCTAGGCATTTATCCAAATAACCACAAATCAGCCTGCACTAATGCCCCTAGCACAACCATGTTCACTGTAGCATTATTTACCATAGTAAGGTATGGAATCAACCCAGATGCTCCTCAGTGGATGAACCGATAAAGAAAATGTGGTATATATCCACAAGGGAATTCTTTGTTTCCATCAAAAATAATGATATTTCCCCATTCTTTAGGAAATGGAAAGACTTCGAAAAATTATATTAAATGAAGTAATCCAGAGCCAAAGAAACATAATACGTTCTTAAAATAAAAGTCATTTCACTGCAGGTGAGATGAACAGTAGTCAAACATTTGTTTGGTTCGATGGTTAAGGTGTTCTCATTGTTTTGAAAGTCCATTTATTCCAGTAAGAGAATAACAAATCACTCTCCTTCTTTAGTCAGCTTCGTATTTCCCAGCCCTAGAAATGGTCATATCTAAAGTCACCAGAAGATTCCTATAAAACTTTAGGGACTTTCAACCTCAACTTTTTTTTTAACATTAGGTGACAGTTCCATTTCCCCTCTTTTTCTCTTCTGCATAATTAAGCAACCAACTCCCAGTTCTCTTTCAATATTACCTAACTTCATTACTTTCATTCTCTCATCAATGGGAAGTTTATTATTGTGCAAACTTTAATCATCTTCTCAGTACTGATGATTTTAAAAATAATTACACAATAGAAGCCTAATATTACAATTCCCCTAATTGGTTCACATATATTATTCAGTCAGATTCTACTTGTGGAATTAGGACACAAGTAATACAGCCATGCAGACACATCTGGAGAGCAAATTCCTTCTAAGGATATTGCATCACATGTCATCTGGAAAAGAGTCAAAGACAGAGAAAGGATGAGCAGGTGTTAGGTGGTGAAGAGAGAATAAAAAGAGTCAAATTTAATTTAAAGAATGCAGTCCCAAAAAAGCTGGTGAGAACTGAGGACAGAGACAGACAGGCAGATGCAAGTTGAAGATATCTGATATTAGTAAAATTGAAGTTAATACACATCTAATACATTGACTTTGGAAATTTGGATTTTGTTTGGAGTTTATGAAAGGATCAACTTCATTTTCTTTTAAGAGAAACAATACTTTTTCATAATTTGGGTCCGAGCTCAGGGCTTTGCACTTGCTAAGTAAGCACTCTACCACTTGAACCATATACCACGTTCCTTTTGATTTGGTTTACTTTTCAGCTAGGACCTTTCACTTTTCCTCCAAGGCTGGCCTTGGAATATAATTTTCCTACCTTTACCTGACCAGGCTTGTAGGCATTAGCCTATATGCCTGGTCCAAAGACACAATATTCTTAAAGCTATTGATTAAAAATGATTAGAAATAATGATTAAGCTAATGATTAAATAATATTGATTAATAATTTCTTTCTACAAAAAGGAAATGCCACTCACGTGATAAATTATACATTCAATTGAGTGTCCTGACATTCTTCTCATTGACATATATGCCAAAATCATTTTTTTAAAAAATCACATTAGGGCTGGGAAGATGGCTCAGTGGTAGAGCGCTTGCCTTGCATGCATGAGGCGCTGGATTTGATTCCTCAGCACCACATAAGCAAAAAGAAAAAAGCCGGAAGTGGCGCTGTAGCTCAAGTGGTGGAGCGCTAGCCTTGAGCTTAAGAGCTGAGGGACAGCGCCCAGGCCTGCGACTGGACCCCCCCAAAAAAAGAAAAAAGAAAAAAGAAAACATCACATTAGCATAATTAATCTATCGTTATTAAAATAACAATTATTGAATATAAATATTGACCCTGATATTGCATAGATGGTATGCATGAGCTGGTAACTCACTCCTGTAATCCTAGCTACTCAGGAGGCTGAGATCTGAGAATCTAGGTTGAAAACAAGCCCTGGCAGGAAAGTTTTTAAGATTCATCTCCAATTAACCATCTGAAAATCTGAAGTGGCACTGTGGCTGAACGTGGTAGCGTACTAACCTTGAGCAAAAGAGCACAGGGATGGAATCTAGGTCCTGAGTTCAAGCCTCACACTGACCAAAAAGAAAGAAGGAAGAACAAAGAGGAGGAGGAGGAGGAGGAGGAGGAGGTGAAGAAGGAGGAAAGATTCATCTAATAAATCTTAAATTCTAAAGTGTTTTAGGTTCTGGTATGGAAAGGATGCCTTTCCATTATTCTTATTTATCATAAATTTCTTGACAATTATTATATACTTATTTTCCAAATGAACCTTCGAACATTGTTTCTAGTCCTTAAAAAACAAATTAGGTTTTTGAATGGAATTCATTAAATTTCTATGTCAATATAAGGAAAAAACTTGATTATAAAGGATTTATTGGATCCTAGGACAATAATATGTTCTTAAATTTATTCAGTAGGCAGACAATCACATTTTCACAACTCATGTTTAGAACATTTCAGTTTCTTAAGTTATCAGATAAACAATTATATCATATGAATATATTTTGTCCCTTTTTTCCACTACTAATACTATTTACTTTATTTGATTATTTCATTATCTTAGACTTCTTTTTTTTATTAATAAGCTTTTTTTTGTCGGTTGTGGGACTTGAACTCTGGGCTTGGGCACTGTCCTTGCGCTCTTCTACTCAAGGCGAGTGCTCTACCGCTTGAGCCACAGCACCACTTCCTAATAAGCTTTTTTTTTTTTTATTGTGAAAGTATCATGCAGAGGAGTTACAACACATGAGCAAGGTAATGACTACATTTCTTATTAAGCATTGTTGGCCCCTTCTTTGTTTCCTCTTACCATCTCTGCCCTCCCATCTCCCCCCACACCCCACCCAAAGTTGTAAAATTCGTTCATTTTTTCAACATAATGTCTTGTACATCTCATTGTTGCAATGGGTCCACCTGTATCCCTATTTAAACAATTTGTTTTTTCCCTTCCCCTCCCTAAATTATACCAACATCAAATACAGTGAAAACAGGGGTTATACCATGGGGAAGGGACTTACAAAGCAACAAAAAAAATCATCTTACAAATATGATAGAAAAAATAGCAAGAAAGAAAAACCGTTTGAGTATCTTAGACTTCTTAAAAAACATTATTTAAAGTATTGTTGTCTCCTTTTCAAAGGTTTTATTATTTCCTTTCAATATGGAATTTGTTAATGGTATTAAACAGCCTGAAATTCTATTACATTTTCTAAAACCTGGACTTTGGATTTTTAAGTTAGACATATCAGCTATATTTATTAGCATTTAATTTATATATATGTTGTGCTTTTTCATTCAACTGATCAATATGAAGAGTTATATTGTATTTTCCATTGTTGAACTATCCCCGATTTCCTACCATACATTCTGCTTGATCATGGCTGGTAATTCTTTTAGTTGATACCTGGGTTTAATTTGCTGATTTTAACATACATCTTACATACTGCATTTTATCTATATTCTTCAGTAAAATTTGTATAATTTCCTTTTATTTTGTCTTCATCAGGTTTAGGAAGTAAGGTTATGCTAGCTTTGAAATTGAATTGGGACGCATGCCATCTTTTGCTATGGTCAGAAATGTTTTGAATAACATAAGGATTATCTGTTCACTGAAAGTTAGATAGAATTCAGCTGTAAAACCATCTGGGCCTGGCACATATTTTTGTGAGTAGATAATTTTTTAAAATGTGGTACAGTGGGAAGAAGATGGTCTTTCTAGTCAGAGAATAATATTTGAATCTCTGCCCAATCTAGTGCTGACTGTGTGGAGTGGATGAGTGTTTTTTTCTTCTGTGAAGAAATGATTGTCCTACCTGCTTTGCCTTTGTACATACCTATCAATTAAGGAAGACTACTTCTCAGGGACATTTATGAAATGAGAAATTTAAGTAAAGAGCTGACTAATACGGCATCAAGTTGACACTCAATAAGTACCTACTAATTCAGCTTCTTTAAGTTACTTATATCACAGTTTTCCTCTCCAGCTGTATGAATTCTCAGTCTATCTCAGCAATAAGTATATTTTCTTGTAAATAATTGAGATCAATTTTCCAACTGCTGAGGGTCCCTGTGTACTTGAGCCTACCCTACAATTGCTGAAGTGTGACATATCACTGGGGAAACTGCTACCTAGGAGTTTTTCATGGTTTTTCTCTATTTGATTTTGAACAAAGCTCAGAAAAATCTGATGAAGAGGCAGATTCTGATTTCCAAGCTTTTAGTAATTCAACTTATTTTCTTCTCATATTCATCCAAAGAACTTTGTATAATATAGACTTGGTCTGGGGATTTTTCCTCCATGACAGAGGATCATCTGCCAATCTGATAGGTGGCCTTTGAAGCAGACATAAAGTCAAGTTTATTCAAAGGCATGCATTAATTCTCTGATCATTTATTTAATTAGTAGGTGATTAAGCCATTCATTCATGAGTAATACTTAATCTTGAGATATTTTAATTATTTTTTCAGTGCAAGTAATATGGAAATACTCGAGGTAGTTACATGAGCAGTTTCTAAAGAAATGAAAGGGAAAACAGTATTTTCAAAATTCTAATGGGGAAGAAAAATCTACCAACACTCTCTTGATTGATGCTGTTAACTCTTGGACAATTAAAATGGAAAAAAAAAACTATAAGTAAGAGATTATATCTGGGTAGTTGAAAAATAGGTATAAATGTTCACATTCATGTAGGCATTATAATTTTTCTGAAAAATGCTTTAGAAAGTTTCTAATTTAATTTTTTTGGGGGGTCCAATCTTGGGGCCTGAACTCTGGGCCTAGACGCTGTCCCTCAGCTCTTCAGCTCAAGGCTAGCGCTCTACCACTTGAGCCACAGCGCCACTTCCGCCTTTTTTTTTCTTTTTTATTATGTGGTGCTGGGGAATGGAACCCAGGGCCTCATGCATGCAAGGCAAGCGCTCTACCACTGAGCCACCTTCCCAGCCCCTAATTTAATACTTATTAAGAGGAAGTTAGGAGCAAAGTAGGTTAAAGATTTATATTTTGTTTTAATATTTTATCCTGAATTTGAAATAATTTATTCTATTCAGTATAATATATACTGACCTTCTTTCTCCCACTAAATTAATTATTATTTATTTTGAATTAGAGAATCAAAGGCTTGACCTTAGTTGCACATTTATTTGAATTCTCTTATTCTCTTACTTGGGTACCAAATTTGTCTTAGTTCCATTTGTCCTTCATCTTGCATCAGCCCTCCAAGAAAAATTTACTACAAGTTTGGCCCAGAGAACATTCTGGAACTTAATCTTTGTTTGGGGGTGTTTTTGAAAAGGAAATTTGCCATCATCAAATACAGTTTCTCGAGCCCACACAGAATGTGTGGCATGGGTCCAATAGTTCCTTTCTGGTTCCTTTGAGATTTGTTTATTACTTTGAAAATCAGAATTTCCATAAAACAGCATAAGCCTTCCCTGCCTCATAGCTGAATAGCTAGCTGAGTAAAGAGATTTAACTTAATTTAGAAGGTTGGTTTTGCTACATGTATTAACAATGATAAAAGCAACTACACAGAGCAAAACAACCATGACGGAATGAGAACATGACACAGGAAACCGAGCTTCATTTCACTTCTTATGTAACCTTTAGGGTCAACGTGTTGTTGCTGGGTTTTACTGGACTGACTCAGACCTGTTCCATTGCTTATGCACAGAGTTAAGGTTGAAATAATCATCCTTGAGGGGATAGATTAAGACGGGTTTTAAAGCATGACTTCATTGACAGCTAAAGCAAATTGTCTTTTAGTTCAAGTGCAAGAGACTTTGCTACTGGGGAAGGATTTGAGTTTCAGTGCCCTTTCTTTGGCTATGGCTCTTAGCATCTAGATCCTTACAGTTGTTTACCCTTGGTCGCATGGATTGGAATCTGTAGTAAGCGCTCTTCCTTTTGGCTGTCTAATGACAATTTGCACATTTGCATAAGAAAGTTCTCAAATTCCAATGAATTTTATTTAAACTGTATATGGTTATCGTTCCTCCCTCCTCCCCTGTCTTCCTCTGTTTTGGTTGTTATCAAATACTGGCTTATCTGTAAGAATGTGGCCATGTTTTTACCAGTACATAAGAAAACAAGAGCAATGTCTTCTATGGCTAGGGTACTCACCTGTGCAGTTTGTTACATATGCGTTGCTTGTCAGCTATTTGCAGCTTACCTGGTACCTGGTAAGTTGGACCTTCACGGCTTTCTTGTGGTTGAATATGGTCCTATGAATCATGAGAGAAGTTATGTGTGTTACTTCTGAGCTGGAATACTCATTGCTATTTCAAAACATGCAGGATTCTTTTATTTCCCTCGGGTGCGAAGGCTACTTTGTTAGTCACAGTACTAAGAGCCTACCATTCTACATCAAACACATGTAGTATATTGTTTCAAGCTGTTGATTTTGGGATGGATAGTGACCCTTTTTAAAATCCAGCCTGTCCCTACACACAGATAAGGTGTGTTGGATACAAATGCAACTCCACTTTCTTAAACAGAATTATAATGTAGTGTGGTATTTTTCTCTCTAAAAATACTTAAATGTCTTTAATGTCCTTATTTGATATTAAAAGATGGCAACCCATTTATGAAATCTTTAAATCTGGAAGGTACTATTTTTAGTCATCCTCCATGAATCAGTAAAATAGTGTAAAGACAAGTATGGAGTCTATTGTAACAGACTTTTATCCATTACATCCAGATTTGCTTATGGGGCCAAGTGTGATGGCATATGCATGTAAATCCAAGCTACTACAGATGTGAAGGTAGCATGATCATGTGTTAACTAGGCCCCAGCCAAAGAGAATGAATGGCCTTGTTAGAAAAATCAACTCAAAGAAAAGGTCTGACCATGATTCAAGTGGTAGAATGCTTGATCATGGCGCTTTAAAATCAAACCCTAGTACTACCATATTTATATCTATATCTATATCAGCTATCTATCCTCTCTCTTGCTATCTTTCTCTCTGTATGTGTCTCTCTCTCTCTGTCTATACATGTATCTTAAATCATAGTTAAAACTGTAAGTACTCATGACACCTAAATTTAATGCATTCTATTTACCAGCTCTAGTTACATTTTTGTCATCCTCTTCCTTTGAGGCTTCCTGTACTTCATTTCTCACCACCTGCAAGAGTTCATTCAGTGGTCTCTGCCACTCATGCTGAAGCAGTTGGCAGGTAAAGGCACCTGCTCAGGAACAGCAGAGTTTCAAATCCTGGAGTCATATTTCAGATACAAAAGCTTTCTTTAGGAATGTAAGGCCTAGCAAGGTGACCACCTGTGTGTTTACTCACACGGACTTGAGTTGCCTGAGAATAGGGGAATTTTTCTGTTTTGTTTACTGGAAACTTTGAGGCTTGGGAGAATAGATTACACATAGGAGGAACTGAGAAATGCCTGTTAAGTACACTAATGAAATATATGCGTTTGATAGGTTAATGATATGCTTCTCAATTAAAAAAATGAAAATGTGCCTGATTGCTTTCTAACTTTTGAATAATGTTACATTTATGCTTTAGAGTTCTTCAGTCCCACAATCAAATGTACAGTTATTACAGCTCTCCATGAAGAGCTTAACTTCCCACTAAGAGAACAGGCTTTTCTTTTATCTCATTCACCCAGTCAGACAGGATTGTCCTCTCTAGTATCTTAAGGCTATTTTAAAACCACAGGTATGTATGCGGTTTTGACAGCCTGAAAGCCCAAAGCCACATATACCTTTAAAAAGTATGACTATTTTCCTTTCTATTGTTAAAAGTTGAAACTATTCACATATTTCCCCTGGGCACAGTCATGCATGACGGAAGTATGTGCTCTGAACATTCTTTCCTTGTCTCTCACACTGTCACCCCTATTGCCTGGGCTCAAATACAGGTCTTTGTTCACACACTGAAGGACTTATTCGCTCTCAAGACACAAAGCACTCACATTTGCTAGGGTTTATGTTTTATGTGTACACACACGCCTTAGCTGGATTTATCCGCAACTCTTCCTGCAACACAGTCTCACACATTTGCAACTTTCTCTGTAGCTGACACTTGGCTTGGAAATCATTGTTTTGTGCATAGTATCCCTATCTGCATAAAACTTTGCAGCCAAGATTTGTATACTGATTGTATTCAAGTAATAAAATTTGCAAGCAATTCCTTTACCTTCTACTTTCAGTTTGCTTGGTCTCTAGTCAGCCTGTCAACAAAATGTGTGCAGAATGTATTGTGCTCACAGCTCTATGGCCAGAACTGGAAATACAAAGGATAGGAAGACAGTGAGGGCTTCTGCTCTGAGGATTCTCACAGCTCTTCTCAAATAGGCCATAAGAATGCACATCGTTTTATAATGGAGATGAGTAATTAACTCATTTGAAAAGTATTACGCATACTTAGTAGTCCCTTATCCAGAATTCAGCTGAGTTCTAACCTGAAAACCAAGTCTCCAGCCCTTTCTGGTTCTCCCCTGTGACATATTAAATAACGAAGTTTAGCAATGCAAATTTTTTCCGAATGAATTATATTCCCATGTGCCGAGCATAAAGACTATGTGTCTGCCTCGTGGAACGTGTGTACGCACAGCTGTAGCTGCATACCCTCCCAGAAAGCACTGCTAATGAGGACTTCCCAGTTCTTGTTTTTTAGGTGACTCTTAAAAAATCCTGAGGGTGTTTAGACTCCTGAACAATGTGCTTGACTCCAGACTTGTCCCTGGCCGGCTCCAGAGTTTAACTGCTTGTTGTTTGTTTTCTGTGCTCCTATTAGGTTGTTGTTAGTTACATTCTGATGTTTGTAGTTTGGGGAAATCTGTATCTTTGTTATTTATGTTATCAATAATGTGACCTGGGCCTTCCTTAGCAATGTTCCAACTGTTCCCAGGTCCTCAATCACTAATTATGCAGATGAACAGATTGTGGGAACTCTTTCCTTATGGCTGCATTCTGGAGGAGTTGTTTTTATTAAATTGCCGATGTCTTGAATTATAATTAGGCACTGGCCCACATTTATAGCATATCTCCTCTCTGTTTCTGTCTCCCCTCACCCGACACCCCACCACCCCCGCCTACTACCCCTCACTGCTTTCCCCCTTCAAGCCCTCTCCTTTTCATTTACTATGGGCTGGAAACTTTATCACAAGAGAAAGAGTCAGAAAAGCTTCAAGTCATTAGCTGCAGAAGTAATCTTGCCTAATAGCAGATGACAGGGCAGCCGTGTTAGATATCAGGAGGTTCTGTTTCTTGCAAAAAGTCATTAGGATGTGGTGCAGCCTGCCAGACAAAGTAGTAGAAGCTCTAGAGCTTAACAAGTTCAAGGGCAAGGAAGGGATTCATTTACAGACTTGCAACACAGCCCTACAACATGGCCCTGATCCATCCAGGAAAGGAGATTTAGCAGCAGCTTCAGAGAAAGTAGAGGAAGAAATAAAGGAGCCGTGGGGACCTACAGTTTGCTGGAGCTGGCCAAATCCCCTCATGGTTCATCTACTTGCTTTTTGTATGAATTACACTGCTCTTATTATCTGAAGTCATTAAGCATTCACGGAAGGTAGGCAACCTAACTTCCTGGCGGCTCTCAGGAGTAGCTTTCCTGCAGGGACTTTCAGGCCTTTGAGTCGAATGAAACATGGAAGATGCAAGCTAATTACAATTTTGCTTTTAAAATATATACATGTATACTTGTTGAGTGATGAGCTGTGGGAGAGGAATAAATATTGAGGCTGAAATTCAGGACATTTATTCTGTCCCAGATACGGAAACAAAAACCAAACAAAATGAGACAAAACTCCTCTTGCTGTTTTGAATAGCTTAGTTCAAGTTTTTCATTTGTGGTTCCAAAAGATAAGTGATTTTCTTTCCATTTTCCTAAGCTGGCTTTCAGTCTTGACCAAAAGAATGTTTCATTCAAGGCAAAGTGTAGACAAGTCCTGACTTATAATTGTGAGGGCCAGAGATTTTTTTAAAAAGAGGAAGCATACAGGTTCTTCCATCCTACTGGTGTATCAATACTTTGGGAGGGGTGCAGAGTTCAGGAAAACTTGGTGGGAGTATTAATTTTACTTTTCTAGTACCTGGATGAAGACTAATAGCTAAGGAGCTATCATTATAAATGGAAAGCCATGTATGCTGAGTTAAGTCTGTTTTCCTTATATTGTGGGTGAAAGAAAAACATTTGCTATTCTTCCATGATGCTATTGTCACATGGATAAGCTCATTCAACCCAAATCTGAAAGAAATTGAGGCTTGAAAAAATATTAGTAAGAATGGGAATTATGTTTATTCACCTACAAATGATATCTAACATGACTAAATATAGAATCATTAAACATTGGTGTCAAAGGGGATCCTAGCTTTTGTGTTCCAACTTACCCATCTTGAGAGTAATAACTCTAAACAATCCCTGGAGAAAAGCAATTTATCATTGCAGTCTTTCTGAGAAGAAAGCCCTCATGATTTGGTGTTAAGTTGTTCTAGTGAGTCATACTGTCAAGTTCATAATCCCCAAATAAGGATGTGGTGTTTACATTCCCAACAAAGTAGCCTCTTGTCTCCTCCTTTCCCCTGCTTTTTCCCTTTCTCCTTTTTCCCTCTCCCCTTACTTTCTTCTGTCCTTACCTTTTTTTGTCTTTTTCTTCTTCTTGTCTTTTCTTGTTTATTTGTTTGGTACTAGGATTTGAACTCAGTGCCTCTAATCATTCTATAATTTGAGACATGACCTCAACTCCTTTTTTGGTTTATTTTTCAAAAATTTAATTATGCTGCATTTTTGCCTGAGCCATCCCCAGCCCTTGAGCCTCTTACCGATGCTTCCTGAATAGCTGGGATTATAGAATGTACTATTATACCTAGTTTGGTGAAATTAAATCTGGCTACCATTTACTTGGAGGCGACCTGACGGGCCTCAATTCAGGGTCCATTTGAGTAGCTAAGATTATAGACACAAATCACTGTGGCTGGATTTTTTTTTTATTAATTTTAATTTCAAAGAATTTGAAGAACTACATAAAAATTAAGATATGGAAGGTCCCATTTACTCTGTACTCAATTTAATCTATCATTCATATTTCACAACTAGTATCTTATATTTTCACAAACCAGAGAACTAACACTAATCAGTTTATTTTATACTAAAGTTCATACATTAATCAGATTCTTTTAGAGTTTATCCAGCATTCCTTTTCTGGTCCCTGGTCCTAACTAGGACTTTGCATTCCAACTAAGATTTATGTGTCCTGTTAATAGTTGTTTCATTTCCTCTTAGAATATCTTCCCAGGTTTTCCTTATTGTGGTAATCTTGTGTGTGTGTGTGTGTGTGTGTGTGTGTGTGTGTGTGTGTGTGAATTTACTTTATTGTTATTATAGAGGTGATGTACAGAGGGATTACAATTACATGAGTCAGATAATGAGTACATTTCCTTTTGTACAGTGTCATCCATTCCCAGTCCTTCCCTCCTGTCTCCACCCATGAGTTGTATAGTTCACTTATATCAGTGTCAGTAAGCTGCACAACTGCACATTTTTCCCTTGAGGTGTTTTTTTTTTTTTTGTGGAGCATTTTCAGCACATTCCCTCACTCAGGATATGCTGATAGTTTTCTTATATTTAAAATTTGGTTACAGGTATTGGAGGGAAGAGTAGTGTTGCTGTCATCTCAACACTTATGCTACAATAACACTGTTCATATGACTTTCCCTGTTGACCCTGACCTAGATCACTTATACAAGGCAGTGTCTGTCAGTGTCTTTACTGTGACATTGTCTCTTTGCCTCTTCCTCTACTGAACTATTTATAATGAACTACCTAAGCATATCCTACAATTAGTGAGCACTAAGTATGATCCATCTCCTTAGGAGTAGAGGTTAAAGAAAAATATGGAATGCTGCTGTGTTAAGAAGTATCTTCTTTCTAGCTGTTTTGTTTTGTCATATGAATTTAATTCACTGAAATGGTTTACTTATTTCTTGAAAGTTTATTGTAGAATTTTTCATTACAATTTTGAAATATAGAAATGATAAAAAGGTATTAAAAGAAGCAAGACAATCCTTAAATTCAGTCAACTAAATAAATGTAGTTATTTAAATTTTGTGTTTTTTTTCCTTTCTTAAAGATAGCTTGCATCTCTCTCAACTCTGCCCTTGGGCGTTTCTAAGATATCTGATCTTATCTGTTCCAATGTATGTTCAGCTGCTGTTTAGAATGTAGATACAATACCTCTCAAAGGAGCCACATGCTCTTCATCCCTCCCTCCCCACCTCTTCCTTATTTCCTGTAGCCCTATCTTCTACCATACTTTTATCTCCCATTCCCAAGCAGATCTACCAATATCAATCCACATATTAACCTAAACCTAAACTGAGTCATTGAGGGTGTCAAGAGTATTTTATTACTTGTGTTTTAAAACTTCTAAATTAAAAATGAAAAAAGTTTTTAATTTAGGTGCTTACTAGTTATTAATACACAGAGATGTATTAAGAAGGAGTTCAAGGACCTGTCTGATCTCATAAGGGGAAGAATTACATGGAAGATAAGCTATGGATATGGGAGAGAGAAAATGTGAAAGCTATCTCTGAATGAGTCTCTTGTGTTATTAGACTTTATGACCTTATCAAATAAATCACAAGTTAATCCAAATTTCTAAAGACTTCTTCATGTCTGACTTGATTCTTTTATACTACCATTTTATCAAGCTCCTGAAAAATAAATTTGAATCATCATTTTAATCTTATAGCCTAACAATGTTAGAGGAAATTTTGGTTACAGAGACAAGGACAGTAATTGAGGTAGACACAAAGACTTCTCTTCCAAGAGTGAGGTCATAATTTTACATAGGAATTTCCCATTGACGTGAAAGTTCAGAAAGGAAATACAGTAGGGAAGGGTCTGATGTTCAGGGCAAGAAGTCACCTTCAGAACATAAGAAATACAAAAGATCATTTTTGATGTCTGTTTTTCTCCACTGTTCCTATGACTCTTGTTTGCATCAGCTCTGGCTATAAGTATTAATGAGAACTCTTCACATTTTAAAGTCATATATCACAAGAGGAACTAATTCATAAGTATAGAGTTAAAACTAGTACTCAGTGGACCAGTTCCAGCAGAAGTGTAAATGAAATTTACAAGATAACATCCTGGATTAGAGGAGTAGAGCAGGTTTTCACCCAATCACAGTTGCTCTCTCATCATGGTGTTGAGTTACACCTTTAGAGAATCCGTTACATTGAAGAGTTTGGGTTTGTTTTAACTAAATTTACTTACTAAGAGTAATCACTGTAGTATGTGATAAATACTTTTGTCCAGAAAAGAAAGAATTTGAGCCAGGTACCAGTGACTCACACCTATAAATCCTAGCTACTGAAGAGGCTGAGATCTGAGAATCGCAGTTGGAAGCTAGACCAGTCAGGAAAGTCCATGAGACTCTTATCTCCAATAATCTACTCAGAAAAAGCTGGATGTGGCACTGTGGCTCAAGTGGTAGAGCACTAGCCTTGAGCACAAAGAGGTTCAGGGACAGTACCCAGGTGGAAGAGAAGGAGAAGGAAGAAGAGGAAGGAGAAGGAGGAGGAGGAGGAGGAAGAATTCAAGTTGGCTTTAAAATACCATGGGCATGAGGTGGAAATTGCAAGGAAATAGCAGAAAACTAAGGAGAAAGGATTGTTAACAGATACATTAAATTAAATAAAGCCTTTCTAGCTATTGATGGCGATAACAGCTCTGGTATTTCCCACATTCCTTCTAGGGCAAGAGGTGAACAAGCTAGTATAATATTTTATACTATTTTTAACATCTATTTTTACTGTAAAGATACTGTACAAAGGGGTTACAGTTACATGAGTAAGGTAATGAGTACATTTCCTATTGAGCATTGTTACCCCCTCTTTTATTTTTCCCCTACCATCCCTTCTCTCCCCACCTCCTCAACTTCTCCATCTCCCTCCATGAAGCTGTAATGTTATTTTCAACCTAGTATCTTGTACCTCTCATTGTTACAATGCGTCAAGCACCTAACAATTTGATAAGAGAATGAAGAACTTGACTTAAAAGTTTACAGGTAATGGAAATTGAAATAAAGAGAGTTGCCAATGTGAGGAAATTCAAAATTAAGATTCAAAACAAAACCATCTATCAAATTGGATGTTAAATATAAATAAAATTAGAAGAAATTTGATAGTTACTAATGGAGCATAATTTTACTGGGGAAAATAGAACAATGTGATGCATATATTTACCCAAAGACAAGTACAGTAACTGGGCATTGAGTCCACTCCTAGTAAATAAAAAAATGTATTCAGTCATCTATCTGCAATGGAATGTATAAACAAATTAGGATGCATCCATGTAGGCCACTGTACATAAAATGCCAACTAGCACTATAATATTCTATAACAATACAGACAAATCTGAAAAACATGATGTTGAGTAAAAACAGTCCATACTATTCAAGTTCATCTTAAGGTACTAGAAATGGGCAAAATAGATGTAACACGTAAGTAGTTCCAAGAGCAGGAGTACATTTGAGTAGGACACAAGGTATGAAAATCACTAGAGTTGTATGAGGTGACTCAGAGCGTCTGGAATGATTTGGTTCTTAAGGTGCAAGTTAGTTACACAGTAATGTTTACCTTGTAAAAATTCAGAGTGATAAACTTATGATTTGTTGGCTTTTCAATTTACATATTATATAAAATTTGAAAAGTATAATATATAGCTAAAGATACAGGCATAGATCTAGATAGATGGACATAGACATCAGAACGGCTTCACATGGTTACAATCAAAGGATTAGAGGTATTTGATTATATTTGTAATTCAACTGTTTTAGGAACCATTCATTGTTCCATTCTGCAAATCAGTATCCTTTAATGTTACTTGAATTATCTGTTTTAACTTTGGGTTTTCTGATATAAGGTGAACTCTGCTTCAGCATCTTCATTGCTATCATTCAAAATATTTTATTTCATTTAATTCTAATGTTTTATCTCTGAAAAACCAGAAAATTTATGAGGAGGGGGACTTGAAATCTTGATGGCCTTGATTTAGGAATAAGGTCACTCAAATGGCTGTTTCCTTCAGCTGATGTGAGTGATTATTTCATAAAATAAGGGATGAAATAACCACTTTGTTATTTTAGTTCTTGTAAGAACAGTACATAGCATAAATTTTGTGTTCCAGCCTGATATCCATTGACCATCAGTTGTGTTCAATGAAGAATGAGAAATTGCTATCAAAGGATAAAGCCTATACTAGGTAAGAAAAATACTTACATGACTAGATTTTGGTTTTTGTTGTTGTTGTTTTTGTCAGTCATGGGACTTGAACTCTGGGCCTGCGTGCTCCTCAGTTCTTCAGCTCAAGGCTAACTCTCTACCACTTGAGCTACAGTACCACTTCCGTCTTTCTGGTGGTTTATTGGAGATAAGAGTTTCACGGCCTTTCCTGCTCAGGCAGGCTCTGAGCAGCGATCCTCAGATCTCAGCCTCCTGAGTAGCTAGGATTACAGGCGTGAGCCACCAGCTAATTGGACTTTGTTTATGATGGTAAAAATACAAATTATAGTTTCAAAGAGGTACTGGATAATTTTATTTGTTTCACATCTAATACGGTCAGTTGAAACTGAAGGAGGATACATACAAGTAGATAAAATTAGCATAGCTTTGGCTGATTTTCCTGAACTTTTTCACTCTAGAAGATACAATGATAGGTGTGCTCAGATGGTTGGGAGGAGATCCAAGTGAGTACTGAGTTTTGAACTCCATGTGAAATTCCTAACTAGGAAATCTGCGTGTGTGTTGAGTGGGAGTGGCATATGGAACTGCATATAGTCCTGTAAAGTGAAGATAAGGGTGGACTTTTGTTCCTAGGCTCTGCTTCTTCTTTCTAGCTGGGTGTCCTAAAGAACTTACTTAGCTTGGAGCTTTCCTTTACTCATCTGTAAGAGAAAGGAATAATGATTTCAAAGGGTTGTTGTAGGATTTAAGTAAGTAGATGCTTCTAAAATATTTGGACAAATACCTGGTGCTTTTAGAACCACCCCAGACAGGTAAATAAGAAACTTATTTTAGGGCAGCAAGAAGATACTTAGATTCTACTGACTAGGGAGGAAAAGACCTCTACCACAATACTCAGATTTGGTAAATTGATTCAGAGTAGGCCTGAGCTTAACGAGTAAATATTTTTAGAATCTGCCTCTGTCACATAACTTGTTCCAAAGCTTTCCATTTCCCCCTACATGTAGATAAGTATGTGTTTGGTATGGTCTCTAAATAGATTATTCCATTTAAAATTCTGGCTGCTTTGATCATTTCTCCCCAATATTTAAGTCATGTACTTATATAGAATTTCTTTCTAGAATCTCACTGAAGATGTTGAATTATCTACTTTAGCTCATAAAAAGCTTTATAAACTATTTTATGACTTATTTCCTTCTCTGAATATCTTCAGCATCCTTTGCTACTTCCAAAGAGTACTCTACCTCCAAACCTTTCACTCATTTTCTGGAACTAACAATTGTATACTCTTCTGCACACCTTCATCCTCATTTACTTAACCCTGTAATTACATATTATTATATTCATTTAGAAATTTAACTAGGCCCCAGTGGCTTATGCTTGTAACCTTAGCTACTCAGGAGGCTGAGATTTGAGGATTATGGTTCAAAGCCAGTTTAGGCAAGAAAGTCCCTGTTAAGCCTTGAGAAAAACAGCTCAGGGGCAATGCTCAGGCCCTGAGTGGTAAAGTCTGGAAGCTTTGAACAAAAAAGCTCAGGGATGGTGCTCAGGCCCAGAGGTCAAGTTGCAGAAAAGAAGAGAAAGAAACAAAGAGAAAAGAAAATTAGTGCTCTTCCGAGTCCAATAACAGACCAATAATCATAAGGTCATCCACTGGGGCATTGTAAACTTGCGAACAGACTTCGCTTCATGATTTGCATAATCTTCATGAGTCAAAATCTTCTTTTGTGTGGGAGTAACCTCTCAACAGTTATTCTCTTCTCCTGTGCTTACTCTTTGGGAAAGAATGGGTATCTTCACTGTTGGCAATCTTCTAAAGGTTTAACCAGCTCTGGTTTTAGTCTTTCTGATTGGAACAAGCAGTCACTGGCTGTGCATCAACTATTCTGCCTTATAAGAAAGCAGTGTCTTGTAGGAGGTGCTTTGGATTTCCTTTCCATGTGGGCTCAAGAATTTATGTTCTTTGGCATATAAAGGGGAAATAATCTGATTCATTATTTCCCCAACGATAAAGCCATTGTTGAGAAGCTTGAAATGGGCCAAGTTGCCTTCTGCCTAAGTGAAGGGAAGTTTACCCCCCAGGTTATTTACAAGGAGTTATAAAATCCAATCTTTGGCCTCTTCCCCCTATTAATCATCACTTGCATATTTTGGGCTATTCTGCATACATTTGCATAATGAAGTTGGATATTTCTACAGAATCATTCAAAAATTCTTAACTTCAGGGAGGTGAAACAATTAATGAGACAATTGTGTTCAATTGGTACAACCAAGTGACCTTGCAACCATGGGCCAATTCTCCTAGGCTAGGTTTTCTTATTCCTCTCATAGATAGGCTTGGATTAAAGAGTCTTTAAAATGAACAATAGTAACTTGTACTTGTGCTTGTTTTTTCAATAGCTTGTTTATGCAAAAGTTCTAACACTCAACTTTTAATTTTATCATGTATTGCCTTATTGACTTCATTTCTAATTCTATATTCAAAAAAGAAATTCACAACTGAGGCTGCTACATTTTAGATCTGACATTGGTAAATAAGTAAAATTCTGAGTTTGAATATTCTTATATATAAGCTGAAGATAAGACCACTTGGAAGGGAAGTATCCAACAGGAGTACGTGCTCAAATATTGCTCATTTTCTGTCTTTTCTACCTCTTACTGCACTGCATTCAGCTTCTAATTACGAAGCACCAACTTTTTATCTGATTCATACTCCACAGTTCAAAAACATCTGGCTAAAGAGAGAAAATGAATGCAGTCATCCAGGTGTTTGGCCTACATGATGACACATATCAAACGTTTAGAGCCATCTGAGTGATTGATTGATTGTGTGTGTGTGTGTGTGTGTGTGTGTGTGTGTGTGTGTGTGTGTGTTTGCTTTGGTTTTTGTTTTTCTACTTTAATTCAAATGTATGTGGATTCAGACTTTGTCAGAGGGAAAAAAAATCATCAGGGTTTTCTGAAATTTTAAATTAATAGTTTTTAAAATGCTATTATTTGAATAGAATTTATTTGATTCCTTTGAGATATTTCTTGGCCAAACCACTTTCAAAAATAAGTTATTTAATTTCTTTTCTTGGAATCTACAATTTTACAAAAAAAAAAAAAAGGAAATTAATTCCTGTGTTTAAACCCCCATGTTGCTATTCAAGAGAATTATGGCCAAGCCAAGCTAATTGAGGATTCTTACATAAAGTAAGAAAGGCACAGAGCTGAGAAAGAATAAACTTTTTTATCTTATATTTCAGACTCCCACTTCACCTGCTGCCTATTTTCTTTGCATCTAGGTCACATGTTCTATTCATATGTGCACAGAAGCACATACCTTATTTGGATACAGATAGAATTTGGATACTGTTCTCTTGGTCATGATGGTACTCAGACTTGATCATTACCCAGATATTTTTCAAATTTGCTAGGAGAGAAAATAAGGCAGGTTTCAGTGCCCTCCCTCACATACATATCCATCTAGTATCCACACTCCAATATCTGCCATGCAGGGCATTGCTTAAGTAGATGTCATGTTGTGATCTGGTATTGGTATCCTGTGAGCAGCTGATGCAATTTTCCTCAGTCACGGGGATGAGACTTGGATAACATTTCTGGCTCTGAGAAATCCCCAAGTTACAAAGAAATGATTCTATTGAACTAGTGGCTTTGCACTCCCAATACAGCATGTTCTGGAGCAGCATCCCAAGGGGGGAAATAACGTGAGAGTTTCTAAGAGTGCCGAAAGCTTCCCCTCTAATCATCTTGTGTGGATTTTGCTAACATTCCAAGCTGTCCCAGACAATCCTAAGAAAACTTCAGGGACTTAGTGAGTTTTTTTTTCCCTAAACATTATTTCTGCCTGGAAACACTGAAGATAAACAGCTCTACATAACAACATTGTTACTTGAGCATGAACACAATTTATCAACCACCACTTGGTTCCAAAACAACTGTACAGCTCAGAGAAGTCTTCCATGATGTAGTCCCCAAAGGACATTGCTTTTATTACCCCTTTATTTTACAAGAAGGAATGTCAGAAGGCTGTCATAGTTTGAGTGTCTATTTAAAAAAAATTTATATTCTACTTAATTCATGTCTAAAAACAGAAATTGGTAGTTGGCATTAGGAGACCTAAGGACATTTCTGATGACTAGAGTTGTTAGGAATATGACCAGCTGAAAAATAATCAGGAATAGAGAAGTTGCTAACAGCCAGAGCTTACGGGGAGTGATTAGACTCTATTAGTGGGATCCTCAGCCACCACTAGAGGAAACTGAATACCAGTCTTGGCTTTTCTGAAAACATTCTAACTTTGTTTTCCAACAAGTCATACTCTGCTCCAAAGCCAGTTTGTATTATCTTGGAAAAGCCAGTTGCCAATTTTAAGGAATTTTGCAAATCCAAAATTTTTAACGACCTTAGTTGCTAAATTTTAACTTTTTAGCTACCTTGGTAGCTAGAAGTTGACCATCATGGGAGTCTTTATACCACAAATACTGGCAAGTGCTACAAATCAGGACTTTTGTTTCTGAGAAAGCCTTTTGTTTCTGGTTGTTGATCTTGGACTAGAACTTCACTATGCCAAACGAACCTAACTTAAAAACTCACCATTACTTGAAGAAGCAACAGTACCCTCAGATTTGGGACTGTGGTTTTTGAATTAGGATTGGCAATGATATCCAAAATATTGTTTGAAGACTGATTAAGGTATTGTGTTTAATCCAAAGCTAGTCCTCCTTAGATGTATTATTATTGACAATGAGTAATTATAAAGCATTTTTATGTGAGGTGTTGTAGCCAGTGCTGGAGATGTAGGAAATACTTGACAGGTAAGCATAAAACAAACAGATCAAATACTAATTAAATATAGTATTGATGGACTATATAGTAGGGGATGTGAAAAGGTACTATCCATGAAAAAAAACTGCAACTGATTCTGAATGTGTCATCTCAGATTTACCCAGATTTGGAAAGAATTGAAAATGCTATGTATAAAAGAAATCAGAGAACTGCTTTAGACTTGAGGAGATACGTATTTGTGGGCTTGTAATATAGACACAGGAGCTCACTGCTTCCAAAGTTTAGTCTTCACCACACATCACATTGCCATTTGAGTTTATTCCTTTTGAGGCTAAAAGTTGTTGTTCATTGAAATGGCTCTCTAAAAGACAATTGTTTTCTCAGAAGTTCACATTCTAGTGCATTATTACTGAAAATATGTGCTGTTAGAGAAGGGGACAGAAGCAATGTTCCTTTCAGAGTTAGTTATGAGTGAGGCATTTACATCGTATCTTATTTTATCATAATGACACCACTGTGAAAGAATTGCTATCACTGTTTTGTGGAAGAGGAAAGTCATGTTCAGAGAGCCTAATTTATGAACCCGAACTACAATTGAGATCCAAATTTGGGTCAGTTGAGATGAAAGAACATGATTTAATGGATTACAATCTTATGTTCCATATGAACTTCACTTAATAAATGAGGAAACAGGATTAGAGAAGCTTCATGATTTGCTGATTAGCAAGTGGAAAGTTGGGTTCAAATCCATACCCTTTCTGATCAACACCATAACTGCATATTTAGTAAGAACCTTAGCAAGAATCAGTAAATAGTGTTTACAATAATAACAGTGTGGGTCTTTTTTAAGGAAAAAATAGATAACGATGTACTTTAATAAGTAATAAACATAGCCTGTAATTTTATTACATACAATAAATTTCCTTTTCCTTTTCCTTTCCTATTTTGTACTGGGGCTTAAACTTAGAAACTTGCTCTGTCTCAGCTTATTTATTTTTCTTTTCTGCTCACAAATGGAACTCTGCCAATTAAGCCATGCCTCCAGCCCCAGCTTTTTGCTGTATAATTAGAGACAAAAGATTGATGGATTTTTCTGAGTACTTCAAACCTCGGATTACAATTTCTTGAGTAGGTAGGATTATGGACAATAACCACTAATGTCTAGTTAATAATATTCTTTTTTCTTCTTTTGTATGTGATTCCCCCATGGTATAACCCATGTTTTCACTTTATTTGATTCCAGTACCCTGCCTCTTGTATATACATTTTTTTCTAATTTGGGAAGGGAAATAACAAAATGCTAAAATAAAGATACAGGTTGATCTATTGTAGCAATGAGACATACAAGATACTATGTTGAAAATGAACTTTACAACTTGGGGAGGGGGAAGGAGGAGATGGGGATGTGGGGAGGGAAGGGATGGTAGAGGAGAAGCAAAGGAGGGGGTAACAGTGCTAGATAGGAAATGGACTCATTACCTTTCTCATGTAACCATACAGTATCTTTACAATAAAATGTTAAAAAATAATATCCTTTATAATGTTCTAACATGTATTTTCAGAATTTGTTAGAAAATATTTACAATAAAAATAATTACATTATTTAAAAAAATAATTACAAGAATGTGTCCAAGAGTAACCATACAATAGGATGGGACACTTTCAAAAAGAAGATTTACTAAGAAGTAAATATTGGAGGCCGGGAGAAAAGAAAGGGCTATGAGATCCAAGTCATCAGAAGTGACTTATTTCTGTCCACGCATTTGTTAAAGGGTGGTCGATAAGCACTGGTAATCATCATTTCCTGTGAAAATCTATGGAGCCATGTGAGGCTCAAAATATGTTAAAGCAAAAGCTTCAGTAAGGGACAAACCATTTACAGCAATAAGTAGTATAAGAGTATCAGTTTGCCTGCATGACATCTAGCATGATTATAAAGTTATGGGGAAATTAAAAAATAGTTTTTGTTTAGTTTCTGTAATCTTACAGAATTACATTAAATCATATAGCTACTAAAATCATGTAAGGGATAAATTAGCAACAAAAATCTGGCACTGGCGGCTCAACGTGTAATCCTAACTACTCAAGAGGTTGAGCTTTCAGGACCAAGATGTGAAACCAGCCACAGCAGAAAAGTCTGGGAGATTTTTATCTCCAATTAACTAGGAAAAAAAGCTGGAAATAGAGCTGTGGTTCAAGTGGTAGAACACTAGCCTTGAGTGTAAAAGTCAACAGAGAAAGCAAAGCCCTAAGTTCAAGCCCCAATACCAGCAATCTCCCCCAGAAAAACCATAGCAAGTATACAGAAGAAGAGATAAAGATTATTGTATAATAAAAATTCAACAGTTGCACAATCTGTGAAGCAGTATGGGTAACTCTTTGAAAGTGGATTTGGATTAGTTGTAAACATGTATTTCAAACTCTTAAGAAAATAGAAAAAAATTGAGTGTAATTTGCATGCTAAAAAGAAAGAAAAAGCATACAAGGTGCCCAACCAAAATGACAAAAAAGGGCTGGGAAGGTGGCTCAGTGGTAGAGCACTTGCCTTGCATGCATGAGGCCCTGGGTTCGATTCCTCAGCACCACATAAGCAAAAAGAAAAAAGCCGGAAGTGGTGCTGTGGCTCAAGTGGTAGAGTGCTAGCCTTGAGCTGAAGAGCTGAGGGACAGCCCCAGGCCCAGAGAGTTCAGGCCCCACGACTGCACCTCCCCCCCCCAAAAATGACAAAAGGCAACTTGGCACCAGTGGCTCATGCCTGTAATCCCAGCTGCTCAGAAAGCAGAGATAGGAGGATCATGGTTCAAAGCAAACCCGGGCAGGAAAATCCAATTAACCACCAAAGAGCCAGAAGTAGAGCTGTGGTTCAAGTGGTAGAGTGCTAGCTTTGAGCACAAAAGCTCAAGCTCAGTGCCCGAGATCCTGGTTCAAACCCCAGCACTAGCACATACACATAAACATACACATATATACATATGCCAAATTACCAACAAAATGTTAAACAAAAAAATAGGAATAATATATAAGGGCAACAATTAAGAAGGTAACATTAAAAAAATTATGGTAGTATATTAGTGTAACTATACCAGTAATCACTTTCAATGTCAATGTCCTAAACACAACAATTAAAAGATGAGGATTTTCAGACTGTACTGTAAAGAAGACTTAACTATATTTTGTCTGTAAGAAATGCACTCTAAGCATAAGGATATATTTAAATTTAAAATAAAGTGCTAAAGATATACCTTGCTAGCATGTGAAATGGAGTAGCTGGATTACTTTCATATATAACCAACTTCAAAGCTTGGGGCATTTTCAGGGACAAAGAAAAACATCTCATAAAGATAATCTGGTTTAATTCAAGAAAAACATAATAATCTTAAGTGTGTATATCTCAGACAATATGAAGTCAAAAATGAATGAGACAAAAACTAATAGAAGGCAATGGAAAATAGACAATTAATCATAGTTGAAGACTTTTACTCTTCACCAGATATGAGCAAATACAATAGAAAAAAATAGTCAGCAACCATCTAAATAGCTCAATAGCATGATTAATAAACTAGATATAATTAAAATCCTCAGATTACATTCATAAATAGTAGATTACATATTCCTCTTGAAGATCCATTGGAACATTCACCAAGTTAGATGATATTCTGGGCCATCAAACACACTTTAGAAAGTTTTAAATGTGATGAAGAAAAGTACAAAGAATTATCTAAGTTTTCATTTTATAAGACTATGAAATGAAAATCAGATTAAAAACAGAGAATTCAGAAGTAAGTGAATAAAAATGTATAAAATTCCTCACTTCCCTACATACCAGTAATAGACAGATGGACTTTGAAATTAAAAATGAAATACTATTTATATTTTGCCTCTCAAATGAAATATGTAGGTGCATACCTAACAACATATATGAAATGACTATATGCAGAAAGTCACAAAACTCTATTGAAAGAAGAATTAAATAAATGGACAGATATTCCATGCTCATAGATATCAAGAATCAGTATTAACAAGAGATCAGTTCTTCTGCCATTGACCTGAAGTTTCAATGCAATCATATTAAAAATCTCAGCAAGTTATCAATCAGATATTGACAAATTATTTCTAGCCAACTCAATACTGAAAAAAACAAAGTCATTAGATATTATAAAAAGATTTCCTAAGAAGGAGTGAGTGATGGAGAGAAGAGAAAGACAAAAAAGCAAGTAAAAGGAAAAAAATGAAGTTAGATATAGATCTCACTCATCCTTAATCAATAATTAACTCAAAAGTCATCATAATGCTGGAGGGGATGTGGACAGAAAGGAACCTTACTTCATTGTTGGTGGGAATGTAAACTTGTTCAACCACTTTGGAAAGCAGTATGGAGGTTCCTCAAAAGACTTCACATAGAACTCCCCTATGACCCAGCAATCCCACTTTTGGGCATTTACCCAAATGTTTACAAACAAGACCACACTAAAGCTACCAGCACAACAATGTTTATTGCAGCATTATTTACCATAGCTAAGATATGGAACCAACCCAGATGCCCCTCAGTAGATGAATGGATCAAGAAAATGTGGTATATATACACAATGGAATTCTATGCCTCCATCAGAAAGAATGACATTGCCCCATTTGTTAGGAAATGGAAAAACTTGGAAAAAATTATATTAAGTGAAGTAAGCCAGGCCCAAAGAAACATGGGTCCCATGGTTTCCCTTATTTGCAATATCTAGTATATGTATGAGTCAAGTGGAAAAGGTCAGATAATGTGATGTCAGGAAAATGAACCCTTAGATATGTATTTTAAAGTTTTTTTCTTTCATGCATGTGTTTCTAACGCATTTATAAGATTATCTCTTTGTTGCTTTGTATGTCCCTCCCCCACAGTATAACCCCTGCTTTCACTATATTTGATGTCAGTATAACTTGTGGAGGAGATGGGGAAAAACCAGTTGTATAAGGATACAGGTGGACCTGTTGCAACAATGAGAAGTACAAGTTGTCATGTCGAAAATGAGCTTTACAACGTCGGTGCGGGGGGGGGGGGGGGGGGGGAAGAAGAAGGATTGGGATTGGGGGGGAGGGGGGAGGCTGGGAAGGGATGTGAAGGGTAAACCAAAGGAGGAGGCTGCAATGCTTGGTAAGAAATGTACGCATTATCCTGCCCATGTAATTGTAACCCCTCTGTACAGTATGTTCACAAATAAAATAAAATTAAAAAAAATAAAATCCAAAAAAAAGTCATCATAAGCCAAAATGAAAAAATTATACAAAATAATATAGAAGGAAACTTCAATGACCTTGATCATGTGACCTGTTATATAGAACACCAAAGGCATGATAACTAAAAGAAATATTTGATAAACTGTACTTCATTAAAATTAAAACTTTTGGAGCCAGGTGCCAAGAACTTGCACTTGTAATCCTAGCTACTAAGGAGGCTGAGGTCTGAGGAACAAGACTCAGTGCCAGCCCAGGCAGGAAAGACTATGAGACTCAGACCTCCACTAAACTATCAAAACAGTTGGAAGTGGATCTGTGGCTCCAGTGGTAGGATGCTAGCTTTGAGCAAAGCAAACTGAAGGACAGCACAAGTTCAAACTCCAGGACCAGCACACACATACACAAAAATAAATAAAATTTTTGATCTGTAAAAGACAATTTTCAAGTGCAGAGGAATACAGGAATACAAACCATGGGATAAGAAACAATTGCAAAAGGTACATTTGATCAAAGAATTGCTATACACAATATACAAAGAACCCTTAATGTTCAATAATAAGAAAATGAATAACCTAAATAGAAGTGAAAAACTGGGCAAGAGACTTACACATCTACTTAACCAACAAGCATACACAGATGGTAAAAAAAAGAGGTTTATTGTTTATCATTAGGAATTGCAAATAGAAACAACAATGAAATATTACTACACACCTATTAAGATATTCAAAAATCCAAAACACTGACAACCCCAAATGCTGATGATATGCAGTTTACCTTCACAGTTCTCATTTATTGATAGGAGAAATGCATAATGGCACAGAGACTTAGGACAAGTTTGGCAGTTTCTTACAACACTAAAAATAATCTGACCATATGATGCAGCAATTGTGCTCTCTGGTATTTTTCTCAAACAGATGAAAAATTTGTGTCAACATAAAAAGCTGCACCCTGATGTTTATAACAGATTTATTTACTACTTCCAAATGTTGGAAGCAAGCAAAATGTCCTTGAATGGACATTGACTGTAGTACATATAGCCAATAAAATATCATTTAATCTAAAAATGAATTATCAGTTTTTGAAAAGACATATACAAAAGTTATATGCATATGACTTAGTAATGAAGCCAGCCTGACCAGGCTATATACTGTATGACTCCAACTCTGACAATCTGAAAAGGTTGTTGCTTTTACTGTGGATGCAGTGCACAAGACCAACGATTGCCCCAGAATGAGAAGGTTGGACAAATAGTCAGAGAGCAGAGAATTTTTTAAGCTAAGAAGTTATTCTACCTGATACAATGGGGATACATGTCATTATTCAGTTGTCAAAGCTCATAGAGCATGCATTAACAAGAATTATGAATGAATAAGGCCAACAATTAAGAAGGTAACAGTTAAAAAAAATAGGCAATACTCACTGTAGCTCCAACAGTTGTAACAAAACTATCACTGTAGTGCTGTGTTGATATAGATGCATACTTGGGGATAGCCTTACCTCGACTCTATTTTGTGTTCAATTTTATTGTGAATTTAACTCGGCTCACTCTAACAAAATAAGATCTATTTGAAAAAAATTATAACTTTGCTGGGCACTGGTGGCTCATGCCTGTAAATCATAGCTACTCAAGAGGCTGAGATCTGAGGATCAGAGTTCAAAGCCAGCTAACGGAGGAAAGTCCCTGGGACTCTTATCTTCAATTACCTACCAGAAAATGAGAAGTAGGGCTATCGCTTAAAGTGGTAGAGTGCTAGACTTGAGCAAGAAAGCTCAGAGACAGTGCCCAAGCCCTGAGTTCAAACCTCATGACTGACAAAAAAAATTCTAATTTAAATGTATGTACTAGTTTGAATTTGTAAAACCAAATACTATTGTCTCCATTAGTTATAGCATATCTTATATAGCTCAAAATTATAGAATATAGCCAGGCTCTAGAGTCTCATGCCTATAATCTTAGCTATTCAGAAGACTGAGATCTGAGGAAAGTAGTTTAAAGCCAGCCATGATAGAAAAATCTGTGAGACCCTATCTCCAATTAAGCACCAAAAATCCAGGAGTGAGGCTCTAGCTCAAGTGGTATAGCTTTAGCTTTAAGCATAAAAGCTCAGGGAAAGCACCCAAGCCCTGGTGCCCCAGAATGGGCACAAAAATCATGCAATTAGTATATGTATACATATATATATATGCATTAGCTAATGAGTACACATGCACACACACACACACACACACACACACACACACACACATATCTCACAGTCACAGCTCCATTTCCACCTTTTTGTTGATTAATTGGAGATAAGAGTCTTACAGACTTTCCTGAGCAGGCTAGGTTTGAATCCCAATCTTCAGTTCTCAGCTTCCTATGATCTAAGGTTACAGGTGTGAGCCACTGGCAACTAGTTAATATTTATACTAATTCTAATACATCAGTGTTATTGTATTTTTATGCTTGGCATACAATATAGTGTAATGAAAATATTTTATGATTATAGTGCATATATTAGCTTATAGGCATGCATTATATGTGCCTATGTATGTATACAAGTTCATGTAAAGGTCTTCTAAAACTTAAAATTTTGAACTTAATGATGACTTTTAGTTAGAGATGTGACTTGTCAAATCACTTTCTCTTCTTGCCCTTAGTAACCTAAAGCCTTTGAAGTAGGATCATTTTCTATATCTATTTTTAAATGAATAAACAAAGTCATAGGAAGGTGAGTAACTATCTCCCAGCTTGCCAAAGTCTCACAAGTTCAGCTAAGTTTAGACTTAGACATCTGTGAGTTTGAAAGCTATATTAGCCCAATTGGCTAGCTATATAACTTTGGTTGAGTCCCTCAGACTCAGAGCTGTTTGCTCATCTTTCAAATATGAGGGTTGCCTTATGTAATCTCCAGGCTTGTTTCCAGCCTTCATGTCTATGAGACTGGTAGGATGGAAAAAGGCCAATGTACAAAATGTCAGAGGAAGGGACCCTTTTCATCATTTATCTTACGTAAGATATGAACGTTAGAGGGAGAACTGGTGTTGGGTTGATTTATAAACATAGTTCCTGGCTCCTTCTACCCCACCAGATCCCACACCCAGAGACGAAGAATAACAGTCTGGGATGAAGTGGGAGCAACATCACACTAAGGCTGTAACTTGAAGAATCTCCTTCATCAACCAAGCTCCTAGACTCCATGGAAATTATTCTAACAGGAGAAATTTCCTCCCAAAGCACTTCTCCACAACAAAATTCCTAGAGTTCTAAGTGGTGGTGCCTGAGTATTTACATAGGGCTTTCTGGTTGCAAATTGTTCATGTCCTTAATGATCTTAATTTGATTTTCAATAACCTGAAAGATGAAGAGGAAAATAACTGTAATTTCTGTTATACATTTGCAAAAGCCTGAAGAACTAGTAGAAAGTGAAGACTGGCCTAATGCTGTGATAGCAGCTAATAGTGGAGTTGGAATGAGAATTCAGATCTTTGGCATCTCTTTCTGGAGCTCCATTGATACCAGCAGTATTTGACCTACGTACTATTTAATAAGTGGAGAACTAGAAGACCAATACATGCCCATTGGCACATCAGCCCATTGGCATATTGGCCTGGTGTTTTCTTTCAAAGCTACCAATGAAGGATTTGGGCCTGGAAACACTAGGAAATGGAAGTTCTATCCACTTAGAGATTCAATCTCAGCTTTTGGAAAGCCTGTAGACCAGCAGGTAGAGACTCTTGTCATGTTCATTCCGAAAGACAGAATTCTGTTTGCTTTGTTTTTCTTTGATACACAAAAAACCATATATACATGATTAATTTCTCAGTCATGGCAGAAGCAAAGTTCATACTCGGGTGCTGAGTAGAAGGCTCATGATGGCTGACCTGGAGGTTCAAGAACAGAGAAGCACATTTTTTTTTTATTGTCAATGTGATGTACAGAGGAGTTTCAGTTACATAAGCAACATAATGAGCACATTTCCTATCAACCTTGTTACCCCTTCCCCCCTCAATTGTACACATCATTTCCAACATATGGTCTTGTGTATATCGCTGTTGCATTGGTTCCCCCATTGTTCTTTTCTCATCATTGTGTTGTTCCCCTTCCTTCCCTAATTCAAATAAACACATATACACACCGGGCACCAAAATCAAATACAGTAACAACAGAGGATATACCATAGGGGGAAGAACATGCAAAATAAACAAAAAGTCATAGAGTACATTAAAAACAACAACAACAAAGGAAAACCCCTTGTGTCCATGTCTTGGAGTTCATCACAGCCACGTTTTGAGAGGTCAGATCCAGAGTGTTTATTAAAAGCCAGAGACTGCATGGTGGACTCCTGTCTCAAAGACCAGCAGCCTAGAACAGAGGTAGCACATAATTTTTTGGGGAGGTCCAGTCGTGGGGCCTGAACTCTGGGCCTGGGCACTGTCCCTCAGGTCTTCAGCTCAAGGCTAGTGCTCTACCACTTGAGCCACAGTGCCACTTCCGGCTTTTTTCTTTTTGCTTATGTGGTGCTGAGGAATCGAACCCAGGGCCTCATGCATGCAAGGCAAGCGCTCTACCACTGAGCCACCTTCCCAGTCCCTAGCACATAATTTTTAAAGACAAAAAACACATGTTGGGAATGGAGACCAAGCCTTAACAGCCTTAAGAAAAGTGTTATACATAAACAAAGCGAGCTAGATGAAGATAACGTTTTCCAAATAGAGGGGTTATATATAAGCAGAGCAAACTAGATGGGGATACTTAACTCTAACAGAAGTGTTATACATAGGCAGAGCAAACTATCCAGGGGACAATCAGGGCTCCAATTATGTAGGGGAAACACAAGCTTCCTGGAGCCCTAGATCTCCTGACATATTTGCAATCCATATATCCTCAATAACCTCTAGATTTCTCAGAAAGTTCCCATCTTCTATTAACATGTATCAAGATGGCAAGATGGGGCTCCTTAGACCCAGTATCATTATTTCAAAGTTCACTCAGACACACACACACACACACACACACACACACACACACACACCCTTCACAAAAGAATCTAAGAGTTTCACATAAGCTGAGGCGTGCCTGCTTTGCCAGCACAGAGCAGAAATGAAGGAAGAGCAGTTGTAAGCACCTCCAAAGGACTGTAAGCAAGCCTTGGTCCAGAAACAGCAGGGTGCCCATCTTGGTTTTCAAGAAAAGGTCAGTTGGAGCCCCTGACTGCTCTCCAGGGAACAACAACCTGAGCCACCTCAGGGAGCAACGTCCCTTTTATGTGGGCTTCTGCTTTAATAATACCTTTTCTTTCCAGTGGGAAGGCCAGGAAGGCTCCCTGGATTTAAGTATAAACATTCCTTTACCCTGTATGCATTTAGTGCCATGAGTAGGTCATCTTTTCCACCCCCTTTCAAAATATTTTGTTTTCCATCTCTCACTTCTTTTCCATGTTGCTTTGAGAAAGATCCAAAACATCCTCCCTGGTTCCCTACGTTGATTCTTGTTGTTATTTCAAACCACAGCCTAAATTTAAGTGCTGGCCCAAGAGAAGGAACTAACTGGTGGTTATGAGTGAGGTTTCATTGTTGCCTTAAGGATGATTACCTTCAGCCAATCATGTTAACTTTGTGCAAAGGTAAGTCAAGGACATATCTATATTTCATCATGAAGGCATTGTGTAGAGGCCTTGGGGAAAAGCCTTTTTAATTTGCTTTACCTCTTGCTTTTCTAATTAATCCAACTGAAGACAGACAGACTAGTCTGTCTAAATCTTAACAGCTCTTTATCAAAATATTGTTCTGCCCAGGAACCTGATATATTTCCACATGTCTCTACCCTTTATCTCTAAAATGAAAACAACCTCATAGCATGGCCTTCAATGCTTCCAAAGCCTAGCTTCCATTTATATTTTCAACCTTCTTCTGATCTTTTCATCATAAGGAACCTACTTGTTTCTGATCACATTCCTTCTGCCACTTCTTAGTTGTCATTAAGTATAATGCTTTACTGCTAGGACCAATCTAATTATTGTAGTCAAATTATCAGATACCTTTTAGTCTATGTTCAAAGCCCAGCTGAACATCTTTTATTATGAAGATTTTTCTGTATTTCTCCTCATCTCCATCATAATTCTTCTGCTTTGAAACAATGGAAATATCTCTTCTCTGCTTGTATGTTACTTTAGAGCCTGCACTAATAGCATTTTGGATCCTGTGTAACTGCTTCTTTTTGAACCCTCTATCATTATATCACTGGACCATGTAATAAACTTTATAGGAAACAACTAGCAGAAAGCCCTGTCACATGGATTGGATGTATTTTATTGAGGCATGGTTTAATATATTTCACAGTGCCATTTCTATACAGGCCCATGGGAAAAATGTCTCTCAGTCCTCAAAACCAAGAATAGCTAGGCTTGCCCTGAACTGCTGTTTTGTTTTTATCTTGTGGTTGTTGTGAGTCATGTCCATTTCTTTTCATAGGCTCACTGCCAGAATTGCAGCCCACCACAAGTAACAAGTTGGACTTAAAGGCATGTACTTGGGGGGGGGGGGGTAATAGCATTAACTGTGGCTTCTTTTTTTATTTCCTGTCTTTATTTTTCTTTCCTCCAATTTTCTCTCTTTATTTGGTAATCTGACATTTATATATAAAAGGTCCAAATCATTTTTAGAATATGATGAAGATATCTATCTATCTATCTATCTATCTATCTATCTATCTATCTATCTATCTATATGTAAGTCAATAATCACATTATTTCATTTCTTACATTATTTCTTTACATTCTTTCTTTCTTTACAGATCTTTAGCATATAGCTTGGTGAATTTTGCACATGAATACACCCATGTAATTCCCACTTAGATAAAGATAAAGAACATTTGAGAACACCAGAAAGCATCGTTTTCTTTTACAATTAACTTATCCTTTCATGTCTGTCTAGGTATCTTGGCTTCTCCGTTATTCTGAATGTGGTTTGAGGATAAAACTGTATGTTATTTTACTCTATCCATGACTTGAGATTGTTTCCAAGGCACAAGGGGGATCTGTTTTTCACAAGAATACTTCATAGGCCCAGTGATGATCCAGAACATAGGTTCAGCCTTCAGGTAGTGACCAAAAGCTGTGTGCTATTGTCCCTGGGTCTCTAGTCTCTGCTACGGAGTCCTGAGCACTCTGAACATATCTATCTCATCAGCTGAAGAGCAGTGTTCTCAGTCTTTTTATAGCTATTAAGGTCTCAATTTGAGGCAGTATAAACTTTTTTTTTCTAATTTTGGAAATTAGTCTGGGAAAATATAATCCTCAAGCACACTTTTGTTGCAGAGCATATGTATGGGGTTGCCTCTTCTTCCTTCTACACACACGGAAAGGACAAACACCTGTTTCCAAACACCTGCCAGCTGCGGTCAAGAAGCCCAGCCACAATTCTGTACTCTCCTACCCAAGACCTCTTTGACTTTTCTCATGGAAGAAATATTCTTTTCATGCTGTTGCATGTGCACTGGGCATAAGGTGTTAAATTGGTAGCCCTGAAGCCAGAGCAGATCATTCTTTCATTTTTTTTAATGACTTGGCAAAGAGGGGGTTGAAAAAAAATCTTCTTTTTGTGCCTAAAGACTGCTTATTGGTTTCCAAGAGGAGAATAGTCTTGATTGAGAATTTATTTTGGAGGACTGTTTGCATGGAATGTGAGGGGGAAAGAAACAAGCACATATTATTAACCATAATGGAAACAAACAATACAAATTTTTCAAGAATGATTTACATTTATTTCAGTCTTCACTGTTTGAGCCAGCTGGTAAAGAATCTTGTCCCCCAGCAAAACGTAGATGGCAAGGAAGTAGAGAAAAGTTGTGCTAATGGAAAAGTAGGCCAAGGGGAAGAAAGAATTCACAAACGTGGAAGACTAGTGGACTTACTGAAGAATGTTGGAATGAAATCATCACTCACTTCTGTGTGCAATACCAACTAATTTCTTGAAGCTACAATATTTGAAATTACAAATTGAAGGTTGCATAATTATCTTTTGGCTCATTTTCACTTTAAAATAAAACAATCTCTAATTTTATGTTCTATGCATCTTTCCCCTCTGAGGTTACTCAGACCACATGATTAACAGTTTATTTTCATAAAATTATTTTTCCCTAAGATGAAATTTCTTTTACCTCTAGAAGGTAAATCAAGAAAATACTATCTATTAGGTAATCCTGCAGTTCTTGATTTGCCAGCATAATAAGAGTTCTGTTTCTTATTTGATGACCTTAATCAAAATTACTTTTCTCTAAAGGCAGAATTTTGTTGGTACAGGGAAGAATTTATATTTTGGTGCTGATAAGATACTACTCTATCTGTGCAAGATGATTTGTATATTTTCACTGGAAAAAATAACTAGTTCAGGTTGGAAGTTCAGAACTCGGATTTCAAATCAAAACCTCTTAAACAACATGATTAACTTTTTAGCACAATATATCTTATGTTTCTATATTTTTGTTCCTATTCTGCCTTAAAAATAAGAAAGTAGAAAGAAAAAAGCGATAATACTAACTTTGGATATTAGTATTTCATTAGATATTTACAAATAGTAGTTCTTTTTACAGAGCTTCTAACATCAATAATAATCTTTTGTGGCTTTGCTGAAATTTTGTTCCTAGAAATTCAATATCATCACCACAAGTGTGGTACCTGGGGAGGGAAGAAGATGGACATAAACATTTGTTGATATCCATTAAGGTCCAAGAATAAAGTTAGGTTCTTTGTTTATCTTTCATTAATGTTATTAAATAAGCAAGTCTAAGAACTGTTACTGTTGTCATTTAGTCTATGAGTATAAATTGAATAACCATTTGTGCCAGAGACTAAGCAAGGTGGTGCAGACTGAATGTTTTGTGTTTCTCCCAAATTCCTGTATTGCCACCAAACCCCAAATCTGATAGTGTTTGATGGTAGAAACTTTAGGAAGTGAACCATGAGTGTAAAGCCCTCATGAATCGGGTCAATATCCTTTTACAAGTGGTCTCAGTGACCTGCCGCATCCCTTCTGTCATGAGATAATGCAGAGAAAAGAAAACCATCTCTCAGAAGTAGGCCCTTACCAGTTTCCATATCTTTGTACCATAATCTTACACTTCTCACTTTTCAAGACAAAAGAATTAAATATCTTTGGTTAATAAGCCACCCAGTTTGCTAGAACACCCTGAAAGGACTAAGGTAAAGGCAATAGATCTGTGGTAGTAAACTATAAGGTCCCCTGCCTTCATAAAGCAATATAAATTTCATAACAGCAATATAAACTATCAACAAGTAAGTGAATAAAATCAGTACATTCGGTAATAAAGCATAAACTCATCTAAGTAAAGAGATGGAACAGAGAATGGTGCTGTTGTTTAAGATCCTTCCTTGGGAACTGATGCAAATTTTCACCAAAAGGCAAAAGGAAATGCCCCTCTCTAAAGCCTGGATTCTTTCTCTTGTCATCTGTGGTCTCCATAAACCACAAGCAAAAAGACTATATTCTCCATGACTACTGTTGCTTACGGTTCAAATTAAAGTAAAACATTTAGGCTGTCTCTATTCCCATTACCAGAACCCAGGTCCATGTGTTCTAGGACTTGAGGATTTATAGTGCTTTGCCAATGATGGACTGGAGCTGCCTGCCAATATCCAACAGTGGTTTGTCTCTCAGGAAGCCTGTGGTGGGTCAGGTTTTGTGAGCCAGCCTGGATTTAAGTGGGTAGAAAACAGCTATTGATGTTGGTAAAACACAGATTTTTAATGTGAACCAACATCAAAGAATACTTTCCTTGACCCAACCCTCAGGCCCAACCATTCATGCTTTAAGTGGTTTATGGCCTCATATATGAGAATTTTGTATCTCTTTCCTAATTATTTCTAAGTTTGAAACTATCTCCAGATTTTCAAAGGTTAAAAATTAAATTTGTCATCACCAGTGACTTTTTTTAATGCTATAAGGAAGATATTCTGAATATTTTAGATTTCAAAAGGAAGATTAATTCTAAGCCTAAATAGGACTCAAATTTGGTAAGAGAAAAATTTCAAAATTGAAAATATCAGAACTCATGATTATATCTATTTTAAAGTAAAGAAGACCACTTTCTCACAAAGTCTTATGGCTAGTTAGGTAGCCTACTGAGAGGCATGAAGTAAAAGACATCTGCTCTTAATTTGTATACGTGAGGTGACCTGTTCTAGGAAAGATGTTTTTGCCTATGACAGTGTGTAATAAATGTCTTCTAATCCAGTTAAATTTCCAAAAAGATCATTTGTCCTAGATTCCTAGGAAATAGCTCTATAAAATGGGGGTAATCAAGCATAGCCTTCATTATGATTTTCATCTTAAATGTTCCTTCAAAACCCATGAATTAGTTAAATGCTTGGTAGCTGCAGATAGAATTATTGAAGACAAGCAGAAAGGAGGTGTGGGGACTAGTTGGGGGAAATAGGTGATTCTGAAGGGGTTGTTGGGGCTCTAACTCTTTTCTGTTCTTACTTTTTGCTTCCTGGTTACCATGAGGTTAGCAGTTTCCTCCATCACACACTTGCACCATGATGTCTTGTTTTGCTACGAACTCAAAGAAAACAGATCTGTGTGACAGTAACCTGAACACTTTTCAATTATGATCCCAAATTAAACTTTCTTTTGTGTTGAACTGTTTATCTTAGGTATTTTGCCGCAGTGAAGCAAAGCTGAGTAATTCACACTTTTTCAGGTGCAAAAAGAATGAAAACATACACATTTTATCTGAACAAAGACTGACCCCAGTTCTACCAAACCATAGATAGTAGCTTGATTGATGCAATAGGATGTGTCTCCCAAGGAGAGTGCTGGCATTTGACACAAGCCATCCCTGCAGGACCAATGCAGGTAGAGGTACTACAGACATGGGAAAATGGATGAATTGTCACAGCAGCAGAGCTATCACCACTCAGAAAGCTAAACTTTTCTAGGCTCTACTAGACAAAGGAACAATCAATGATTCAGCCAGAGACTATTGGTGGGTGCAATGGCTATTTCTTCTCACAACCTTGAGTTTGCAACATGGCTTTCCCATATCCCTCAACTCTAGCAGCTGTGGGGTTTATAAGACTCCAACAGGTACACAGAAAATCAATTTCTTCATAAGTCTATTCCAAATGAAACATGTCTCAAACATGTTCTGGATTTGGAATCAGTATACCCACTTAAAAGCATAGCTGGGCTAAGTTCAGAGAAATGTCAAGAAAAAGTCATTTTGAATGGCAGCCTCACTGAAATTGGTAGAAGAGTCTATTCTTTTTCTTTCAACATGTTCTTTGACTCCACAGATGCTGACACAAATAGAATACACCTGTGCTCATGAAACATATCCTGACACTTGTCCCCAAAATAGCCATAGAATGTAGCACAGCAATGGGCACATCTTGCTGGGTCCTGTCTCAGAAAAGAACAAGCTGCAAGGCCTTACACTCTTGCCTAAAAGGATCTGCTTTTCCTCTCCAAGCACATAATCTTGTGCATATGTTGTGCTGAAAAGAAATATTCTTGAAAAAATCTTCACAAACATTAATAGATGTCTGAGCTTTTAAGTTTGATTCAGTCTATTTATATGTGCCATTTCTTGCTCTGAACAAAATATGAAGAACCAGAGATTGCAAGGTATAGATGACACTTTTGGAGATGGACTTTGGAACCATAATTTGGGAACATGCTAATGAAAGACACCTGGGGATGGTTGTGGCTTTTCAGGAAGTTATACCCAGATGTTTTCGAGAAAATCATAGTGGTACTATTGTGTAGGACATCAATAGATAGAGGAAGAGAGAACTTATGGCATCCTTGTGGGATGTTGTATTTGCTCCATTTGAGCATGCACTGATAGAAATAGGGTGGTATAATGAGACAAAAAGTGATTCGAAACTTCTAGTGTGGTTTCTGGTAAACTGAATCAGTATAGTGAGGCCTCTGAACTTCAGAAGTTGCTAGTATGGAAGGAAGTGTTTACATCAGAAGGGAAGGAATGAGTTAGAATGAAATATCTTGAGAGAGCTACAATCTTGTTTTAACCATCTCTTGGGTAACCTTATCCATTAATGTACTCAACAAAAAATTGTTAGACATCTTTGATGTTGTAGGCATTCTACTGAGACATGGAATCTGCCTGAAGTTGTTTTCAGAAAGAAATTCACAGACCACTAAAGGGTATTGTTCTGGGACATGGATAGAGGTGCCTGTATGGCAGAATCAAGAAGGGCCATGTAGCTTAGTCAAGATGTTCTGAGGAAGAATTGTGGAGGAAGAGGCCTATCAGTTCGATCTTAAAGTTTTGTTCAACATCTCCAAAGTTTACTTAGACCAGAGCAACCACACAAGCATGAGCTAACATTGCCAAATGGTATGATAGAAGGTAGAAAGGAAAAACTTGTCCATGCTATGTGAGGTTGATGGCAGGAATGGGAGATCACTGGCCTGAGTTGGGAACAGGGAATAGTGTTCATGGGTCATGCAAAGGAGACTTCTAGAGATATTATATGGAAGATGTGCATTCAGCAGAGGGTGTTAATCTGAGCAGACTCGGTGGCTGTCCCCTCGAGCTTCAGTGTATAACATACATTTCGGGAGAATGGGACTGGAGGAGAAGGATGATGCAGGAATCCCACAGCATGTGTCAAGAGTCTGCACAAGAAGGAACAGTGAAAGAGAGGAAAAGACTTAAGACTAGCAGGAGTTAGTAATTTATATAGGAGAAGACTCTCTAGTGAAAGTAAAGCAAATCACATCTTAAAATAGGCCTAGCTACTCAGAAAGCTGAGATCTGAGGATTGTGTTTCTAAGCCAGCCTGGGGAAGGATAGTCTGTCAAAATCTTATCTCCACAAAATTGTAAAAGAAAAGCCAGAAGTGAAGCTGTAGCTCAAGTGGTAGAGAGCTATTCTTTGTGTGTGTGTTTGTGTGTGTGTGTGTGTGTGTGTGTGTGTGTGTGTGTGTGTGAAAATACTGTACAGAGGGTTGACAATTACATGGGCAAGATAATGAGTACATTTCTTATCAAGCATTGTAGCCTCCTCCACTGTTTCCCCTTCCCATCCCATCCTCCCCTAGCCCGACCATCAATCCTTTCCCCCAAGCCCCGCACCAAAGATGTAAAGTTCGTTTTCGACATAACGACTTGTACATCTCATTGTTGCAATGGGTCCACGTGTATCCCTATTTCCCCTTCCCTTCCACAAATTATACCGACATCAAATACAGGGAAAGCAGGGGTTATACTGTAGGGGAGGGACACACAAAGCAACAAAGAAATAATCTTATAAATGTGTTAGAAACAAGCACATGAAAGAAAAAAAACATTTGCATACATATGTTAGGGTTCATTTCCCTAACATCAACTTATCTGACCTCTGCTTGACTCAGACATATACTAGATATTGCAAATAAGGGAAACCATGGGACCTATGTTTCTTTGGGCCTGGCTTACTTCATTTAGTATAATTTTTTTTCCAAGTCTTTCCATTTCCTAATAAATGGGGCAATGTCATTCTTTCTGATGGAGGCATAGAATTCCATTGTGTATGTATACCATTTTCTTGATCCATTCATCTTCTGAGGGGCATCTGAGTTGGTTCCATATCTTAGCTATGGTAAATAAGGCTGCAATAAATATAGTCGTGCTGGTAGCTTTAGTGTGGTCTTGTTAGTAAACATTTGGATAAATGCCCAAAAGTGGGATTGCTGGGTCATAGGGGAGCTCTATGTGGAGTCTTTTGAGGAACCTCCATACTACTTTCCAAGTGGTTGAACAAGTTTACACTCCCACCAACAATGCAGTAAGGTTCCCTTCTGTCCACATCCCCTCCAGCATCTGTTGTTATTAGAGTTTTTGATTATAGCCATTTTAACTGGGGTGAGGTGGTATCTCAGTGTTGTTTTGATTTGCATTTCTTTTATGGCTAGGGAGGTTGAGCATTTCTTCATACGTCTATTGGCCATCCTTCTTCCCTCTTCAGAGAAGTTTCTCTTTAAGTCTTTAGCCCACTTATTTATTGGGCAATTGTTTCTTTGAAGATTTGTTGTTGGGGGATTTAATTTTTTGAGTTCCAGGTATATTTTAAATATGAGACCCTTGTCTGTTGTATGGCTAGTCAATATCTCCCAATCGGTGGGCTTTCTATTGATCTTGCTAGCTATGTCCTTTGCCATGCAGAAGCTCTGCAATTTCATGCAACCCCACTTGTCCAATCTTTCTTTGATTTGTTGTGTTTCTGAGTCTCTATTAAGAAAATTTCTGCTGTGCCAAGGAGACCTATTCCATCTTGTAATGTTTTCAGAATGCCTGCTTTGACTCCGAGGTCTTAGATCCATTTGGAGTTGATTCTGGTGCAGGGTGATATATAAGGATCTAGCTTTAGTTTTCTACAAGTAGTTAAACAATTTTGCCAGCACCATTTACTGAAGAGGCTGTCTTTCTTCTATTCTATTTTTTTAGCTCCCTTATTGAAGATTAAATGGCTATCGGTCTCTAGGTTCATTTCTGGGTTTTCAATTCTATTCCATTGGTTCTGAGGTCTGTTCTTTTCCAGTACCAAGCTGTTTTGATTACTATGATTTTGTAGTAGAGTTTGAAATTGGGTATTGATATTCCTCCAGCAGTATTCTTTCTGTTGAGGATCATTTTAGCTATTTGGTGTCTTCTATTGTTCCATATGAATTTTTGGATTGCCTCTTCTATTTCCTTGAAGAATGAAGTTGGAATATTGATAGGTATCGCATTGAATTTGTAGATAGCCTTGGGAAGTATTGCCATTTTCATGATGTTGATCTTTCGAATCCAGAAGCATAGGAGTTTTTGCCACTTTCTAAGTTCTGTTTTGATTTCCTTTCTCAAGTTTTCATCATAGAGGTCCTTCACTTCTTTGGTTAAGTTAAATCCTAGGCATTTTATTTTTTGTGGGGCTATTACGAATGGAGTTGCTTTCCTAATTCCAGCCATGCTTTTCTCATTGTTGGCATACAGAAAAGCCATTGATTTTTGAGGATTAATTTTATACCCTGCTACTTTGCCAAAGTTTTGAATCAGCTTCAGTAATTTGAGAGTGGAGTCTATGGGATTCTTTTTTTTTTTTTTGGATCCGGTCATGGGGCCTGAACTCTGGGCCTGGGCGCTGTCCCTCAGCTCTTCAGCTCAAGGCTAGCATTCTACCACTTGAGCCACCTCTGGCTTTTTTTCTTTTTTTGCTTATGTGGTGCTGAGGAATCGAACCCAGGGTCTCAGGCATGCAAGGCAAATGCTCTACCACTGAGCCACCTTCCCAGCCCTCTATGGGATTCTTTAAGTACAAGATCATGTCATCTGCAAAGAGGGAGAGTTTTACTTCTTCTTTCCCTATTTGGATCCCCTTTATGTCTGCATCTTGTCTTATTGCCGTAGCTAGGCAGTCTAATTCTAAATTGAAAAGAAATGAAGAGAGTGAACATCCTTGTCTCATTCCTGAGTTAAGAGGAAATGGCTTTAGTTTTTCACCATTAAGTATAATGCGGTCTGTAGGCTTGTCATATAGTCATTATTGTATTGAGGAATGTTCCATGGATTCCTAATTTTTCCAGAACCTTCATCACAGAGGGGTGTTGGATCTTGTCAAATGCTTTTTCTGCATCTATTAAAATAACCATGTGGTTCTTACCCTTGATCCTGTTGATTTGATGAATTATGTTAATTGATTTGCATATATTGAACCAGCTTTGCATCCCTGAAATGAATCCTGTTTGATCATGATATATGATTTTTTGGATGAATTGTTGAAGTCGATTGGCCAAAATTTTGTTGAGGAGTTTTGCATCAATGTTCATCAAAGAAATGGGTCTATAGTTCTCTTTCTTTGATGAGTCCCTGCCTGGTTTTGGGATGAGGGTTATGATGGCTTCATAGAATGTGTTCAGTAGTGAACTTTCTCTTTCAATTTCATTAAAGAGTTGGAGGAATATTGGTGTGAAGCTTTGCTTTGAGCTCTGATGTAAAGCCATCTGGTTCTGGGCTTTTCTTAGATGGGAGGTCTCTTATTGCTGCTTCTATTTCAATGTTTGATATGGGCCTGTTAAGATGGTTTAACTGATCTTGGTTAGTTTTGGCATGTCAATATTTGCTAGGAAAAGGTCCATTTCTGCCAAGTTCTCAAACTTATTAGCATAAAGTTTTGAGAAGTTTTCCCTTATTATGTTCTGAATCTTGGTTGTTTCTGTGGTGATGTTTCCATTCTCATCTCTGAGTTTATTTATTTGGCTGTGTTCTCTTCTTTTTCTGATAAGATTTGCTAAGGGTCTATCAATTTTGTTAATTTTTTCGAAGAACCAACTCTTTGTTTTGTTGATTATTTCTATGGTTTTTTTGGATTTTAATTCATTTAATTCTGATTTAATTTTAATTATTGTTTTCCATCTACTGGATTGGGGTTTATCTTGCTGTTCTTTTTCAAGGAGGCTCAGATGTCTCACTAAATTGTTGGTTTCAGATCTCACCAGTTTTTTGATGTAGGAACTCAGAGCTATAAACTTGCCCCTGAGCACTGCCTTTGCTGTGTCCCAGAGGAGCTGGTAATTTGTGTGCTCATTTTTGTTGAATATCATGAACATTTGAATTTCCTTTCTAATCTCTCCCATGACCCATGCGTGATTCAGCAGTGTGTTGTTCAGCCTCCATGTGTTACAGGATTTTCTTTGGTGGCTTTTGGTGTTGAGTTCTAATTTTATTCCCTTGTGGTCTGAGAGAATGGAAGGTACAACTTGAATGTTTCTGAATTTTGACAAGTTTGCTTTGTGGCCTAAAATGTGGTCTATTTTGGAAAATGTTCCATGTGCTGCTGAGAAAAAGTTTATTCTGATGCTGTTGGGTGAAATACTCGGTTGATGTCTGTTAAATCTAGTTGATCTATGCAGTTGTTTAGATCTCTGGTTTCTCTGTTGAGTTTTTGATGAGTTGATCTATCTAGTGGGGAAAGTGGTGTGTTAAAGTCCCCAACAATTAATGTCTTTGGGTCTATGTGGGATTTGCGGGAAAGTAGCATTTCTTGGATAAATTTGGGTGCTCCGTTATTTGGCGAATAGATATTTAGAATTGTGATAACATCCTGAAGGAGAGATCCCTTAATTAGTATATAGTGACCTTCTTTATCTCTTCTCACTAATTTTAATTTGAAGTCTATTTTATCTGATATTAGGATTGAAACTCCCACCTGTTTATGGGAGCCATTTGCTTGGTAGATTTTGTTCCAGCCTTTCACATTGAAAATGTGTTTGTTTTTATGGGCAAGATGTGACTCCTGAAGGCAGCAGATAGAAGGATCTTGCTTTTTAATCCAACTAGACAGTCTATGTCGCTTAATTGGAGAGTTCAGTCCGTTAATGTTGAGAGATAGGACTAAGAGGTATTTGGGAGTTCCTGCATTTAATCCACCTTCTTGGGGGCTGCGGCAACTGGGTTCTTCCTATGGTTCATGTATTCTCAGTTTGGGTGTGGTTTCTTGGCCTTTATTGTGGTCTTGTTGGTTTTCTATGTGTAGGACATCTTTAAGAATTTTTTGTAGGGCTGGTTTGGTGGAGATACAATTTTTCTTTGCTATGGAAGGTTTTTATTTGACCTTTGGTTATGAAAGAGAGTTTAGCTGGGTACAGAATTCTTGGTTGATAGTTGTTTGTTTAGGGCACGGCATACATCATTACAGACTCTTCTTGCTTTGATTGTCTCTGCTGAAAAAATCTCAGGTGATTCTAATTGGTTTCCCTTTATAGGTGATTGATCTTTTCTCCTTGACAGCTTTAAGGATCTTTTCCTTGGTCTGAATTGATCATGTGTGGATTATAATGTGACGGTGGGATGTCCTGTTCTGGTGTGGTCTATTTGGAGTTCTAAAAGCTTCTTGTATCTGAGTAGGCCTATCTTTTTGCATGTTTGGGAAGTTCTCTGCTAGGATCCTGTTAAACAAATTTCCTAGACCATTAATTTCTGTCTCTAGGTGCTACTCTACACCCATTATCCTCAGATTAGGCCTTCTGATGGTGTCTTCCAAGTGTTGAATAGATCTATCATATTTCTTGGATTTGTCTTAGATGGTTGTATGTTCTTTCTCTATAATATCTAGGCTGTCTTCAATCCCCGAGATTTGATCTTCTGCATGGTCTAACCTACTATCAAGACTTTCTACTTTGTTTTTTATTTCTTTTCCTTCTAGTTGGTCAGCTTTGATGGCTTCAAATTCTTTGTTGGAGCTTTGTTTTAGACCTTGTATGAACTTCTTTACTTCCTTTATTTGGTGTTCAGTGTTTATTCTCAAATCACTTAGTTGATTGGTTATGGTTTCCTTGGACTCCCATTCCTTCTGTTGGGTTCCATTCATCATTCTGTTTGTGGTCTCCCTGACTTCTTTCAGCTCTTGGTTTATGGATTCCATGAATGCCTTAGTGAGCTTTCTGTATTCTCATCCCACTCTCTCAATTCCTGTATTACTCTTTGATTAGCTTCTTCACATTCACGCAGTTCCTGTAGTTCTCTTTGACTGATCTCAGCCTGCTCACACCATTCCTTTATTTCTCTTTGAGTGTTCTCAAGCTGCTCATGCAATTCCTGTATCAGTCTTTGAGTAGATTCCTCACGCTCATGATATTCCCGTATTAACCTTTGTTTTGCCTCCTTTCTCTCCCTATCACGCTCATACAGAGTCCTTTGCAGGTTTTCAATCTTTTCATTTACCATGTTTATCAGTAGTATTTGTAGAGCTTTTTGGGAACTCTCTTCTGGATTATTCATTATCTTTTCTGTCCCCTGATTATCATGAGTGGGAGTTGAGATACCTGGACTTGCCATTTTTCTTGTCTTTTTCTGGGCTGCTCTGCCCATTTGGAATGAAAGTAACACCAATTTTGTGCTAGTACACTATTTTAAGGCAAGCATCAACCAAAGTCTGTAGTTGCACAGTCAAAGTCTGCAGATACAATCTAGTTCAACAGATATATCTATTCAACATCAAACAACTATGTATTAATGGGCTACGAACCGCAAAGAAGAATTTGGCAAACAGAAATTATTAGGTTTATGGAGAGATGTGGGTAAAAATAGGCATAGAGGGATGTTGAAAGGCAGTGGGAGAGTTAACTTAACTAAATCCTAATCTTAAAGCGGGGAAATAGGTTGGATAGAATGATAGTAGAGAGAGAGAAAAAAGGAAGAAAGAGAAAGAAAAAAAGACAAGAAAAAATAGAAAAACAAAAATTAAAAATTAAAAAGTGCAACACTTAAAAATTATGCATATTTGAAAACGTAATATTCAGAGAAGAATGTGGATAGAATAAGAGAAGGGGAAGGATAGAAAGGAGATGTGAAAAACTTAAAAATAAAAATGTTTAAAATATTATATAGGTATAAGGAGGTAGTACCGCTATTAAGGAATTTAAATCTAAGAGGTTTTAATTTGAGTAATACATTTCTGGATTAAGTGTGTACACAATGGGGGCTAAGGTCTAATAATCGACTACGGGTATATCTGATGATGAGCAGAACAGCAATTAAGAATGAAAGAGAAGAAAAAGTGAAAAGAATGAGAAGGAAAGAAAAAAAAAGGATCAAATGGTCAGTAGAGATAAACAAAATTTTTTTTTAAAGAAAAAAAAGTACACACACATATACCCCTAAAATAAAAATTATAAGAGGAAGAAAAAAAGGTAATAGAAAAACAAAAAAAAATTTAAATTTAAAAATTTTCAAAAAGTTTTAGAAAAAAATGTTTTATAAAAGGTATAAAAAAAGAGTTCTTTGATTTTTGGAGGGGATGGGAAGATCCTGTATCTCCCTTGTGTCCATAACCAGTCTCTTGTTGGAGTCTCTGGTCTGCTTGTGGTGTTTGATTTTCCTGTGGCTTGGATGGTTTCTTAAGTCAGTTTGTTTGAGTAGGTATAAAAATACTCTGCTTTACCCAGGATTTTGTGATCCTCCTTCCAAGCTAGTTCAATGGGAGGGAGATCTGCTTTGAGTATCACAAAAGAGGGAGATGGCTGTTTCCTCTAGTTTGGAGATGCTGTGATGAGGCTAGATTCTGGGTAGAGTTGAGGCCTTTCAGCAAACAGCAGCTTTTCCCTGAGGAGCAAGCTTCTGAGAAACTCACAAAGCCCAGCCTGGACCCATTCTCAGGGTTTATGTTTACTGAATTTCAATTGATTGTCAAGGCTGCTGTAGGGAGGGGCAGCCTCTGGCTCTGTTTACTCAGTGAAGAAAGCCACTCCAGGGGCTGGTGGCCTGAGCTGGGTGATTTTTCCCTGGGGGGAGCTGAGCCTAGCAGGTCAGGTTAGGTTCCTGTGACCTGCTAAATGACTCTTGTTTTCTTCCAAGGCCTGAGTTGGAGCTAGCTGCTCATCCAGGCCTTTGTCAGTATCAAAGATGGAGATCTCCGGTAGTGGAGGGAGAGGGGTAGCCTTCCCTCCTCTGCTTCCTGAGAAGGAGTGAGGATGTCAGGCTTCTACTCACACGCAGTCTTGGTTCCTGGGTCCTCTCTGGTCTGCAAACTACAGGATGAAGATGTCTGCTCCTTGTCAGTTCTTGCTGGTGTTGAGTAGAATCCGCTTGCCCGCCGCGTCTGGCGCCTTTGTCCGGGACTCTCTGTGTTACAGGTACGGCAGCATCTATGGCTGCCACAGCTGCTGGCAAGTGCTCAGATCTGTCTCCTTGCCTGGATTTCCCCTCTCTGGCCTAACTCTCTGTCCTGTGATGGCACACTTGGTGTGATTCTCTGGCTTAGGACTGTTCACTGGAACACTAAAACTGTTTTCTCTGCGAGAGCCTGTTTAGCCTCCAGCTTCTCCTCTGCCATCTTCCTAGAACTCGAGAGCTATTCTTGAGTAAAAAAAAATTCAGAACAATCACAGACCCTGAGTTCATGCCCAGGGCCAACACCAAAAAAATTACTTACTAAAAGTGACTTTCTATGATTGCCCAAGGTTAGTGCTTATTCTCTTTCCCTCTACCTGCCTATATCTTTCAAAACATGTAACAACATTTCTAATTGTTCTATCATTTGTTTGTTGGCAATACCTTCATACTTTTGTCTTCTAATACATTATCAGGGCTGGCATACAGGAATCACCCAAGTAATAATTGTTTAAACAGAGCTACTTCCTCAGCAGTGAGCTGCACTCTCTGCCCAGGACAAGAACAGCACCTGGGCAGGCACCACAGGCAGTCTACTATATATATGACCTGGAGATTTGTATCAATGCTACAGTAAGGAAGAACCTGTTATATTCAGTACACAATAACATGTGTTGACATTCTGACCTTCAGGAATTAAGAATGCAAATAATCTTCACAGAGGTAATAAAGTTAAATGAAGCCATTAGAAGAGGCCCTAATCAGACATAACCAGGAAAATATATACAAAGATACAGACCCTGAAGGAAATAGGAAGAGACACAAGGAAAAGATAGCAGCTTGTCAGTCAAAGAATGCTTGAGGCTACCAGAAAGTAGGGGAGACCCTAACAACCATCACTTCCCTAGGGCTACAGAAGACCATGGCCCTGTTTACCCTTTCACTTTAAGACAATAACTTTCTCTAGTCCTAAGTCACTCAGGTATCATACTTGTCATAACAGCTCTAGGACACTAACAGAACACATTCAGAAGGAGCTCAAATTCCCAGGATTACATGAGCCCTTAATGATCATGTATAGAAGTCAAATAAGTTCATTTGACTCTATGATTTTTTTAACCAGCAAACTGGTGAAATTTGGACCATTCTTTGTACCTAAACCTTGCTTGTACCTCCATCCTGGAAGAATTCATGGTCTGAACAATGGGTGCCAAAATGTAGTTTGTCAGCTGGGTAAGTAATCCTTGAAAATCTGGGCAGAAATAATTAGTTTGTCACTGTTCAGACCAAGTGCAATGAAATTATACTGAGCAGAATGGAATAATTAGACTAAGAATAGTGACTGCTTTTATACTAAATATAGGTAAAGGAATACCTGCTGAGAACTCTTAATAAGTGTGTTCTCTGAAAATGACTTCAAACTTAACACCGAAGACCAGCTACCAAAAAGAGAACTAATCAATGATTTTCCTCATTTTGTTCTTAAACTTGTCTCTATTTCTTTTCTTATGTTAAGAATTAGTCTTTTAAGTAGTATACCCACATCATTTTAATATATACTGAGTCCAATCAAGCACTAAAAAGATATTCACTTACCACCTCCGCTCTTGTTCCTTCACACTTTCTCCCAACTGGCTATGTAGCTAGGTCTAAATTTACTTTTAATGGTATGTAGGGTGCAGATAATTATAAAATGTAAATTGTCAGTCCAGTATCAAATTTGCTAATAACTTTTAAAATAATATCTAGAAACACAATTTTTTCTTTTTTTAAATCTTTTTTTGTAATCTTTTTTTTTTTTTGGGGTCCGGTCATGAGGACTGAACTCTGGGCCTGGGCGCTGTCCCTCAGCTCTTCAGCTCAAGGCTAGTGCTCTACCACTTGAGCCACAGTGCCACTTCTGGCTTTCTTCTTTTTGCTTATGTGGTGCTGAGGAATCGAACCCAGGGCCTCAGGCATGCAAGGCAAGTGCTCTACCACTGAGCCACCTTCCCAGCCCCCCCCCTTTTTTTGTAATCTTTAAGTAGTTGTACAAAGGTTGTTATTCAACAAAGCAGTTTGTGAACACAATGCGTCTTGATCGACATTCTCACTCATCCTTCCCAACTCACCTATTCCCTTCTTAATCTTGTAGGATATACATTGAATTTTTGATTGCATTCTTCCCCACTTCTCCTCATTCATCTATGTCTGACCCTACCCCTTTCAACTACCTTTAGATTTTAGATACATTATTAGCTCTAAGGAAAAGCAAAAACAAATAATTAAATAGAGGCAGAGAGAAGAAAGAAAGGATAGAAAAAGGAAAGAATGAAAGGAGGAAGGAAGCAAGCAAGCAAGAAAGGGGGAAAGAAGGAAAGGCAGAGAAAGAAGGGAGGAGACAGGGAGAGAGGAAGAAAGACATTTAATAAAGAAAGTTAAATAACTCTTCGAATGTTTTGATGATATTTTAATATCACCATAACAATAACAAACTTCTTGAGAAGGAACTTGTAAAAATATTCATGAAATATATACTCTGCAATTTGTAAAGTCCTGAAACATCAAGTATCTATTTGATAAAATGATCTTCTAAGATATTAACTGAAACGGAATCTTTTGGACATAAGATTGCTTTCCTGATTTGTATTTTTAGGAAAAGCAAATTTAATGACTATGTTTGGTAGACTAGCCAGCATTCATCTCTCTTAAAACTTGTTTAGTTTCATACAGATGTTCATGCTTTCTCCAGTTTATAGATAATCCTCACTGGAGCAATTGAATCTGTTTGTGTCTTCTTGCCATTCAAAAGTAGATTCATAACTTGAAATGGTCCAGGAAGACTGAGAAGATGTATTTGCATGTTAGGAGACAAGCTTCTTCCACCCATCCATCAAGCACATTGCTCCATCTGCATCTTATAGCCATTTTGGAATCTTTGGGATAAATTCCCATGAAGAGCAAGTTGTCTAAGAAACATAGACATGCTGCCTATAGACATCAGTAAATTACTTCATAGACCTGAGAAATTGGCCTGTTTCTCAATTCTTTTCATGGCACACAACAAATTTGTTGATTTTTAAAGACAATTTTGCAAATGAGTGCGCCCTAAGTGACAAGTCATCTTTACCACTCAGCCCCTGCAGTGAGCAGAACATGGGCCGTCATAACAAATTCTCTGAGAAAAGGACTGCATTAGATCCATACAGGCTGCTCTCTGGCAGGGCTGTGTACCAAGTCACAGCACTTGATTCAATCCTATTGTGTCTTTGGGGAATTATATAGTTACTATATTTAATATTAAGTACTTCTGATGGGCTATATACATCTCTAACACACTTTGTAAGGATTATCTCAGTAAGTTTTCCTAAAAGTCATCTATTAACTATTTTGCATGAGGAAACTGAGGTTTGGAGGCATGGAGAGAGTCTAAGAAAGTTCTATTGGATCATATAATTCCAAAGCAATGAAACATAAAGCTCTAAGTCCCAAAGTCATTGTATATTCAAACACCATGTGTTTTGTTGTTGTTTTTGTTTGTTTTGTTTTTGCCAGTACTGAGGCTTGAACTCTGGGCTTAGGCTCTGCCCCTGAGCTTCCTTCACTCAGGGCTAGCACTCTACCACTTGAGCCACAGTTTTTTCAGAGTCGTTTATTGGTGGTAAAAGTCTCATAGACATTTCTGCCTGGGCTAGCTTAGAACCATGATCCTTAGATCATGGTTACAAATGTGAGCCAAAGATGCCCAGTTCAAACACCATGTTTTAAATGTAAGTATTATTATTTGTAAAAGAGAAAGCTGGGAGTAATGTCACATTTGTAGTAATAATGATATTTCTCTTACAGAAAATTTAATAGTTATTTGTGAAGGTCTGTGCAGACATGAATATAATCTAAGATCACAGAGGGGGAAACAATATTTGCTTTGGGATGGAGTTATCTTTTCTCAATACGTTATTTTCCTGTTAACATGGACTTTATCACTAGCATGGGCTCTAAACATTCTTTTTATAAATCATGCTAATTAGCAAATAAAATGATATCTACACCTTCAAATTTTAAATGCATGAGTGTTATTAACTATAGGCTCCATGGTATATAGCTGATCTCTAAACATTTTTTGTCTTGTATAATAGAACACTTATACTCATTGAATAGTAACTTTCCATTTCTTGCCTTCATAAAGTTGACTACTTTCACTATCATACATCTTATATAAGTAAATGATGTCATATATGTCCTGTGATTTGCTTATTTCCTTTAGCACAATATCCTTCAAGTTCATCCAGGTAGTTGTTTATTGCAAAATTTCCTTCATTTTTTAAGACTGAACTCTGATCTGTTACATGCACCATTTCTTTAATCCAGTCATCATTTGATGGAAATATAAATTGTTTTTACCTCTTAGCTATTGTGAGTCATGATGCAACGGACAAGAGAGGGCAGGCATGTTTCTGAGTTACTGATATCAAACACTAGGGATAAATATCCACATATAATATTTCTGTAACCTGCAAGTTCTATTTTTTATTTTTGGAGAAATCCTAATATTTGCCTACTATCTAATTTTACATTCTCACACCCAATGACAAGAGTTTCATTTTGTCCCATACACTTCTAACATTGATTATTTTCTTCTTTTTTTCCTTTGCAAATTGTCATGCATGCTTTATAGTACATATTCGAACAGGTGAGGGGTGACGTCTCACTCACTATATATATATAGAGAGAGAGCGCTTTGATTTGCATTTTTTGATGACTAGAAATTTTGTGCACATTTTTATATCCTGTTATTATGTGAATGCCTCCTATAAAGAAATTCAAATTCAAATTTATTGCCCATTTTTACAATAAGTTTGTAGAAGTTACGTATATACTAATAATATTACCTCATCTGCAGACCCACTCATCAATGTAAACTTTTGTTGCTTATGATTTTGTTGTCATAGTGAAGAACTCATTGATAGAACCAATTTTTAGAAAGCTTTTTTCAGATATTTTCTTCTTGGAGTCCTATGGTTTCAAGGCCTTGTATTTTTACTTAATTCATTTGTATTCAGAGTAAGATACAGATCAAACTTGATTTTTTTTGCAGATGAATACCAAAATATCCATCATATAACTTATTGAAGAGATTCTTATTTATTCAGTATTTTCGAAGATCAGTTGATTGTATAGGCATGCGCTTATTTATAGATAATCTCTTTTGCTCTGTTGACTGAATGTCTAACTTTAAACAGTTCTTTTGTGTCTTCAATACTGTAACACTGGAGCATTTTTTTGAAATAAAAAAGCCCAGGTTAGATCTTTCCTTAAGATTGTTCTGTCTATTAAGTCCTTTGTAGATTCATTAGTATATTACAAATTTTTTATTTCTTTGAAAAATTCTACTGGAGTTGTGGCAGGGAATGCATTGCATTTGCAGATTTCTTTGGGTGGTACAAACATTTTAATAGTAAATCTTTGAATCCATGAACACAGGATTTCTTTCTATTTATGTCTGCCTTCTTTTATGTTTTTCAGCAGTGTTTTGTGGTTTTCATGGTACAAGTTAGTTCCTCCTAAATTCATACCTAAATGTTTCATTCTTTTAATGTTAAAAATTTCCTTCTTGAATCATTCATGATTAGTATATAGGAATACAACTATTATTTAATGTTAATTTTGCAACCTGAAATTGTATTGAATTTATTTTTATGTTATAGCAGAGTTTTTGTATCTTTAGGTTTCCTACATATAAAATTATATTTTCTGTATCTTATAGTCAGAAAAGATGACTTGATTTCAGTCTTCCTAAGTTTGTGATGACTTGTTGAAGCCCACTAATTCTTTGTAATTTCTATCTGGCTATTCAATTATTGAAAATACAGTATTGTTATTAATATTATTTATTATTTTAGCTATTTCTCACTCATTTATGTCAATGTTTGCTTGACATACTAGGTGCATTATTGTTGAATGTATTGTAACTTCCTGATTAATTGACCCTTTCATTATACAATGTCCCTCTTTGTCTTTTATGGCTTTTTAACATTTAAAATCTGTTTCTCCTGGTATAAGCATGGTTCTCTTGCTTTCATTAAATCACATTGTGCAAAGACTATGTTTTTATTCCATTCTTTCACTTTCAGCTTGTGTGCTTAAATCTAAGACAAGTTGCTTATAGAGCATATAGAGTTGAGTCATGCTATCTTAGGCGCTAGGCTACTTTATCCTTTAGCATTTAATCCATTCACATTTAAGTTAATTACTTGTTAGAGAAGAATTATTACCATTTTGTTAAAAAGTTTTCTCTGGGACTTGTTGCTCCTTTGTTCTTTTCTTCACTTATTGTGTGCCTTTATGTTTTAGTAATATCTTGTAGTGACATAGTTTGATAACTTTGTCAACTTTTTTGTGTGTTTTCTATAGATGTTTTCTTTGTGATTATCATGGGATTTACATCAAATATGTTACATATATTTAAGCTAATAAAATCTTCAATTCTACACAAAAATCATGTTGTTTATACATACATCCATCTTGTTGATGTTACAACTTGTATCTATTTATATTATCTATCCTATTTTGTAGACTTTTGCTATAACTACTTGCTCAGAATTAAAAATACTCTATGAACTTTATATCATTATAGTACAATGTGTTTTGTATATATTCACTTTTTACCATTGAGCTTCATGCTTTTATATGTTATTATAATGTTCCTTAAAATATTTTGCTGCAACTTGGAAATACAAGCTTTTGTCTGGGAAAGAATGTCACCATTTTTAAAGAAAATTTCATTTTATTGTATCTCTCTCTCTCTCTTTCTCTATCTCTATATATATCTTCTTGGTTGGTAGTTTTTTTTTTTGTAGTTGCTTATTTTGTTTTTCATGAAACACATTGTATATTCAATTCTCTCTTGGCCTAAAAAGTTAATGCTGAAAAATTTGTTGATGATTTTTTAAGCTTCCTTTGTAAGTGATAAAATACTTCTCCCTTGATGCTCTCAAAATTCTTTGTCTTTGCTTTTTTATTTAATTATAATAAACCCAATGGGATTCAGTGGGATTCACTGGGTTTATTTAATTTGTAATCAGTTGAGCTCTTTTATTCTGAATGCTAAGTCTCTCCATCAGTAACAGAAAAATTTCAGCCACTACTTCTTAAATAAATTTTCTGCCTGTTTTTTACTCTTCTCTTGAGACTCAGGTAACAAACATATTGATCTGCTTGATTTGCTTATTGATTCTATAAGCCTCTTAGAATTTCTTCTTTTTTTTCTTCTCTAAATGGATACTTTCTTTTTTTTATTGTGAAAAAACTGTACAGAGGGGTTACAATTACATGGGCAAGATAATGAGTACATTTCTTATCAAGCATTGTAGCCTCCTCCTTTGTTTCCCCTTCTCATCCCTTCCAAGCCTCCCCCCCTCACCCAATCCTCCCCCCCCACCCCCCCACCAAAGTTGTAAAGTTCGTTTTTGACATGACAACTTGTACTTCTCATTGTTGCAATGGGTCCACCTGTATCCTTATTTAAACGACTTGTTTTTCCCCTTCCCCTCCACAAATTATACCGACATCAAATACAGTGAAAACAGGGGTTATACTGTGGGGGAGGGACATACAAAGTAACAAAGAAATAATCATATAAATGCGTTAGAAACAAATGCATGAAAGAAAAAAAACATTTAAATACATATCAGGGTTCATTTTCCTAACATCACCTTATCTGACCTTTTCTGCTTGACTCATACATATACTAACTATTGCAAATGAGGGAAACCATGGGACCTATGTTTCTTTGGGCTTGGCTTACTTCACTTAATATAATTTGTTCCAAGTCTTTCCATTTCCTAACAAATGTGGCAATGTCATTCTTTCTGATGGAGACATAGAATTCCATTGTGTATATATACCACATTTTCTTGATCCATTCATCTACTGAGGGGCATCTGGGTTGGTTCCATATCTTAGCTATGGTAAATAATGCTGCAATAAACATAGTTGTGCTGGTAGCTTTAGTGTGGTCTTGTTTGTAAACATTTGGGTAAATGCCCAAAAGTGGGATTGCTGGGTCCCACTCTATGTGGAGTCTTTTGAGGAACCTCCATACTACTTTCCAAGTGGTTGAACAAGTTTACACTCCCACCAACAATGAAGTAAAGTTCCCTTCTGTCCACATCCCCTCCAGCATCTGTTGTTATTAGATTTCTTGATTTTTGCCATTCTAACTGGGGTGAGGTGATATCTTAATGTTGTTTTGATTTGCATTTCTTTTATGGCTAGGGAGGTTGAGCATTTCTTCATGTGTCTATTGGCCATCCTTCTTTCTTCTTCAGGGAAGTTTCTTTTTAAGTCTTTAGCTCACTTATTTATTGGGCAGTTGTTTCTTTGAAGATTTGTTGTTGGGGGATTTAATTTTTTGAGTTCCAAGTATATTTTAGATATGAGACCTTTGTCCATTGTATGGCTAGTGAAGATCTTCTCCCAATCTGTGGGCTTTCTATTGATCTTGCTAGTTATGTCCTTTGCCATGCAGAAGCTCTGCAACTTCATGCAATCCCATTTGTCCAACTTTTCTTTGATTTCTTGTGTTTCCGAGTCTCTATTAAGAAAATTTCGGCCTGCGCCAAGGAGACCTAGGGTTTCTCCTATTCCATCCTGTAATGTTTTCAGAGTGTCTGCTTTGATTCCTAGGTCTTTGATCCATTTGGAGTTGATTCTGGTGCAGGGTGATATATAAGGATCAAGCTTTAGTTTTCTACAAGTAGTTAACCAATTTTGCCAGCACCCTAAATGGATACTTTCAAATGACCTATCTTTGAATTCACTTTTTTCTTCGCTTTGACCAATTTCTCTTGTTGAATACATTAGTGATATTTTCACTTCAGTTATTACATTATTCCATTCGAAAATTTCTCTTTATATCTTCATCTTTGTTGAAATCTTCATTTTGTTCATATATGATTCCCTATTACTGAGTATCTTTATGCAGCCATTTTGAATTTGTTATCAGTTAATTCATATACCTCTGCTATTATAGGACTATTTTCTGGACATTTTTGGTGGGAGAGCAGAGGGAGCTATACTGTGTTTCCCTTCCTCTTCATATACCTTGTGAGTTTGTCTGCATTCTTTTTAAGAGATATCTCTTTTATTCTTCACAGACTGGCTTTGCACAAGAAATTATCTTTTCCAATGAACCCACTAGAGATCTGTGGAACTCTTCTTTCAAGTGGATGTGGTTTCCTTGACTTGTGTTTGTAAATTTCTAGAGACTCTTACTCTTTTTTATTTTTTACCCAGGAGCACATGTCTTCCTCCATCAGGTCTCTGCCAGCGGCCCCACTGTACTCTGCCTAGATCCTCTTATTCTCAGAAGTTCCCAAGAAGCCAAAACTTACTGGCCTCCATTAACATTCAGTTTCTCATGCTATCTAGCAGAGAATCAAAATGGTTGACATTTTTTTTCCACATTTTCTTTTGATCCCTCAGAAGCCAGGAACAGAGAATTTCCCCATAACTATGCAGTATTGTGCTGGGGAAGAATGTCTAGTAAGAAGGTGCTGCTAATTTCTCACCAGCTTTTGTGTGCTTAATTTTGTGCCTACCTGAGGGACAAGACCCATTTAGTTTATTCCTGAATTTCTCACAGCAAAAAATCATCATACATTTATTATTACATTAGTGTCTTGGGGAAAGTGAGATAGGTTTTGGCCTTCTTCTCTGCTTTCTCGATACCACTTCCTTCTAACATTCTTATTACTATTACAAGTTATTTTTAGAGTGAGCCATATTATTATCTAAAGAAATTATATTGTTGGTGAAATAACATCCTTTCTCTTTTCCGTTTCCAAAGTGTTAGTCTCAGGTTATGTTGATTATAACCAAGTAAAATATAATTTGTGTAGTATGACAATATTTAAACATCAAGACAAATCAATGGAAATCTGATAGGAGAAAGCTAGCATAGACAAAAAAACAGAAAAAGTGAAGTTACCTCTAAAAAAATTTCCAAACTTAATATATTTCAGGCAGATGGTTTCTCATAGAAAGAATATATGGTACTTAGAATAGCTTTAAAATAGATTACAAATCAACAGGAAAAATAAATAATGGGCTTACTGAGCTAAGAGAAATCATCAAGAGCAATTTCAAATTATTACAAAAATGAAAACCATACTCAAAGCCACAAACATAAATTATGACTGAAAAGAGCACAGTGGAGAAACATCCACCCCAGGAAATGAAGTAGACTTACTTTCTCTTGCTCCTATCACCAAGTACAACTAAAAGCCTGAATATTATATGTAATGCAAAATAAAAAGACTTTGAAAGATAGAAAGATCCATATTAGCTAGTGACCTCAGTCTTTGTAAAACATGTATGTTCCTTGCATTTTTAAATTTTTCTCATATATCTTAATAAGTCAAACAGACTGGAAACATGAAAATATCAACAAATACAAACACACATGCAAATAAAAAACTTCAACAAAATCTTAGTCTCTCTTGCCCAAGGAAAATAATAGGAGGAAGAGAAGTAATAGCAGAACTACTTAGAAGAGATGTCTAAAGTTTGTCCATAAAGGGAAAGAGAACCCACTTTGTCCAAATTAGCACAAACCAATTGCCAGAATGAAAAGATTTCCCATCTTCTACCTCCAATCCTTACCCACCCGATGTTAGAGAAGGCTGACTAGGGAGCACGGACGTTCATTCTGAGATGAAAGAAAACTAACTTTTCTTTTTTTTTTTTTACTGCAGCTCATGCTAAAAGAAAGTTAATTCTTCTAAATAGAGAGGAAATGATGAAATATGGGATTTGGGGACATAAGGAAGAAATTACATGGTAAGTGAAGTATGAATAAATATAAATTTGTATTCTATTGAGTTTTCTATATTACGTTTGATAGTTGAAGCAAAAACATAGCTTTGTCTGCTGTAAATCTTTATATAAAGTATATTCTGTATATAAAGTAAATATTTAAGATAAGTCTACAAACACCAGAAGAAAAATGGGTATAAAGAATGATCAAGTTTCTACAATTTACTGGAACTGGTAAAATGACACCAGTAGACATGAAGTAACCACTGAAAATGGTGGTGCAAGAAGACTCCAAAAGAACACAAATGAACAAAAACAGTATCCTTAAAAAAATGTTTATGGCTAAGAAGTTGAGCATTTCTTCATGTGTCTGTTGGCAATTCTTATTTCCTCTTCAGAGAAGCCTCTCTTTACGTTTTTAGCCCATTTATTAATCGGGTGTTGTTTCTTTGAGGATTTGTTGTTGGGGGATTTAATTTTTTGAGTTCTAAGTATATTTTAGATATGAAGCCCTTGTCCATTGTATGGCTAGTGAAGATCTTCTCCCAGTCTATGGACTTTCTATTGATCTTACTAGCTATGTCCTTTGCCATGCAGAAGCTCTGTAGTTTCATGCAATCCCATTTGTGCAAACTTTCTTTAATTTGTTGTGTTTCTGGGTCTTTATTAAGAAACTTTCAGCCTGTATGAAGGAGCCTTAGAGTTTCTTCTATTCCTTCCTGTAATGTTTTCAGGGTGTCTCCTTTACTCCTAGATCTTTGATCAATTTGGAGTTGATTCTGGTGCAGGGTGATATATAAGGATCTAGCTTTAGTTTTTACAGGTGATTAACCAATTTTGCCAGCACCATTTACTTTCTTCCAATCTATTTTTTTTTTAGCTCGCTTATTGAAGATTAGGAGGCTATACGGCTGTGGGTTCATTTCTGGGTTTTCAATACTGAAGAGGCCATCTTTCTTCCTCAACTTTTCTAGCTATAAAAAAGTGCAAATCAAAACAACATTGTGATTCCACCTCACCCTAGTTAAAATGGCTATAATCAAGAAATCTAATAACAACAGATGCTGGAGGGGTTGTGGACAGAAGGGAACCTTACTGCATTGTTGGTGGGAGTGTAAACTTGTTCAACCACTTTGGAAAGTAATATGGAGGTTCCTCAAAAGATTCCACATAGAGCTCTCCTATGACCCAGCAATCCCACTTTTTTGCATTTACCCAACCTATCACAAACAAGGCTATACTAAAGCTACCAGCACAACTATGTTTCTCACAGCATTATTCACCATAACTAAGATATGAAACCAATCCAGATGCCCATCAGTAGATGAATGGATCAAGAAAATGTGAAATGCGTGCGTGTGTGTGTGTGTGTGTGTGTGAGTGTGTGTGTGTGTGTGTGTACCACATGGGATTCTATGCCTCCATCAGAAAGAATGGCATTGCCTCATTTGTTAGGAAATGGAAAGACAGAAAAAATTTTATTAAGTGAAGTAAGCCAGGCCCAAAGAAACAAAAGTCCCATGGTTTTCCTTATTTGCAATAACTAGTATATGTCTAAGACAAGGAAAAGGTCAAAAGCTATGCACATATGACCATATACATTATGCTAAGTGAAATGAGCCCCACGATAGAGACATAAGAGTCTTTATCTTTATTGCTGTTGTTTTTAATGTATTTATAATGTACTATATAATTTTTGGTTTCTTTTGTATGTTTTTCCTCCATGGTATAACCCTTGTTCTCACTGTATTTGATTCTCATCTTGTATATACATTTTTCTAATTTGGAGAAGGGAAGGGAAATAACAAAATGCTGAAACAAGGATACAAGTTGGGCCATTTTAACAATGAGATGAACAAAACACTATGTTGAAATCGAACTTTACTTGGTGGCGGGGGGAAGGGAGGAATTTGGCAGGTGGGGAGGGAAGGGATGGTAGGGGAAATGCACTCATTACCTTACTCATGTCACTGTAACCACTTTGTACATTATCTTTACAATTAAAAATATATTTAAAAATGTTTAATGTAATGGCACATATCTAGAATCCCAGTCTACAGAAGCTGAGGCTGAATTGGAGGCTTGCCTGTGCTCCATAGTGAGACTCTATTTCCAAACAGTCAAATCCAAGTAAAATGTAAAAAAGAAAAAGGAAGAAATAAAATATAGAATTAAACTCTAAAATGTCAATATTATACTAAGTACAAATATTCTACACCAATAAAAAGAGAGTGTCATAGTGGATGAACCAACTGGATGCTACCTACAAATACAACTTACTATAACAATCTTGGCACGTTAAAAGTAAAAAGATGGAAGAATACTTATTAAGCAAACAAACAAAACCCAAGAATTTCCAAATATATTAAACAAAACCAATAGAGCTGAAAGGAAAAGCAAAAAAATCACATTTAAAATTGAGGACATCATTTTTCTCACACATAAAAAAATGACAAAACAAGTATAAGGAAAATAGACAAAAATATCAAGGAATTCAGCAACATTTTAAAGTTTCTAATCCCAGGTATTTTACTGTAGAGTTCCATTAAACTTTTGAAGAAAGATGAATAATCCTATACACTATCTTTCATAGTGTATCATAGTCCTATCTTTCATAAAATAGGAGAGCTTATACCAAAACAATACAGTGACAAGAAATGTATTCACATAATAACATTGGGAGAAAGTATGCATTTTTAGATAATAATGTCCACAAAACAAAGGAAAGAAGGAAGGAAGAAAGGAAGGAAGGAAACTCATAATTTTGTAATTGTTCTGATTTGGATCTCTCTAAATCTCGCATGTTCAAGGTTTATCAAGTTCCCCTTAATAACACCATTGGAAGGTGGCATAAACTTCAGGAGGTAGTGCCTAATTAAAAGAAGTTGGGTACTTGAGCACGTCTTTGGAGAAGACATTGGAATCCCTTCCCTTTCCTCCATTCATTGCTTCCTGCTTATCAGGAGGTAAGAGACATTGTTCCAACATGAACTACAGACATATTGTGCCATATCACAAGACCAAAGGCAACAGAGCCAACAATCATGGATTGGAACAAAATAAAATAAAACAGGTAATTTAAGACAGTGATAAATACCTCAAAGACATCAAGACAGTATCTATAATAATTAGTGTAATTTGTAATCCCACCTGAAGCAAGTGTGAGGAATGTTTCTAAAAGGAAGTGATACTTAAGCAGAGGTTTGAATGGCAAACAGTAGAAAAAGAGTCAAATCTAAGAATATTTTAGGCAAGAAGAGAAACACATGCAAAAACCTTGGAATGTGGAATAGCTTCATGTATCATGAAAGAAAATCAATGTGTCTGAAGCACCGTGAGTGAAGAGACTTGTGGCAGGATATGGATGTGGTATGGCAGGAAGAGCCTTACACGTGATGACAGAGATCTGGCTTTGATCCTGGGCACAATGGAAAGTCACCAGGGTATTTTAAGCAAGGAATGAATATGATCTGATTTTGTTCTTAAAAATATCACTGTGGCTACTGTGTGGAAAATGAACCCACAGCCTCTGTGAGAGTAGGGCGGGCTGGGTAGAAGATTACGGCAAATGTCCAAGGCAGAGATTCCAGTGCCTCACTAGGATGAGAAAGGCTGGGCAGGGTTTTTCAACCACTAGTTTCCTCTTGATCTTTCTAGGACCCTTGGATTTTTCTAGGACCCCTCGGATTTTAACTGGAAGAATAGACACTGTGCTAAAAAAAAAAAAAAAAAAAAAAAAAAAACCCTGCATTTTCCAGATGCCCTTGAAGCTACAAAGAACTATGCTCATGTTAGTGCATGAGATGCAAGTGGAACTGATATGTAGGATTTATTATTAATAAATTATTAATTATTGATTATTATTAATAACCAATAGTTAATTAATAATCAATAGTTGTTTTCTACTTGATTTTTCTGGGCTGTAATGAACATTGCGGTGAGGCAGATTCAAGAACACAGATGAGGAAGGCCAATAGGGAAAGACTAGTAACAATATAGAGTCCTGAAGACACTGTGCAAGTACCAGAAGCCCTGAGCCACCTTTCAGGCATGCTATGTTACAGGTGATAAATGCCTGCATATTCAAATCACTATGTTTGGGGATCTCTTTTTTTTCTAATATTTTAATCTGGTCTCTAATAGGAATGACAACATTTAAAATAGAAAGAAATAGGTTGAATTGAACACGTGAGCCAAGTCTTCTGTTTCATTGACTGTGAGTATATGTGTATGTGTTTGAATGTGTGTGTGTGTGTGTGTGTGTGTGTGTGTGTGTGTGTGTGCATAAACAGAAAGGGATAAAGATAATTTATGGCTTCATTGTAGAAAAACACAGAGAAATGAAGGAATTATTAAAGATGGGTCAAGACAAAGTATCTTCCATATTGTGAAATCTGCTAGACATCCAAAACAAGAACTAGATAGCTAGATATGGATGTAAATTATAGGACGTGATACTCAGAGATTAAATGTGACATTTAGATGATCATTAATTCCAGCAGGCTAGATTCAATAACCCTGGAGAAAATTATACAATAAAGGAGAGGGAGAGTGAAGCTTTTTGCAGTCACTTAGATATTGTAAGTTAGAAAAAGAGGGAATAGAAATTGAGACTGTATTTCAGGAAGAAGGGCCTGGTCAATAATGCTGAATACTAATGAAAGATTAAGGAAAAGAGCAAAGGCTTATACAATTTAGAAACAAGAAAACTCATGTAACTGTAACTCCTCTGTACAGTATTTTCACAATTAAAAACATATTTAAAAATAAATTTGTAAAGAAAAAGGTTAATAGAAATTTTAACAGCAGCAGTCTGGGTTGAGGAGGAAATGTGAGTTTTGTGCTGAAGACAGTGTCTTTATATATTGTGCTATAAAGGGGACAGTAAAACCTGATAATAACTTCAGGCGAGTGTGGGATCATGGGAAAATTTTGTAAACTAGGAAGAAATAGATTACTTTTCAGTTTATGTTAATGACCTAGTGGAGAGAAAGAGGTTGGAAGATTTCAGGAAATAGATCTAATGATGGTTTTAAATCAGTATAGGAGTAAGGGTCGATTGACAAGACAGGTAGGATGCAATTGTATATCTAGGTATAATGCTAGACTTAGAGAAATAGAGAAAAGGCATAACCATGAGCTCATCTTCATCTCTGTCTCTAATGGTGTCTGTCTGTCTGTCTCTCACTATCACCTACAGAATAAAAACTATGTATAACACTATCTGCTTAACTAAAACTAATAAAATGCACTTTTAAAACATAGCCACATAATTGGGGTTTGTGAATATAAAATGGATTGAAAATGATATAAATCCTAAAAACTGCAATACTATTATATTCATTAGATTTTACAATAATGTGAAAATAACAAATGAGGGAAAGGTAGTTCTTTTGGCTATCAACTCTATAGGAAGAATAAAAGCTAATATAGTCACAAAATGGTATAATTTACAGTAGTAACAAATTCCTAATTTATAAGGGATTTTCCTAGGAAAGGCAAGAAAATTATGACAGAACAGCTGTAATACAGTTCTGTAGAATACATGACATGAGCAAGGTGGCAGCAACTAAGAAGAGACATGTTGGGGCTGGGAAGGTGGCTCAGTGGTAGAGTGCTTGCCTTCCATGCATGAGGCCCTGGGTTCCATTCCTCAGCACCACATAAGCAGAAAAAGCCAGAAGTGGCACTGTGGCTCAAGTGGTAGAGTGCTAGCCTTGAGCTGAAGAGCTCAGGAACAGTGCCCAAGCCCAGAGTTCAGGCCCCACGACTGATTTCAAAAAATAAATAAATAAAAAGAAGAATAAACATGTTGGTTTAGAAAGTAGCAGTAAAGACTTCCCTTGTTTTAATCCTCTTCACAGGTAAGGGTTAGCATAAGATAAGTAATTCTTTGCTCTAACTGGTCCAGGTTAACTAACATAGTTTTCCTTTTCCAGGATTCAACTTATGCCATTCTTACTCAGTTCATGTTTTTAGATCTAAATTTGATCATCTCTGTTCAGTGATGGTTTGTTCTGTTCTTTGAAATAATTTTCATTTGTTTTCTGTACCAGTTGCAGACTCTGTCCTGTGATTTCACCATGGCACATGTGGCCTGTGACTGGAACTTCCCATCATTGCCTAAAAGTCCACTCTGTGGCTACAGACAGCCTTGGCAGTAGAAATAGGGTTACCTACCAATATTACTCAGGAAGCAGAGGAACTTCTTTTGTTCCCCTTTTACTATAACTGGAATCGGGAAATTCCAATTTCCTACTGAACATTTATGCAGGTAGAAGAAAACAAAAGCCCCTTCCAAATCTCAGAGAGATATCTGGAATTGCAATTAAGGTAAATCTGAATAAGATTCTCAGAGTTGGGTAAATGAATAATTGTTGGAATGAATGAATGTAAAGAAATATTTTCATTAGTATGATTTATCTAAGAATGAGCAGCTGACTAGTTAGGCTAGTTAAAGAGATTTATTTGAGTTTTGTATATAAAGTTTATCTGTGCAAAAATCTCAATTATAATTAAAGGTTAAATTGTTCTTGGACACTGTTGAACAGTAGGGTGACCATAGATAACTACTGTGGACCATATAATTAAATAGGCTGAAAGAAAGGATTTTGAATGACCTAATAATGAAAAATCCTAAATGTTTGAAGAGACATATAGGTTTAACCTGTCTGCATAATGTATGTATATATACATGTATCAAAACGTCACATCTATCTCATTATGTGTATTTTGTGCTTTTATATGTCAGTTTAAGTAATTTTAATTGCTAAAAATGTGAAAATAAAAGTTCAGTAAAGGACTGGTCTATTTCACAATGACTAAATTATGGGAAGCCTTGAAAAACTTTTCTACAAATCACAGTGATTTAATAATCAAAGTGGTATTTTGGCAACGAATCTGATATGCAGGCTTATTTTGTTTGGCTAGCTATGTTTTGGTGGTTGGATGTGAAATAGGGTGTCTGCAGTGGGGAACTCTGCTCTTATGCACCATAGCCCTATCACTCGTTCTTGTCTGAAACCTGGTCCTGCCTCACTTAACAACTTACCCCATTTTCCTAGATTCTAGATTTGTGACTGTTATAACAGTATTGCAATAAAAACAGATACTGGTGGGGATGTGGCCAAAATGGAACACTACTATACTGTTGATAGGAATGTAAACTTGTTCAACCACTCTGGAAATCAGTGTGGATGTTTCTCAAATGACTAAACATAGAGCTTCCCTATGACTCAGCCATTCTATCCCTGGGTATTTATTCAAATATCCACAAACCAGGCTATACTAAGGCCACCAGCACAATCATGTTCATTGCAGCATTGTTTACCATAGCTAAGATCTGGAATCAACCCAGATGCCCGTAAGTGGACACATGGATCAAGAAAATGTGGCATATATACATAATGGAATTCAATGCTTCCATCAGAAAGAAGGCCTTGCCCCATTCATAGGGAAATGGAGAGACCTGGAAAAAATTATACTAAGGGAAGTCAGACCCAAAGAAGAATAGGCTGCATGGTTGCCCTCATTTCCCTCACTAGGGCTCCATAGCTATTTTATATGACCATATAAAATGATGCTTATGGAAATGAACGCCAAGAAATGGAAACAGGAGGTTTTCTTTTTACACTGTTTGTGATCTTTTTTTCTTTCCTTTTTTCTTTGGTTTATTCCCTTTTGTCGATGTTTTTTTTTATTTCTGTACCCTTAGTCTTGTATATAGGTTTGTCTGGTTTGGGGCGGGAAGGGGGAGCACGGAAATGGTGGGACAAAAGGGTGAACGAATTCAGCAGTGACATGCCCTAGACACTGTGCTGGGAGTGAAGTCTACAACATGGGTGCAGGGGGAGGGGAGATGAGAGAAGAAAAGCTGGAAGAGATGGAGGGAGGGGATGACACTGTTCACAAGGAAATCTACTCGTTACCTGATTTATGTAACTGAAAGCACTCGGTCCATCACCTTTCCAACAAAATTTAAAGCAAGAAAACAATATCAGTTTCAAATTCAAAACAATGACCTTAATAAATTTTATAGCACTTAAACTATTTACGCAGACACTTTTTAAAACTTGCCAAATAAAACCCTCAGGAAACTGGGTGTTTGGGTTGGGAAGTAGGCTTTCATGATTTAGAGTACTAGCCACAAAGGATTCTCCTTCTGAAGGATAGTACAAAACTAAAGTAAGGTGATACTGTACCATTTGTGAGGAAAGGAAAACTTAGAAAAAAATTATATTAAGTGAAATAAGCCAGAGCCAAAGAAACAAAGGGTGAATGGTTTTTCTCATTGGTAGTAACTAGAATGTGCTTATAAATCTACAAGTAAACACACTGAAATATATATACACATATATACATGTGTGTCTATATGTATATGTTTATACATATATGTATAAACATATACATATATGTATGTGTGCAAATATGTATATATACACATATGTATATACATCTGCATATACATGTGCATATATGAGTATGTTTATACACACATGTGTATGTATGCACATATATACATGTATGTATATATGTATATATTCATATGTGTTATATCCACATATACACATATTATGTGTATATATGTCTTTATATGTGTGTGTATATACACACATACACACACACACATACACACACACACTGAGACATAAGTTATACAGGACTGTAGGCATTCACACACTGAGGCCAAAGAAGCATATGCCTAGGAGTGTTGACAAAGGCTCAATAGCTAGGTACTTATGATCATATAAAATAATATTTTATGAAATGAACTGTGAGAAAAGGAAACAATTGATATTTTCAGTTGCTATTGTTGCTGTTTTTGTTTTCTTTTGCTTTTGGTTTGTTTGTATTTGAGATAGTAAAAGGGGACACCAAAAATGTGGAATACAGAGTAAACAAATACATTATTTATATTCATTAGACACTATGTGGAAAATGAACTCTATATCTTGTGAGTAGGGACAGGAGGGAAAAACTTGGAGAAAGCAAGGAAAAGGAAGACATGATTCAAAAAGAATTGTACATTGTACATTGTAACAATGAGATGTACTAGACACTATGTTGGAAACAAACTTTACAACTTTGGCGGGGTGGGGAGAGGGGGGAAGAGTTGGGGAGGTGGGGAGGGTAGGGACAATAGGGAAAAAAACAAAGGAGAGGGTAACAATGCTCAATAGGAAATGTACTTATTACCTTACTCATGTAACTTTAACCTCTCTGTACAGTATCTTTGCAATGAAAAAAGAAAAATTCCGACAAAAAAGAATTTGTAATTTGCATTAAGAAATGCAAATCAAAACAACATTAAGATTCCACTTCACCAAGTTAGAATGGCTATAATCAAGAAATCTAATAACAACAGATGCTGGAGGGGATGCAGCAAAAAGGGAAGCCTACTGCATTGTCGGTGGGAGTGTAAACTTGTTCAACCACTCTGGAAAGTAGTATAGAGGTTCCTCAAAAGACTCCACATAGAGCTCCCCTATGACCCAGCAATCCCACTTTTGGGCATTTACCCAACCTATCACAAACAAGGCTATACTAAAGCTACCAGCACAACTATGTTTATCACAGCATTATTTGCATAGCTAAGATATGAAACCAACTTAGATGCCCCTCAATAGATGAATGGATCAAGAAAATGTGACATATATATATATATATATATATATATATGTATCACATGGATATATATCACATGGAATTCCATGCCTCCATCAGAAAGAATGACATTGCCCTATTTGTTAGGAAATAGAAAGACTTGGAAAAAATTATATTATGTGAAGTAAGCCAGGCCCAAAGAAACATAGGTTCCTTGGTTTCCTTTATTTTGCAATAACTAGTATATGTCTAGGACAAGCATAAGAGTTCAAAAGCTATGCATACATAACCATATAACGTGATGCTAAGTGAAATGAGCCCCAAGACAGGGACATAAGAGATTTTATCCTTATTACTGTTGTTTTTAATGTACTTATAATGTACTATGTTATGTTTTTGTTTCTTTTGTATGTTCTTCCCCCAGAGTACAACCCCTGTTTTCACTGTATTTGATGTCGGTGCCCTGCATCTTGTATATATACTTTTCTAATTTGGGGAGGGGAAGGGAAATATCAAAATGCTGAAATAAGGATACAGGTTGACCCATTGTAACAATGAGATGTACAGACACTATGTTGAAAATGAACTTTACAACTTGGAGGTGGGGGAAGAAGTTGGGGAGATGGGGAAGGAAGGGATGGTAGGGGATAAGCAAAAGAGAAGGAATGTACTCATTACCTTACTCATGTTACTGTAAGCCCTCTGTACACTATTTTTACTATAGAAAACATTAAAAAAGAATTTGTGCTCATTACCTGATTCACATAACTGTATTCCTTTTCTATATGAACTCTATAATAACAATAACAAAATCAATTTTAAAAATAAGGAATGTTCAACATCTCTGGCCATACAAGAAATGCAAATTAAAACAATATTGTAATTCCACCTCACCCAAGTTAGAATGGCCATTATCAAAAAAATTAACAATAACCAGTGCTGGCCATGATGGGACCAAAAGAGAATTCTTTCACACTGTTGGTGAGAACGTAAACTTTATAGACCACAATAAATGCAATTTGCCCCATGAAGGTGTTTGAATGTGTTTGTGATTTTAACTAAGTATCACTATCCCACAATACTGAATTTATGTAATCACTTAATCTCAATAAAAAATTGCTAAAACAAAAGGAATGTTCAACATTTCTGGCCATAAAAGAAATGTAAATTGAAGCTGGGCACCGGTGGCTCATGCCACCTGTAATCCTAGCTACTCAGCAGGCTGAAATCTGAGGATCACAGTTCAAAGCCAGCCCGGTCAGGAAACTCCATGAGACTCTTCAATAAACCACTAGAAAACCAGAAGTATTGCTGTGGCTCAAGTGGTAGAGTGCTAGCTTTGAGCTGAAGAGTGCAGGGAAAGTGTCCAAGCTCAGAGTTCAAGCCCCATGACTGACAAAAAAAAGAAAAAAAGAAATGCACATTAAAATGATATTGTGATACTACCTCACCCCAGTTAGAATGGCCATTATCAAGAAAATTAACAATAACAAATGCTGTCATGAGGGGGCCATAAGAGAATTCTTTCACACTGTTGGTGAGAATGTAAACTTGTTCAAATGCTCCGGAAAGCAGTATGGAAGTTCCTCTAAAGACTAAACATAGAATTTTCCTATGACCTAGCAATTCCACCCTGCAGTATTTATTCAATAGAAAACAAATGCACTAAAGATACCAGCATAGTCATGTTCATTACAGCATTATTTGCTATAGCCAAGATATGGAATCATAGCTAAAATATAGAACCAATCCAGATGCCCCTCAGTAGATGAGTGGATCAAGAATATATATATATATATATATATATGTATAATAGATACTATATATATATATATATATATACAATATATGTGTACATATATACAATGGAATTCTATGCTTCCATCAGAAAGAATGACACTGCCCCATTTGTTAGGAAATGGAAAGTCTTGAAATCATATTAAGTGAAGTAAATCAGTCCCAAAGAAATTTAGGTACCATGGTTTCCCTTATTTGCAATAATTAGTATACATATAGGATAATCGTATCAACTGAGCTGAAAAGCACCAAAAATATATACATATGTCCATATAAGATGATACTAAGTGAAATTAACCCCAAGACAAGAGGTCTGTCTTTGTTGTTATTGTTTTAAATGTACTATATGATTTTTTTTGTTTTCTTTGTATGTTCTTCCCCCTATGGTATATCGCCTGTTGTCACTGTACTTGATTTCAGTACCCTGCAGCTTGTCTATAAATTTGTCCAATCTGGGGAGGAGAAGGGGAATAACAAAATGATGAAACAAGGAGACAGGATGACCCATTGCAACAATGACACCCACAGGACAGTATATTGGAAATAAACTTTACAACTTCAGGTGGGGTGGAGTGGGCTGAGGGGTGTGGGGTGGGGGAAGGGATAGTGGCACAACAACAGGAGAAAGGGTAACAATGATTGACAAGTAATGTACTTGATGCCTTAGTCATGTAATTGTAACCCCTCTGTACAGAATCTTTACAGTAAAACAAAATTTAAAAAAATTAAAAAAATATATGGAATCAACCTAGCTGCCTCTCAGTGGATGAATAAATGAAGAAAATATGGTATATAAAGATATATACACACACATATATGTGTGTGTATATATGCAGTGAAATGTACTCTTCCTTCATAAAGAATGATATTGTACCATTCTTAAGGAAATAGAAATACTTGGGAAAATGTATATAAAGTGAAGTAAGCCAGACCCAAAGAAACATACATTGCATGGTTTCCTTTATTTGTCATAACTAGAATGTGACCACAAATCTACAAGTAAGCACACTTGGGAATGATAAATTACAGAGTATGTTAGACATTCACACAGTAAGACTAAAGGTGGTTATTCTTAGGAGAGGATAACAAAGGTCCAATAGCTATGTGCATATGATCACATAAAATTATATATATATATATATATATATATATATATATATATATATATATATATCAAAATGAACTCCAAGAAATGGAAACAAGAAGATGTTTTGTTTGTTTGTTTGGTTGGTTTTTCTTTGTCACTGTTTGGTTTTCTGTACCTTTGTCTTGCTTATAAATTTATCTGTTTTTGGAGAAAGTAAAGGGGGAAGCACAGAAATTGAGCAAGAAAAGGGAAGCAAAAGCAGTAGTGATAGTCACTAGTCAGTATGTTGAAAATGAACTATACATCTTGTGTGGGAGAGTGGATAGGTGGGGAAAGCTCCAAGAAAGCAAGGGAAGACTTGACACTGTTCAAAAAGAAATATACCCATTACATGACTTATGTAACTGTAACCCCTCTACACATCACTTTTTACAATAACAATAAAGAAAGTGAAAGGGATTCATGACTTGAAAAATGTTTCTTTGTTCATTAAAATTTCGACCAGTTAATTGTAACCCCTCTGTACAGTATGTTCACAAATAAAATAAAATTAAAATTAAATTAAAAAAAATTTCAACCAGTTATTTCTTTTTTGCTTTTTTATTTTTTGAATATTTTGATTATCTTTTAAGTAGTTGTATAAAGGAGTTGCCATTCATCAAAGCAGTTTCTAAATACAGTGCATCTTGATTAACTCCATCCCTTTCAACATTCTCAATCACACCTCTCAACCCACTTTTTCCCTTATTCATCTGAATTTTAGATTATGTGTTCATTTTCTTTTGCCACGTAACAAAGCAGTTTTTGTGTACAATGCATCTTGATCTATGTGATCACTTCAACATCTTCACTTCCCCTGGAACCCACCCTTTCCCTTGTGTTTCTAAATTTTATGGTATATGCAATGATTTTTTACATTCATTCTCCCTCCCCCCCCTTCATTCTTCTATTCCTCTCCCCTTAGTCTCACTCTCCCCTCTTGCAAGTACTCATTTCCCAGTACTTATTTTGCTGGTCTTCGACCAGAAAATTTGTATTCTCCATAGAGTCTCCTACACTTCAGTTAATTCATTTGTAACCTCTTGTTTACTACCCAATAAGTTTACTTGTAGATTTATAAGCACATTCTAGCTACCTGAAATGAAGGAAAGCATGTAAGATGTTTTTCTGGGTCTGGCTTTCTTCACTTAATATATTTTTTTCTAATTTTTTCCATTTACTTATGAATGTTACAATATCATTCTTTAAGATGAATGAGTAGAATTACATTGGGCCTATCTACCACATTTTCTTTTCACCAGTTATTTCTATTTACAACACAAGGTGCCATTCAGTGAGCAGAACACTCACACTCCTTAGGCTGAGTAGTATTCAAGTTGGTTATCTCTTATTCTTCAACTCCTTTCTTTTATTCCTTTTTTTTTGGTAAGCCTCTATACTAACAAATATTCCTTCCATGGTTACATTAATATGTTTAACAGTCTTGCTATGCAGTGGATAAAATTATACACTGTTCAGTTTAGTTCCACTGAAATATAACTGTTTTTGTATGTTCATTTGGGAAAGCATGCCATCTTTTACTAGAGACATGGGAGGCCATATTAGTTATATTATTATAAATAACCTCTACAACTATGGTATTTTCTACTGACAGATTTGCCTTAGCCCTTGAGCTTCAATTTAGATATTCTATATGATATCATTTTGTTCACAAAACTAGGTTTAGCAGGGTGGTATGAAATAGTGGGGAAATCAAGATCTGCACATTTAGATAGGTACTTATGACAACCATTTCTCTGTCATTTGATAAACTATACACCAGAGTATATTAATATTGTCTTCAGTGGGCTGTTGTAAAACTTATACATATAATACATCTAAAAGTGCTTCTCATATAAAGGTAGACAATATAGTTTTCCCTCTTTCTGAGTAATTTTTTAAAATTTTATGTCTAGATTAAGGAGTTGGAAAGATGCTGGTGAAGGATTCACTGTAGATTCCTCAGCATTAATTAAATAACAAATGTTTAATATAAACCTCTCAGAAAGGTAATTATTTCCTGAAATATTTATGATATAATTTAGCATTATATTATGTACTATAAATTACAGGTTAAAATGGCTTTGTCCGTATCACAAATTAACATTTATATTTCTATGGGAAAATGCATTCCAGATTTTAAACAACTTGGAAAACTGTATTTTGAATCACAGCCTACTCATAAATCAAGACTAATACTAGGATCTTTTATATTCTTATAGTTAAAATTGAAAATTCTATTAAAGTGGAGTCCTATCAGTGACCAGGAATTAATTGCTTATAGTAGGTGCTCATTAAATATTTTAGGGGTTTGCTTTTTTAAATTTACCTTTTATTATACAGATGATATATAGAGGGTTACAGTTACCTACATCAGGTAATGAGTACATTTCTTTTTGAGCAGTGTCACAACCCTCTCATTTTCTCCCACTTTCTCCCCTCCTGACACTCCCACACTTCCAAGTTGTAGAGTTCATTTCCAACATAGTGTCTAGTGAGTATCACTGCTAAATTGGCTCACCCTTTGTCCAACTTTTTTTGTAGGTGTTTGCTTTTAGTTTAAGAATCAAGAATTAAGGAAAGTCAATTATGACAGATAGATTGAACATGAATATCCCAGTTAGTTTTTCTCCCTGAACCTAATCTGCTAATGTGGCTTGCTAGCTGCTCCTTCCAGAACTGCAAGTTGCATATCCATGGAACCCAAACAGGATTTAGGATTTGTTTGAACCAACAATCTCTGATAGACATGATGATGCGTCAGTCATGAGTACAGACTTACAAATGCCTTGGTTACTTCATATTCTTTTGAACTCTGCCATCATCATTTAAATCTTCTAGGACTAAACTACTGGAGAACAGACCATTTAATGAATGAAAGTCTAGTGCTCTCAGTCAAGGTAATCCTAGACCAGTTTATATAGCCAATTATTTGAGATAGATAGATAGATAGATAGATAGATAGATAGATAGATAGATAGATAGATAGATGAATCCCAGCCTAATGCTGACCACAGAGAAATGGGTAAGCCCAGCCTAGACTAGAAGACTGTTCATCTGACCCATAGGCTCATGAACAGTAATAAAAGCTTACCTTTAAAGCTATTTGAGGCTTGATTGGATCACGATAATAAAAAAAAACTGATATATTACCTAAATCAAGTTCTAAGTAGAGAACAGGCTACTTCAAGGAAGTAGGATGGAATGTTTTAAATGATGGGCACGAAAGAATTTAGTACAACATTTTAGAGAGAAAGAAAAGCCAAAGAAGTACACCACTAGATTGCTCAGTTTTAGAAACTCTTAACCATAATACTATTTTGGTGTTGCCTTGCAACACACACACACACACACACACACACACACACACACCCTTGAAGAATAGTTAAAAAAAGGGTTAGAGGCTTCTAAAAGTGTCTATTACCTATCAGAAATTAGAAGGCCAGATGCCATGTCTGCCATGCACCAACAGATTTGATAGTCAAACAAAATGCTGCCTGCTTTACTGGCAATATCCAAGGGCTAGTTTGGGAGAAAGCATCTTTTTAAGTGAACTAAAGGGATTTCCCAAATACATCAGTAGTGAGGCTGGGAAATGTGGATAGTCAGATGAAAACTCAAAAGTAAACAGACCCAAAAAGAATTTTGAGAGCTCTTTGTAAGCAACAGCAAAGCCCATAATGTACAGTTCTTTAAATAAATTAGAGGGAGGAAGCCAGCCAAAAAAACAGTGAGATGGATTCAGTGCAAAAGGTCCATCGAGAAAATGAGAAAGAAGATAGCAGAGAGACTCAATTAATTCTTGGCTTCAGTCATTTCTGAAGAAGACCTTAGGGAGTTTCCCACTCCAAAATCATATTTTGACAAAGACAAGTCAGAGGTAAGGGAACAAATAATGCTAAAAGCACAAGGTGTGCTCAAATGAATTGGCAAACTGAAAGTAGATGGTTTGTACATTGGCATCCTGGCCTCTATCCAGGCATCTTGAAGAAATTGAAGAGCGCTCCCCAACCCAAAGAGTAACTGTATTATAGGACTTCCTTTGAAGATATTTCACTTTACTTCTGGACAACCAGCAGAGACGTCATGAAGTGGTGAAATCATGCAATATTTGTGCAAATATTGTCGACCTATCTAGTGGAGGTATTGCTCCAGATACTGTAGGTGGCCATATATAGAATACTATTGCTTTCTCCCAGGTTTCCTAAGAAGAGAGCCAAGTCTTGTGTTCTAAGTTTTGAGCTTTTTATCTGAAGTAGTTATTAATAACTTTGGCAGGTCAGAATAAAAATCCAAGTTGAACTCAAACTGTGACCTTGACTGAAACTGAGGTTTGGGAAGAGTCCAGGCTTATTTGTTGTGAGTTCAATTGGGTAGTCTCTAAAGGGGGAAGACAACAGCTAAAAAGCAGAGGGGAGAGTGTGTCTGTCTGAGATTGGTAGAAATTTCCCAGATTAAGAAAAAGATAGCTTTGGGAAGTATTGCCATTTTCACAATGATGATCCTTCCAATCCAGGAGCATGGGAGGTTTTGCCACTTTCTAAGTTCTGTTTTGATTTACTTTTTCAATTTTTTAAAGTTTTCATCATAGAGGTCCTTCACTTCTTTGGTTAAATTAATTCCTAGGTATTTTATTTTTTTGGGGGGGGCAATTATGAATGGAGTTGCTTTCCTAATTTCAGCCACTCTTTTCTCATTGTCGGCACACAGAAAAGCTATTGATTTTTTATACCCTGCTACTTTGCCAAAGTTTCAAATCAGCTTGAGTAATTTGGGAGTGGAGTCCATAGGATTCTTTAAATACAAGATCATGTCACCTGTGAAGAGGGAGAGTTTTACTTCATCTTTCCCTATTCGGATTCTTTTTATGTTTGCATCTTGTCTTATTGCTGTAGCTAGGCATTCTAATACTAAATTGAAAAGATGTAGAGAAAGTGGACATCCTTTTCTCGTTCCTGAGTTAAGAGGAAATGGCTTTAGTTTTTCACCATTAAGGATAATGCTGGTTGTAGGTTTGTCATATACAGCCATTATTGTATTGAGGAATGTTCCCTGGATTCCTAGATTTCCAGAACCTTCATCATAAAGGGATGTTGGATCTCGTCAAATGCTTTTTCTGCATCTATTGAGATAACCATGTGGTTCTTATCCTCGCTCTTGCCTCACCCCAGTTAGAATGGCTATAATCAAGAAATCTAATAACAACAGATTCTGGAGGGGATGTGGACAGAAGGGAACTCTACTGCATTGTTGGTGGGAGTGTAAACCTGTTCAACCACTTTGGAAAGCAGTATGGAGGTTCCACTAAAGACTCCACATAGAGGTCCCTTATGACTCAGCAATCCCAGTTTTGGGCATTTACCCGAATGATCACAAACAAGATCACACTAAAGCTACCAGCACAACTATGTTTATTGCAGCATTATTTACCATAGCTAAGATATGGAACCAACCCAGATGCCCCTCAGTAGATGAATGCATCAAGAAAATCTGGTATATATACACAATGGAATTCTATGCCTCCATCAGAAAGAATGACATTGCCCCATTTGTTAGGAAATAGAAAGACTTGGAAAAAATTATATGAAGTGAAGTAAGCCAGGCCCAAAGAACCATAGGTCCCATGGTTTCCCTTATTTTCAATATCTAGTATATATCTGAGACAAGTAGAAATGGTCAGATAAGTTGATGTTAGGTGAAATGAACCCCAAGAAGATAAGGACTCAGATGTCTTTTGTCTTTTCTTGTGGATTATTTCTAACATATATAAGATGATTCTCTTTGTTGCTTTGTGTGTCCCTCCTCCATGGTATAACCCCTGTTTTCACTGTATTTGATGTTGGTATAATTTGTGGAGGAGAAGGGAAAAAACAAATTGTTTAAATAGGGATGCAGGTGGACCCATTGCAACAATAAGATGTACAAGATATTATGTTGAAAAACAAACTTTCTACAACTTTTTGGGGGAGGGATGGAAGGAATGGGAAGGGGAAACTCATTACCTTGCCCATGTAATTGTAACCCCTCTGTATGGTATTTTCACAATTTAAAAAATGAAAAAGAAAAAGGAAATAAGCTTGAGTAGCACTTGTAAATGCCTGACCTGCAGCACTTTGGGAAAAGGAGAAGGACAAACACCTGCAGGATCCAGCTGTTAGGTTAGCTGTTGAACAAGGAGGTATGGATGTCTGTGGGAAACATTTCAGTGGTTAGACCTGAGGTTGATGAAATAGGAGGAGGCAAATCTAATTCTATACATAGTCTTTCTTTCTCGATGGTATGGGAAAAGCTTGGCAGGAACATTAGCCAACTGGGAGGAATGCTACCAATGGGAAACGACCATGATACACTAGAGCTTGGCTTACACCTTTGCTTTTGATTTGTCCAATTATCAAGACACTGAACGCCTCAACTATCTTGAGTGGGATTCAGAATTTAGAAATGTGACATTTTTTGTATATAAGTGTTCCCAGAAAATGCTTAACCTACTCCTACAACTTATCAAAGTGAGAATCAGGGAGAAATATATATTTAAAGATAGATATAATCACTGATTAATCTATTTGAATTATTTGACTGGGAAAGTAAGCCTGAGAAAAATCAGGGAGTTTAATTTATGTAGCTACTTCAAAGACCCTTGCCAAAATTCTATGACAAGAGCTATTTAAATTTTTTTTCTCTATTTTGAATTATGGAACATTTCACATATTCTGGAAAGGTCAGAACATGAGATAACAGACACCCAAAAAACTGACCACACCAGATTTAACAGATGTTAACGTTTTATTGTGTTTGCTTCAGATCCTATTTTTAAAAATAAAATATTGCTTCATGGAGCTTAAGTTACAACTTCATTTTCCCTTCTCTTATAGCCTAGAGATGACTATTCTGTACTTTTGAATAACATTGCTTTATGGATTCATGCAACCAAGAATAGACAATGCTTTTTTTGTGCACTATAAAAAGTTTAAAATGACTAATTGTTATGTATTTTAATATGGCATTTACTTATACATTTTAATTTTTCCCTCCATATCCAAGGATCTACACTCCTCTTTTTATTTTTAATATTATTTGTACTTTCTCTATTTTTGTATTCTTTTTGCAATTTCATTTAAAACTATTGAGGCAGATGATATTTTGTATATTTTCAAGTTTTACTCTGTGTTTATTATTACTTTTTCTATGACATTTTGCATCCTACCTTTATACGTTTCCTATTTCCTTTCATTCTCTGGCCTTAGCTCTCTGGACTATGCGTTATTTTTTCTACATTTGTGTATATAATCATGTATATGTTCATATGTATGTGGGCATCCCAAGAAAAATGCATATAGTATATATGATCAAGTCTTATTTATAGGTGTAATTGGAAATATATGTTAAATATAAAAACATTGTTATTTAATAGAAATTATACAAATATTTGATGCAAGTATTTTAAATCAACTTCCCAAATCAAATTATCTCTTTATTATACATAACTACCATGTAATCATTAGTAAAAAGTTTCTCAAAACTGTTGAACGATATCGCTATATGTATCTATATTGGCAAAAAGATGTCCATTGATTTTATTAAATAGCTTTGTGAATTCATCTTTACCAAAGTGGAAGTTTATTGCCAATGTCTCATTATCTCATGTTAATAGTAAAATCTTCATCTTGTTTAGAATCTGAAATTGATCAACTTCTGTTACTGACCTTAAGGAAAAAATAAAAATATGAACAAAGCCAGGCGATCGATGACTTATACCTGTAATCATAGCTACTCATGTGGCTGAGATATGAGGCTATGGTTCAAAGATAGTCTGGGCACGAAAAATCTGTGAGACTCTATACCTCCTATAAAGTCCTTAGAAAAAGCTGGAAATGGTACTGTGGCTCAAGTGGTAGAGTGCTGGCCTTCAGCAAAAGAAGCTCAGGGACAGTGGCTCTGAGTTCATGTCCCCAGATCATCAGAAAACAAAAACAAAAACCCAGCAAGCAAACCAAAACACTGAACAGAAACACTGTTCTCAGGTATTTTGTTGCTCTAGGTGCCACCAACATGAACTTGATGCTCAGTTTTACTGTACATAAACAACATTGACCTTGTAGGTTACAAAAAACTGAATAAAATAGTAAAGGGCCTCTGAAAATGTCTGGCACTACTACTCATTTCACTGGTTCCATTCATTACTACTTTTTATTTGTCAAGACTATTACATTCACAGTCTCAGCAATCGTGTTTCCTTTTTGCTTGCTTACTAATGGGCCAAAGCTTCTTAACTAACTTCCTTGTAATCTTTTCCTTTTTGTGGCATGGGTATTCAGATGATTCTGAGAGCAATATTACTAAGGTGTAAAATCCTTTGGTTTCTGTCATTTACAATCACACTCTCTTGTTGCCTTAATAACAACCCTAATATAAAGCTTTCAAGATAGTAGTTTAGAAAAGTGTATGTGCCGCATAGAGCCACCAAGTTTCTACATCAAGTTTCTGGGGTTGGAATGAAAAGAACGGGTAGCTGGTCCCTGTTGAGAATTAATCCTTAACAAGATTTAATTCCTGTCTGGGGGTTGTTATACATTATACAAGGACGTCCAACGGAAATGTCAAATGAGATCTTTCATTTTCACAGGTATAAAATTAGACTGTTCTGATGAGCCAGAGAAGTACAACTGAGGGCCCAGGCACAGGCTCCATAATGTGATTGTGCCCACAGCCTTTTCCACAAAGCAGATCTCCTGGATTCTCCAATCTACTGCCAAATTGACACTGAATTCCTGTCTTTCCATGTGACTCTCTGCTTATCCTGGCTTTCTTTCTAGTTCTTTTATACTCAGCTGGTTATCCTCATGACCCTGCCCCCAACTTTCCTCAATAATATGATTCCTTGGATTCTACTCAGTTCCCCTCTATTAGAAAGCAACATTATCCTGAACTTGTTCACCTGATCTCCTCCCTGAAAGACGTTTTCCCAGGCAAGCAAGCAGTCAGACTCTTAACCCAACTAACTTCTTTGCTGTGATATGATTAATTCTACAATCCCTCACCCCTCTCTCTCTATTCTCTGTCTTCTCCCTCACCCTTTCTCTCTCATTTTCCTTTCTTTCTTTCTCTCTCTCTTTTTTTCTTTCTTTTTTCCTTCCTTCCTTCCTTCCTTCCTTTCCTTCCTTCCTTCCTTCCTTCCTTCCTTCCTTCCTCCTTCCTTCCTTTCTTTCTTTCTTTCTTTCTTTCTTTCTTTCTTTCTTTCTTTCTTTTCTTTCTTTCTTTCTTCTTTCTTTCTTTCTTTTTTTATTGTGAAAATACCATACAGAGGGGTTACAATTACATGGGCATGATAGTGAGTATATTTCTTATCAATCATTGTTGCCTTCCTCCTTTGTTTCCCCATACCATCCCTTCCCCTCTCCACCCCCCCATTCACACTCCCCCTACCACCACCTCCCCCACATCACTCCCACATCCCCCCCACCCCCACCAAAGTTGTAAAGTTCATTTTTCAACATAACGTCTTGTACATTTCATTGTTTGCAATGAGTCCACCTGTATCCCTATTTAAACGATTTGTTTTTTCCCTTCCCCTCCACAAATTATATCACAATGGATTATTTGAGTTTCTCTCTCTCTCTTTCTCCTTCTCCCTCTCCTCCTCCCTCTCTCTACTCTCTTTCTCTGTGGTTGAACTGGGGCACTGTTCCTGAACTTTTGTGCTCAATGCTAGCATTCTACCACATACTTAACCAAAGCCAACTCTGACATTGTCATCATAAAATGTTTGAATTTAGGGTTTCTCAATCTTATCACAATTTACATTTTGGGGTGAATAATTCCTTGTTCTGCATTGAATTGTGTATTATAGAATATCTATCAGCATCTCAGGCTTTTACCAACTAGGTGTCAGTGGCAAGTCCAATACTCATCCTATCCCCAATCTCAACAATCAAAAATCTCTCCAGACATTGCCAAATATCCCTACAGGGAAAATTACTTCCAGTTGAAAACCACTGAGTCATTTGACACATCTAGGGGAAAATTTTAGATAGGTAAGCATCTTAGTATGTTTAATTTTCCCTGTGTGAAACAATACCTAAAACCAGGTAACATATAATGAATAGAAAATTAATGGTTCCGGCTGGGAAGATGGCTCAGTGGTAGAGTGCTTGCCTTGCATGCCTGAGGCCCTGGGTTCCATTCCTCAGCACCACATAAGCAAAAAGAAAAAAGCTGGAAGTGGCGCTGTGGCTCAAATGGTAGAGTGCTAGCCTTGAGCTGAATTGCTGAGGGACAGTGCCCAGGCCCAGAGTTCAGGCTCCACGACCGGACCCCCCCCCCCCAAAAGAAAGAAAATGAATGGTTCACAGTTCTATAGGCTTGAGCTTTAAAGGAAGTCTAAGATCTACGGACTGGCATATGGCAAAATCTTCCTTGCCAGATTATCTCATAACAGAAGTACAAAGAGAAGGTGAGAAAGAAATAACAACAGATCAAACTCACAACTTCAGGCCTTTTATAATGGGGATTGTTGGTTCATAGTGATTCAAACACCTTCCATTAGGCACTATTTTTTAAACAATATTGCATTGGGTGTTGCATTTCTATGAAGTTTGGAGAATGCATTTGAACCACAGAAGTAAGAGCTGTTTTCTAATGATTTCTCAAGCCCTTTATCAGTTTTCCTCCTTTTCTAAGGATCAGATGAAGCTTTCAGTCACCAAAGTGATTCTGGATTTTGATGCATTGGACCCCAAAAGGACAGGTTGAAATTTAAGTGCTGTCATATGTGTCTGCAAGGACCACCTTCCCAAGCTGAAATCCAATGCTCTCTACTACATGTTCTAATTAGAGAGTCCTATTCAATTGTAGGAAAGTGGTGGCAGACACGAAATAAATTCTACCACATGTTTTCATTATAATAGAAAATAGATACTTGTCAGTTTCTAAAGCAATTTCTCAAATTGATTGTGAGCACATGTCAAAATTTTATTTCACACTTGCCCCCAAGAGAAAAGGCTTAGATCTCCCTTTGGATAGATTTTATAGAAAAACAAAGGTAAACAAAAAATATTATTAGCCAGGATAAGAAAGAACTGTCCAGTAAGACATCAAGACTCAGAATTAGCTGGGTCAAGAAAAATTAAATTCAAGTGCCAGGGAGATTTGAACTCATCACAATCTTCTGAAATGGTATATAACTTCATTTTAGAGGGTCTGTTAATAACATCAGAAACCCATCAACTCCTGACATCATTTTATAAGATTTGAAAGGTATAATTCTTCTTTAAACTGATCTCCTTTAAAAAAAAATGAATGAATCAAAGAGATCGGAGAGGGATACGAGTGACATATGAACAGGTGAGGTTGGATTCTTCTCCTAGAAAACTGTTGCTGAAAAATGATTCCTAAAGATGCCATTTTAAAATCTATGTTTATCTTCCCTGAGTGCCCTCTTAGACTTCCACCATGAAATTATTCATGCACCTTTTAAAAAATTTTTATTTTATTGTAAAGTTGCTATAAAAGGGGTTATAGTTACATAAGTAAGACCATGAGTACATTATTTGTCCATCATTGTTACCCCTTCCCTTCCTTGTTTTTACCCCACTAGCCTTTCCCTCCCCCACCTCCCCAGCTCCTCTCCCCATCCCTCCTCCTGTCCCCCTCCCTCCTGTCTGAAGTTGTAAAGTTGGTTTCCAATATACTGTCCTGTGGGTATCCTAGTTGCGATGGGTCATCCTGTGCCATTGTTTCAGTGTTTCATTATTTACCTACCCCTCCGCAGATTAGACATATGTATATACAAGATGTAGGGTACCACACACCTTTTCTGACTCCTTTACCTTTGGAATTTATCTTACTTTACAGTTCCTTTTCAGTGACACCTACTTTTGGTCTGAAGAGTTGAGATTAGGTTTTGGGTCCTACAGCAAGAGAGATCTTAATATACAATGTGCTATTCCCTGTAAGATCTTTCTAGTGGTTGGAGAAGTTGACTCCCTTTTTCAGATACACACAAAAAATCATGAGCACCTACATACATGCATATGCGCACATACATACACTCCTCCTTGGGCTGTTCTTAAAGGCTGCCTCTTGTGCTAACTATTCCATCATAAACAGTGTAGCTATCATTTGGCATTACAATACTTTTCCATTTGATTTCTGCTTCTTTTGATTAAAATTGTATTCCTCAGACCTGTTGGAGATAAGAATTAGACATGTTCTCAAGTGACGTGATCCTCTCATAACTATCCAAAACTATGCTACAGCTTGGATATTAACTTTCTCAGTTGAGTTCTTAAGCAAAGTAATGACTATGACATAAGGTCTAAAATCAGGCCCAGGTTAGGGCTGCATCAACATCTGGACCTTATATGGTTAATTTTAAGTCCTGCTTCCCACTATGCTTGTCCTGCTTAAGCCAAATAGTCTTCATTATTATAAGAACCAGGCTGTTTCTGAATACTACTTTATAGTCACTGTGGCTTACAGATTAGTTTAAAATCAATTATACCTTCCATGAAGACCAAACAGCACCTGAATCTCTATATATCCTCAGTAGTTCACTATATCTCCAAGTACAACGGCTGTGTGGTTCTGCCTGGTGTACAGTATAGTCCTCCTCTGAACTGTAAGCATCTGTGACTAAGAAACTCGTGTTGGTAATACTTATCCATTGTCATTGTCAGACAAATATTTATCTATACCCATTTCCCCGGGTCAGAAAATCATCTGTCACTAATGCAGTGCGTAAAGGGCAAATAAGTCAATGATGCTTCTAAACTTAGAGTCAATGATATGGAAAAGGAGTTATTATGCTAGTAACATTAAAATGTGAATGCAATGGATGAACAGGAAAGTATAAAAAATACTAAGTATATATAGTTTAATTTGTGTGTGTGTGCGTATTTGTATGTGCCAGTTCTAGCATTTAAATCAGAACCTGGATGTGGTCTTTTAGATGTTTTGCTCAAGGCTGATGCTTTACCATTTGAGCCACAACTCTACTTATGGCTTTTTTTGGGTGGTCAACTACAGATAAGAGTCTCACAGCAATTAATAAATGGGTTAAACACTTGAAGAGAGAATTCTCTTGGCCAATAAACACATGAAGAAATATCAACATCTGTGGCCATAAAACAAATGCAAATCAAAACAACATTGAGATTCCATCTCACCCCAGTTAGAATGATCATTATCAAGAAAATTAACAATAACAAATGCTGGTAAGGATGTGGCCAAAAGGGAACTATTTTACACTGTTGGTGGGACTGTAAGCTTGTTCACCAACTCTGGAAAGCAGTATGGAAGTTCATTTCATTTTTCTTTTTCCATTGGTTTATCCCTGACAATCAGTGTCTTTGATTCTGGTGCCCTTCATCTTGTATACACATTTATCTAATTTAGGGAAGAAGATGGGAATAACATAATGCTGAAAAAAGGACAAAGGATGAACTATTACAGCAATGATACTCACAAGACACTACATCAGAAATAAACTTTACAACTTCAGGGAAGGTGGTGAGGGAAGATAGTGGGTAACAATGTTTGAAAAAAAATGTACTCAGTATGTTACTCATGTAACTGTAAACCCTTTGTACAGCATCCTTACAATAAAATTTAAAAAATAAAAATAATAAAAATAAAAGACTGAACATAGAGCTTCTCTATGACCCAGCAATTCCACTCCTGGGCATTTATCCACAAACAAGGCCACACTAAAACTACCAGCACAATCATATTCATTGCAGTATTATTTAGCATAACCAAGATATGGAATCAACCCAGATGCCTCTCAGTGTATAAATGGATCAAGAAAATGTGGTATATACACAACATGGAATTATACTCTTCCATCAGAAAGAATGATATTGTACCATTTGTAAGGAAATGGAAAAGCCTTGGGGAAAAAATGATATTAAGTGAGGTAAGCCAGAGGCAAAGAAACATCTGCTGTATGCTTTTCCTCATTTGTGGTAACTAAAATATGCCTATAGATGTACAAGTAAAAACACTGGATGGTTAAAAAAAAATCCAATTGGATATGATACAATTGTCTCTAGGCATTCACACAGAGTGAGACCAAAGGAGGATGCTCTAAGGAAAGGCTAGCATAGTACTTTTGTATATCTGATCATATGAAATAATATTTCTTGAAATGAACTCCAAGAAGTGGAAATGAGGATTTTTTTCCTTTGTTACTGTTTTTTTTCTTTTCCTTTTGTCTTGTTTCTTTATCTGTCTTTGGGAGGGTTATGGGGGAGCTACAAAAATGGTGGGACAAAGAGTCAATAAATGTAGCAGTGGTATCACTAGATATTATACTGAAAATTAACTATATAACTTGTGGGTGGGGATAAGAGGAAAAACTGTGAGAGAGAGCAAAGGAAGGGGTGACAATGTTCAAAAAGAAATATACGGAGAAGTGGATCAAGATGGCGACGGGGCAGTAGGGAAACGCCACAGCTCTCTCCAACCAAAAAGAGAGTTCGAGTTCCAACCTTTAATCTCCCCAAGAGACCGACAACAACAAAAAGACGAACACTCAGAGAAAAACCAGAGGTGGAAAATAACAAAAAAAGAAAGAGAGGAAAAGAAGAATTTCAGAACAGAGAAGAGCGAAGACCCCTCCCCCAACCTTTACTGGCCGCGCGGCAGTGCGCCAAGCCGCCGGCCAGCCGGCCCGGCGGGGGCTGCCGGAGCCACAGAGACACAGGGGGCTGCTTGCAGATCACCAGGTACCGGATTGCAGAACAGCGGATCGCCAGGAACAGAGAAACCTACCAGCCGGGAGTCTCCACGAGGATCCCACCCCCACCCCTCACTCTCCACCGGAGCGGAGAGGCTCCATCCCGCCAAAGCTGCCCGGCACCAGCAGCGCAACAAAGGGACCTGTCGGCAGACCACCCGCACAATCGCGATCACAACTACCCAACGGGGGGCCGCCCAACCCAGCCCGCAACCACCCCAACTGAACTCGGATTGCAACAACAACTGACGACCTACAGGGTGAGTACCCAACAGGGGACAGTGAATCCCTCAAGGGAGACCAGAGCTGGAGGGAATCCCCAGACCCTGACCTAGACTCCCTACCCCAACACCCGGACCACAGGACCCACTAAAACTGGAAACTGTTCGAGAGCTCCACCAGCCGGTGAAGCACACTCTGCTGGCCAGGCCAGAGCAAGAGCGCCCCTGGAAGGGAGCTTAAATGCCCAAGCCAGGAACAGCGCCCTTGGGTCAAGACTACCAACAGTAGAAGAAATTTGAACTGTGTCCTCCAGGCTGCATAACCTAGGTGTTATACACATTAGCACTGGCCTAACGAGCGCGCTCCAGGCTGGGGCCGGAACCAGGCCCGGGGACCGGCGCCTGAACAAAGCAAAAAGGGTCAGAAGTGGGGCTGTGGCTCAAATGGTAGGGTGCCAGCCTTGAGCTGAAGAGCTGAGGGACAGCACCCAAACCTAGAGTTCAAACCCACAACCAGCCCAAAACAAACAAACAAAAACACATCAGGAGCCCATAGCAGACTCCAGTATTTGGGAGAGTGCATCCAGAGCATCTGATCTTCCCAAGAGCACCCGCAGGAGCAAACACAAGCAGTCTAGGCTGCTCAACCCTTCCAAAGGCGGGAATTGCTACAGCAGAGAGCTGAGAATCCTAAGTAAGTCAGAATAGCAGCTAGAAATAGGCTCCCAACAGAATCCAGATCAGGCACAGACTCTCTCTACCAATACAGAATCAGCAACCAAGCAAAGACAGACACACCAAAACAAGATTGAAGAGCAGTCTCCTGAACCCCCATGCGAAAATCACAGAGAAAAATCACAAGGTTTACCACTACCCAGGACAGCAAGCTCACCTCAAAAGCCAGCAGCCACGCAGGGGAGAGCCCCAGTGGGAGCAAAGCAGGAATGGAAGACAAAAACTACATCCAAGGGTTGCTGGAGGCAATGACTCAAGAAATAAAGCGAGAAATGGATCAGAAATTGAAAGAGCACAAGGATGAACTATCAAAAGATATACAGGATATCAAACAAAAGTTGGATGCAAAAATAGAAGCTGCACAAACCTCAGTAAGAAGTGAGATAAACGCCAAATTAGAGGTAATGCATACTGATCTCACCTCATTGAGAGGTGAGATCAGTACTCTGAGAACCAACATTGAATCCATAAAGGGATCCATTTCCACCATGCAAACCACAATAGAAGCCACGGTCAACAGAGTGAATGAAATGGAAGGTAGAGTGTCAGATACAGAAGACAGAATACACCAACTGGACCAAAAAGTGACAGATATGGAAAAATCACTCAAATTAAACCAAAGGGAAATTCAAGAGCAAGCAGATAATGCTAAAAAATTTAACCTTCGCATAATCGGAGTGGACGAAGGTGAGGAATTCCAGAGCAAGGGAATGCAACACCTATTTAACAAGATAGTCAATGAAAATTTTCCCCACCTCAAAAACGACCATCTTAACTACATCACAAAAGCTTATCGAACACCCAACAAGCAAGATCCCAGGAGAAACACTTCTAGGCACATAATAGTAAAAATGATGGATCTGAATAATAAGGAAACAATCCTGTATGCAGCAAAAATGAAGAAGGAGCTATACTACAACGGGAAAAAAATTAGAATCACTGCAGATCTCTCCACACAAACAATGAATGCAAGAAAAGCCTGGGAAAGCACCATACGAGCCCTGAGAGCCAATAACTGCCAACCCAGACTGATATACCCGGCAAAGCTAGCATTCACATTCGATGGAGAACTGAAAACTTTTAATAGCAAAGAAAAACTAAATGAATACATAAACATTAAGCCAGCATTACAAAGAATTCTAAGAGGGGGGACACAACCTGAAGAAAGCAACCAGGAACTGGGACCTGCCCCAAACAGGCATTACTCAAAGTCTAACTGAGCAAGCACAGGAGGAAAGGAAAGAAGAAAAACTTAGGAAAATGGAATGGCAGGGACAACAATGCATCTCTCTATACTTTCTCTTAATATAAATGGGCTGAATTCGCCAATTAAAAGAAAACGAACTGAGGACTGGATCAGAAAACAAGACCCATCCATCTGTTGCCTTCAGGAGACCCACCTCTCAGCCAAACATACAAACAAACTCAGAGTGAAGGGGTGGAAAAGGATCTACCAATCAAATTCCCCCAATAAGAAAGCAGGTGTAGCTATCCTGATATCTGACAAAATAAACTTTTCATTAAAATCAGTACAGAAAGACAAGGACGGACACTACATATTAATAAAGGGAACAATCCAAGAGGAGGATATAACCATCATCAACTTATATGCCCCAAATATCGGTGCACCCAGATATGTTAAACAAATGCTCTCAAACTTACAGAATAAAATAGATCCCAATACGATAATACTAGGAGACTTTAACACGCCACTCTCACCAAAGGACAGGTCTACCAACCAGAGGATTGGCAAAGAAGCTACCAAATTAAGTGAGGCCATACTTCAAGCGGAATTAACTGACATCTACCGAGTATTTCACCCTAAAACAACACAGTACACATTCTTCTCAGCAGCTCATGGAACTTTCTCCAAAATAGACCATATCATAGTTCATGCAAGGAACTTAAGCAAATACAAAGGGATCGACATAATCCTCTGTATCCTATCTGACCACAGTGGAATCAAGCTAGCTCTCAATAACAAAGCATACCACAGAAATTTCTCTAATACATGGAAATTGAACAGCACACTCCTTAACAAGGCCTGGGTAACAGAAGAGATCAGAGAAGAAATTAAGCATTTCCTACAACTCAATGAAAATGAAAACACCTCACAAAGAAACTTGTGGGACACAGCAAAAGCAGTCCTGAGGGGCAAATTTATTGCCCTCAGTGCCCACATCAAGAGAATGGAGACAGACCAAGTAAATAATCTCATGTTGCAACTAAAACAGCTAGAAAAACAAGAAAAAATGGGACCTAAAGCTACTAGACGAAGCCAGATAACCAAATTGAGAGCAGAGATTAACCAATTAGAAAATCAGAAAACCATAACCAAAATAAACCAAACAAAAAGCTGGTTCTTTGAAAAAATAAACAAAATTGATGGCCCGTTGGCAAGATTAGTTAAAAAAAGAAGAGAGGAAACCCATATTAATAGGATTAGGGATGCCACGGGAAACATCACAACACGTACCCAAGATATCCAAACAATTCTAACAGACTACTTTCAAAAGCTATACTCTCTAAAGGAAGAAAATCTGGCGGAAATGGAGGCATTTTTAGAGAAATACAAGTTACCCAAACTGAGCAAAGAAGAAGTTAACCAATTAAATAAGCCAATATCCTATAATGAGATACAGGAAGCTATCAAAAGTCTTCCAACAAAAAAAAAAGCCCAGGACCAGATGGATTCACAGCAGAATTCTATAAGACCTTTAAAGAAGAACTAATACCCATACTCCTCAAGCTCTTCAGAGAAACAGAGAAGGAGGGAGCTATCCCAAACTCATTCTACGAAGCCAATATCACACTCATCCCCAAACCAGGCAAAGACCCAACCAAAGAGGAGAATTACAGGCCAATCTCGTTGATGAACACAGATGCAAAGATCCTTAACAAGATTCTAGCTAACAGAATCCAGAAACACATTAAAAAAATAATACACTATGATCAGGTAGGCTTCATCCCAGAGACACAGGGATGGTTTAACATACGTAAGTCAATAAATGTAATCCAGCATATCAACAGAGCCAAGGTCAAGAATCACATGATTATCGCCACAGATGCAGAAAAGGCCTTTGATAAAATTCAACATTCATTCATGCTAAAAGCTCTGGAGAAAATAGGAATAGAAGGAACATTTCTAAAAACAATAAAAGCCATTTATGACAGACCAATAGCCAATATTATACTTAATGGGGCAAAGCTACAACCAATCCTCCTAAAAACAGGAACAAGGCAAGGATGTCCACTGTCTCCACTCCTCTTCAACATAGTCCTAGGACCCTTAGCCAGGGCAATAAGGCAAGAAAAAGACATTAAAGGGATCCGCATAGGGAAAGAAGAAGTTAAACTATCCCTTTTTGCAGACGACATGATACTATACCTCCACGATCCCAAAAACTCCATCCCCAAACTTTTAGAAATCATAAGTCACTTCGGCAAAATAGCAGGATACAAAATAAACCCACAAAAATCAGTTGCCTTCCTATACACTGATAACGCACAGGAAGAGAGGGAAATAAAGGGAGCAACCCCATTCACAATAACCTCCCAAAAAATAAAATATTTAGGAATTAACCTAACCAAAGATGTAAAAGAACTATTTAATGAGAACTATAAAAAGTTAAAGAAAGAAATTGCAGAAGACACTAGGAAATGGAAAGACCTCCCATGCTCCTGGATAGGCCAACTTAATATAGTAAAGATGGTGATACTTCCAAAACTAATATACAAATTCAATGCAATTCCTATTAAAATCCCAATGACGTACATCACTGAAATACAGAAAACAGTCCAAAAATTTATATGGAACAACAAAAGACCTAGAATAGCCAAAACAATTCTAGGGGATAAAGACAATATGGGAGGGCTATCCATGCCGAACTTCAAACTCTACTACAGAGCTATAATCACAAAGACAGCATGGTACTGGCACAAAAACAGACCCGAAGACCAATGGAACAGAATAGAAGATCCAGATATAAATCCACAGGCCTACAGCCAGCTGATATTCGACAAAGGAGCCAAAGACATACAATGGAAGAAACACAGCCTCTTCAACCGCTGGTGCTGGGAAAACTGGGCAGCCACATGCAGAAAACTAAAAGTGGACCCCAGCCTATCACCATGCACCAACATCAACTCAAAATGGATTAAAGACCTTAACATTAAACCTGAATCTCTGAAACTACTACAGGACAGAGTAGGAGAGACACTTGAACTAATAGGCACAGGAAGGAACTTCCTGAACAGAGTCCCAGGGTCACAACAAGTTGGAGAGAGACTCGACAAATGGGACTACCTTAAAATAAAAAGCTTCTGCACAGCTAAATCTATCGCAACTAAGCTAGAAAGACAACCAACTAATTGGGAAAAAATATTTACCAGCAATATATCAGACAAGGGGTTAACATCCTGTATATACAGGGAACTCAAGAAACTAATCCCTCCCAAACCTAACAAACCAATTACTAAATGGGCAAGGGAACTAACGAGGGACTTCTCAAATGAAGAAATAAACATGGCAAAGAAACACATGAGGAAATGTTCATCATCCCTGGTGGTGAAGGAAATGCAAATAAAGACAACCCTGAGATACCACCTTACCCCAGTCAGAATGGCCCACATCCACAAATCAGCCAACAACAAATGCTGGAGGGGATGTGGAGAAAGAGGAACCCTATTACACTGCTGGTGGGAATGTACACTTATACAACCACTTTGGAAAGCAGTCTGGAGGGTCCTTAGAAAGCTAAAGATTGACCTCCCTTACGACCCAGTCATACCACTTCTAGGCATCTACCCTGAACAACAGGAACCAATATACAAGGACACGTGCACCTCCATGTTTATTGCAGCACTGTTCGCAATAGCTAGGATATGGAAACAACCTAGATGCCCCACCACAGATGAATGGATCCAAAAATTGTGGTATCTATACACAATGGAATATTATGCAGCCATTAGAAAGGACAAAATAATGGCATTTGCAGGGAAATGGATGGAGCTAGAAGGAATCATGTTGGGCGAGATAAGCCAAGAACGAAGAGACAAACGGTACATGGTCTCCCTGATAAGTGGATGCTAAATCCAAAAGGTTAGGTGATACAACAAAACTAACAGGACTTAAGAAACAAAGAACTCCCGCTCATCTGGTTGAACCACTACTAAATATCCCCATGCTGCTGATCACAAATATGGTATATAACATGTGAACACTGTTATATATTACAGACTGTGGTAGACAATTTGCTCCAGGGAAGTTAGAATGAACTTGTGACTTTGAAATTATGTAATCATTTAATCACAATCAAAAAAAAAAAAAGAACCTCGGGGAAGGGAGGGAGGGAGGGGATGGTAGGGGGAAAACAATGGAGGGGGTAACAATGTTCAAGAGGAAGTGTACTCATAACCTCACTCATGTAACTGTAACCCTCTGTATAGTAGCTTTACAATAAAAAAAAAAATACAAAAAAAAAAAAAAGAATAAAGGAAGGTAAAAAAAAAAAAAAGAAATATACTTTTGATCTTACCTATGTAACTGTAACCTTTCTGCATATCAACTTTACAATAACAATAAAGAAAAAATTTAAAAATCTCACAGGCTTTTTTTCTAGGCCATCTTTGGATCATAATCTCAACCTCTTGAGCAGCTAGGATTACAGTCCACTGGTGCTTGGCTAATTAAGTTTTATATAAGTTTTTTGGCATCACAGGTCTAATTTGTTAAAATTCTCCTAATTTAATATTTCTTGTTAGAAATTTATTTTAAAGTGAGTCTTATTTATACTCACTCCCTAATTTTTCTCCTTGTGCAATATTGCATTTTGTATCCATTTCGTTCTTTTAGATTTGATTGTCTTCTTGAAGCACATCTCAGTAGTTCTCTCACTGTGAGTTTATGTGTATAAAACTCTTTCTGACACTGTTTGCTTAGAAATGACTATCTCATTTTTACTTTTGATTATACAGAAGCCAGAATGCAATAGAATTTTAGGATAACATTTGTTTTGGCACTTTCAAGACTTCCCGTATTTCTCCCTCTCCTGTTGTTGATAAATCTATTGTCCTTATAAATGATATAACTTTTAGATAATCTCTGTTTCTCTTTCAGGATAATTGGAAATTTCACTCTTCTTTTTTGTTTGTTTGTTTTATGTTAGACTACAGACTATGCATGTCCATAGGTATTGTGTTTTCATTTGTTTATTTACATTTGATCCAGCTATAATACAATTAGTAAGTTGCATATTTAACCTGGATAGTTCAATGAGGTTTTATGTCTGCATATAGCCTTTTGTAACCACCTGTGCTAAATAAGGTGCTGATCATTTTCATCACTTTAACATGTTTACATGTTCAGGCTTTGGCAATATTCTGTAGGGGTCATCAATAATCGATTTTTAAATTTTATTTACTTATTTTTTCAACAATCGATTTTTATCATCCCATTTCTTTTTTTTTTTTTGGTCCGTAATGGGGCTTGAACTCTGGGCCTGGGCACTGTCCCTCAGCTCTTCAGCTCAAGGCAAGCACTCTACCACTTAAGCCACAGCACCACTTCTAGTTTTCTGGTGGTTTATTGACTTTCCTGCCCACCCTGGCCTTGAATCTCAATCCTCAGATCTCAGCCTTTTGAATAGCTGGGATTACAGGCGTGGGGCGCTGGCACCTAGCTATCATCACATTTCTTTTACTTGATTTTGAACTTTGCACAATATCTCAGGTAATAACATAATTTTGTTAACCTTTAAAATTTTTTTTTTGTTTTTCTTGATTTTAAGTTTTAGGAATTATTTATTTTCAATAACAAAATATAGGTTAGAATAAAACGTACAACGAGATGTCACTTTTTTTGGAGGGGGGGCCCGGTTGTGGGGCTTGAACTCTGGGCCTGGGCACTGTCCCTCAGCTCTTCAGCTCAAAGCTAGCGCTCTACCACTTGAGCCACACCACCACTTCTGTCTTTTTTCTTTTTGCTTATATGGTGCTGAGGAATCGAACCCAGGAGCTCATGCATGCAAGGGAAGCGCTCTACCACTGAGCCACCTTCCCATCCCAAGATGTCACTTTTTGAGAGCAGGAGTCTTTCTAGGTCAGAGAATGTCTATTAGATATTGTTCACTCATTTATTCTCTTTCTCTGTCTTTTTCCCATAACCATTTAAAATGTGAATAATACTTTCAGCTTCAGGGGCTACATATAATAGGCTGAACCTATGGTTTGCCAAATCTTAGTTTATAATTCCACTCATTGTTTTTTTTCCCTAGAGTTATTATTTGCTTTTCCTGTCTTATGAAAGTTTGCTTTATTCTCTTCTCAAATACATATTTATGGAGAGAAAAATCAATTTCTATTCCTGCTGCACAAATTTCATCTACAGAAATTGCATAAGCAAAGCCAGTGTCAAAACGCAACACATCCCAGTCACGCTGTGGAGTACACCTGTAATCCTAGCTACTCTGAAAGCTGAGATTTGGAGGACCCTGGTTCGTGGCAAGTCTGGGTGAAAAGTTCAGTAAACATCATCTCAATGGAAGAAAAAAATCTGGGGATGGTGGCATTTGCATTCTATCCCAGCTATATGCAAAGCCGAAATTAGGAAGATTGTAGTTTAAGGCCAGGCTAGGGAAAAGAATTCACAAGATTTCATCTCAACAGGAAAGGTAGGTATGCTGTTACAAATCTATCATCCCAGCTCTGATAGGAAATGGTTAATAAGAGGAAAGAATTTGAGGTTAGTCTGGACAAAAAGCATGACCATTTCTGAGAAAGAAAAAAAAACAGATAGAAAAGGGCAGGAGTGGTAGTCAAAGCAATAGAGTACTTACCTAGTGAGCATAAAACCATGAGTTTAAGTCCCACTACTACAAAAACCCATCTCTAGAATGTGAAAATTTATGGTATTAAACAATAAAGTGTTGGAAATAGATGTGATCAGAAAGTATATAAGATTATATATAAATGTCCATAAAGTTATAAAAATTGATTTAAAAGACCTCTGTCTATTTAGTGCATTAATTTCGGCAATCCATCCATTCTCACTTTATCAATTAGTCTCTGTGAAAAATCCTCCCCATTGCCTTGGGCTTTGATTTGAAGAAATCTTTCCAATCTTCCAGTAGTCAACTGCAACAGGTTTTTTTTCTCCCAAAAACTTGAACAAGAAGCCTATTAAAACTATCATTTTGTGTGCCAAAAATATTGGCCAGCACAGGTAGCAAGGCAGTGCATTCCCACCCTAGCTATAAATTCACTTGAGGATAATTTGTTTTATCAGTACATACCATCTCTCTTGCTCTTTCTGGTGTTTGATTTTATCTCTCTGAGATTAGGGCCAACAAGTGTGCTAATTGTGACCTTATGTAACAACTTTAGTAACTCAGGAAAAAATAAAGTTTCCTCATAAAAGATGATTCAGTCTTTCTCAGCCAGGCCATGGAGTTTTTATTATTTTGGAATAATCACTATCTTTAGAAAACTCTAAATTATATTTAAGAGACACATTTATGTTTAAACTAAGCATTGCTGGAACTAGTGTCGTAAACCAACAGCACTGAAGTCTAATATTAATCTAGGTTTTGAAGATATTTTAAATTTCTCTCTCTCCTTCCTTCTTTCTCTCTCTCTTTTCTCTCTCTCTCTCTCTCTCTCTCTCTCTCTCTCTCTCTCTCTCTCTCTCTCTCTCTCTCTCTCTCTCCCTAATTTGTTCAACTTCATAATTAAAAGATGCCTAGATTTGATTGCAATTGGGAGCCTATGCCAGCCACTCTTTTGGTGAAGCTAGATTTTCCAGAAACACACGTGACTTGCTTTGCATGTGCTGGTTCAGAATTTAGATAATCATGTATTACAGGGAGATGCCTGTTATTAAAGCTTCTAATGCAAGATCCAGCCTGCCAAAGGATCATTAGCATGAATGTAAGAAAGAGAAGGAGGGAGGGGGGAGAGGACAGGGGTAGGGAGGAAGGGTTGTGTGTGTGTGTGTGTGTGTGTGTGTGTGTGTGTGTGTGCGCGTGTACATGCTAGGAATTTTCTTGGGAGTTCTCATCAACTAAATTTTAAGGAAGTGAACTTAAGTTACAGCTTGATAGCGAAGCATCTGGAAATGTACTTAGAAACTTTAAAATCTAAGAGATAGCCAGAGTTCTCTAGTCTTTAACTGAGCTTTACTCTCACAAAATGTTCTCCTTGGAATGTATATTGTAGTTATTATTATTCTTTTTAAATGTAAAAGATTTTCATATTTTGCTATGTTGCTTGACATTCATTTTTTCATCTCTGTTATTTATTGGTCTAAGCAGAGGTGGAGAGCATCTGGCCCGCGGGCCATATAATGCCTTCAAAATCGTCCAGTCTGGGTCCTGCCAAGGCAACTGCAGGCAGGACTTGAAATTCAATAAATCTAGGAGCTTCTTTCAAAGCAAAATTCAATAAATCTAGGCCCTCAAATGATGTTATAAATATCCAAATGCCCTTTGGCAGAAATTGTTTCCCCACCCCTGGAAGGGAGAAAGAGAAAGAGGATGTTAGATATGAAACAAGGATTCCACAGCTTTAAGCTTTTCTTTGAATACCATCTTGCAACATGGCTGATTACATAAATTTGCAACAAATACTATCCTGGAGCATTTTGTAGAGCAGATCCTGTTTGTACACTTAGAAACAAATATGTAAAAATATGTGCCTATGTGTGCTAGATGGTTTCTTTTCACACTGTGCAGAATTTGTCCTTTTCATAATGTGTATGTTTTGTTTTACAGACGAAGCATATGAAGAGCTTATCCAACAACTAAAGCAAGAAAGCCTATTTCTGTCTTTGGAAATAGGTAGGGCTCTGGGTAGATAAATAGTGAGATTATAGCAATGGCTTTTCTGTAAGGCCTGGGGCTTGAACTCAGGACCCCTGAGCTTTTTTTCACTCAAGGCTGGTGTAGCAAAGGCTTTCAATAGATCCATTGCAGTCTCTCAGGACATCATGTTTGATCATCTGATTTGGAAGTCACTCACTCCTAATTCAATCATCCTAAAATCATAAAGCTTCTATATAAAGTCCATATAACTTTAGCATACTTGTTTGTTATGTTTAGTTGTTTCTGCCTGCTTCCTTTCTCTCTATGTCCCCCTCTCTCTCATGTTTTGTTGGTCATGGGTCTTGAACTAAGGGCTTGGGTACTATCCTTAAGCTCGTTTGCTCAAGGCTAGTGCTCCACCTCTTTGTTAATTGGAGATCAGAGTCTCACAGACTTTCCTGCCTGGGCTGGCTTTGAAGCAAGATCCTCAGATCTCAGCCTCCTGAGTAGTCAGGGTTAAAGGTGAGAGCCAGCACCCAGTTCTGTCCTATTTCCTTTCAAGTGCCCAAGTATAACTGATAGAAGAAAGAAGAAGAGAACGAGGAAAAAGAGGAATTGGAGAAGGAGGAGGAGGAGGAGATAGAGGAGAAGAAGACCTAAAAGGTAAAACACATAAATCCAAGAAATGGGTGGACAGGAGTGGGTAGACTATATCTTCTCCCCAGCCTAGCATGCACAGATGCAATCTACATTTAACTTCAACACAAGGAGTTCCATATTTTTAGCCTATCCATTGAACGGCATATTCTAATGCTACGTTTTCTCTCAGCATATAACAGAAGTAGACCCTGTGGACACGTACACCTCATTAAAATAAAACTCCAATAGCATTGCTTATCCTTATAAGTAATAATTTAGATTTGTTTAAAGAATTGATTTGATTAAAGAATTTCAATGGTAAGGAAGCCCCGTTACTGACTAATTGAGGGGCTTGCGCGAGTCAGTTATCCTTCCTTAGCTTGTATTTACATTTAGAAAATGAAAATCATAATGTTTACTTTATAGAGTTATGAGAAGTGATAAAACATAAATAAACGACCTCTTACAAGAAAGGAAAACATCTCACAAAATCACCTAAGGGGTCTATGGTCAAAAGAACAACTAATGATACTACCCAGACTCTTTGAGTTTTTGCCTTATGCCCCAACTACCATATTATATACCCCTATTCACATTTCTGCTCCAGCCTAAAAAGTAAATGATACCTACAGAAGAACTGAATGCCAAGGGTGAAACCTCTAGAGTTTGAAGTCTCAGGTTGTAAGTCTTTCTTCTTTTCCATGTTGGGGAACGAACTCAGGGCCTTGGCCAGGGCAGGTCAGCATTCTACAACTGAGCTTCACCCCTAGCCTACATGAACCATTTTGTAATTCAACAAAAAGTAAATATCAGTTATGTATTATGCTGTAGTCTCTTCTCAAATTAAACAAATATGCTTCCAATTAGCCATCTTTTATCCAATGGCTAATCTACAGGAGTCCAAACAGATTTTTCCTATTTAATGCATAATGCTGATGTTTAAATGAAAAAGAAAAGGTATTTATTTTCTTCTTCTACTTGGACAACATCCTGTAGTGAAAGAAAGCGAGGGACAAACTTTGCACTGCTAGAAGCTCTATGTAGTGTGCAACCTAATTAAATCCACAGTGTCAAAAGCTGGACTGTTGGCTCCCTGCCCTCAGCAGTTAGGCACCTCTGCAAACAGAACTGTATCTGGAACATTGACTGTATCTGGAGTAAATCAGTCATGCCTCTCATCATCCACACAGAAAGACTTAAAACCTTTGCCCCTATGGGAAGCCTAATAGGTCAAAAACTTGCTAATAAAAATCAACTCAAACACTTCATTTAAAGGTACAGGTTCTCTCTCTCTCTCTCTCTCTCTCTCTCTCTCTCTCTCTCTCTCTCGCTCGCTCGCTCGCTCGCTCTCTTTCCCTCATTGAAAACTCATACTCCAAAGCCTGAATTACTTGACTTTCCATCTTCATCATCCTTCAGTATGCTTTTGCTAAGTCTTAGCATCATGTAAACCAACACAGCTTTATATGTGTCCATTGCTGTGTGTGAAATTGTGTGAGACGTATCTGTGCATTTTTAACATCTGCTCAACTGACACAGATTCAAGGACTACCACATGCTGATGAGGACATGATTTGGAAAACAATCTACCATGGCAAACGTCAGATAACTGACCTAGGAATTCAGGTTTTGATAGTCAGCTTCTGTCAAAGGTTCCACCTCAAGCAATTTGTTCCAAAATTAGCAATGCTAAAACACTCCCATGCAGCAGACCTCAAATTAAGAACAGACCTTGTCTTGGCCAAATAGTGGAGAAAACACAGGACTCATATTTAGGAGAGTTGAAAGAGCAGCTTTTGTGAAAACAGCCAGACCAACAGTTGCGTCTGTCACCAGCAGTCACTATGGAGCATGGTTAGAAGAGGGCTTCACTGAGCCATCTCATCATCTCCAGACTGACAATGTCAGGAGCTTTGGTGCGCAAAGAACAAATGAAAACTAATCACCATAACTGCAGGAATTGGACTTTTCTGATCACTTGAATTGTCACACTTCAATTCGCCTTTATATTGCTTTGTTTTCAAATGAATGAACAAAACTTTCAGGTGAATTAATGGATTTGTGCCAAGTTTATAGAGCTTTGAGAAGGAATCTAAAGTATAGAAACCAGGTAGACTTGCCATGGAACAGTGATTATAACAAATTATGTTGTGTTTCTGTGCTAGTTGTAATTACATTTACACTATTATGGAAGGCTTTCATAAACATCAGTTAATATCTTTCACTTCATTACCTCCATTTTCCAGATGAAAAAACTAAGGATCAGAGAAGTAGGGATTTGCCAAGTCATGTAACTAAGAAGTAGTAGAACTTGAAAGCAGGTTTTTCAGATTTTAAATTCATTGCTCTTTCCTTATACATGGCTTAGGATACAGTGTGGAAATTGATTATATTAATTCCATCATGCTTATTATAAATTCAAACTTGTTCTTATTTACTGAGTGTATGGTCAAGACTCTGATTCATACATAAAGAAGCAATTAGTTTTGAGAATACATTTTTAAACAGAAACATAATCAATTCGATATCCTTCCTTATTAGAGATATTGCCCAACTTCCTGACTTCCTTTTTTATGTTTTAATTTACTTATTTTGTTCTCTGCCCTTGTGAACATAATGGGTGAATAAAAATGGTGCATATTTATGGTGTAAATTTGTGATGCTTTGAAATGTAAAAATTGTGAAATGGTTAAAATTAAGCTAATTAAAATATCCATCTTCACACATATTTACCTTTTATGTGGCTAAAAAAACATTTAAGATCTAGTTCTATAGTATTTTTTAAATTAGGTATGGACATATATGTGTGTGTTTATGATATATATGATCTTTAAATTTTTTAAGTTACTTCAAGCAGTTGTACAGAGGAGTTTCAATTCAAAATGTCAATTTATGAGTACAGTGTATCTTGATGTAAGATGTTCTGATAAATATACACATTATATAAAAACTAAATCATTTGGATTAGCATATTATCACCTCATTTACCAATATTTGTGACAAGATTTCAAATCTACTCTTTTAGAATTTTCCAAGAATATAACAATGATCATCATGCTATGGCGATGGATCTCCAGAATGCATTTACTGTATTTGAAACTTTATCCCCCACTTAAACAACATCTCGCTATTTTCCTTCTCATTCTCCCTATTCAACCACTATTCTGCTCTATGCATTTGGGAGTTCTACTCTTTGAGAGTTCACATTTTAATGAGATTGTGCAGCAGGATTCCAGTGCCTGGTTGATTTCATCTAGCATAATGACCTCTAGTCATAGCCATGTCACAAATGACAGGATTTTCCTTTTTTGTTGTTTAAAGACCGAATGGTATTGCTACATTTTCATTACCCATTTTTATCTGTTGATAAGTACTTAGATTGGTTCCATCTCTTGTCCATCATAAATAATGCTACAATAAATTCAGAAGATACATGTGCCTTCAACACACTGATTTCAATTTCTGCGACTCTATATCCAGACATGAATTGCTGAATTACATAGGAATTGTGTCTTAAAAGTTTTTGAGAAAGCTCTGTATTATTTTTCCAAGTGGCGGTACTAATTTACAGTATACAGTTCTCCTTTTCTTCCCATCCTCATGAAAGCTGTTTCTTAATAGCTATTTTAACAGGTGTGAAGAAAAAAATCCCATTGTGTTTTAATTTGCATTTCTCTGATGATTTAGTGATGTTGAGAAGTTTTTCAAGTGTCTGTTGACCATTGATATGTCTTCTTTTGAAAGAATGATACATTCCTTTATATCTCTTGCCTATTATTTAATGTTTTGTTTGTTTGCTTTTCATTGTTGAGTTCTTTACATACTTTAGGTATGAAGCCCTTATCAGATAACTAGTTTGAAATAACTTTTCCAGTTTCACAGTTGTCCCTTTGTTCATTCTTCTAACTGCCACAAAAAAGATTTTAGTTTGATGTAATCTCTATTTTTTCCTTTGTTTCCTATGCTTATCATCTGAAATCATGAAATCTTTGCCCAAATTCCACATCAAGAAGCTTTTCTTTTATGTTTTCTTCTAGTAGGTTTATAATCTGATGTCCCAAACTCCATTTTGAGTTGATTTTTGTATGTGTTGTGAGATGCAGATGGAATTTCAGCTGGGCACTAGTGGATGATGCTACTCAGGAGGCTGAGATCTGAGGATCACAGTTTGAAGCCGCCCAAACAAGAAGTCCCTGATTGCTGATTAAGCACCAAAAAACCTCAAGATTTGCTAGCCTTGAGCAAAAAATTGCTCAGGGACAGCACCAAGACCCCGAATTCAAACCCCAGACACACACACATACACACACACACACATACACACAGGGAGAGAGAAAGAGACAGACAGACAGACAGAGACACAGACAGACAGACAGACAGACACAGAGAGAGAGAGAGAGAGAGAGAGAGAGAGAGAGAGAGAGAGAGAGTTTTCAACTTCAGAGCTCTAGAAGTGGATATCTGTTTTCTCAATAACACTTGTTAAGGATTGTCTCCTTATTGTGCTTTTGGCATCTTTGGAGATCAATTGATAATACATGCATTGCTTTGTTTCTACACTTTCTATTTTGTTCCATTGGTCACTGTGTTCATGCAATTTTAGTTATTAAAGCTCTGTATTATATTTTAAAATCAGATAGTGTGATCCCTTCATTTTTATTCTTTTTACTTAAGATTGCTTTGGCTATTTTAAATCTTTTGGGCCCTGTACACATTTTAGAATTGCTTTCCTATTTTGTGAAAAATATGGCATTGGAATTTGGTTGCATTGTCACTTTGGGCAGCTGATGCATTTTAACAGCAATTTTTCCAATTCATGAACATGGTATACATTTTACTTGTTTATATCTTCATCAGTAACTCATAACTGCATCATAGTTCTCAGTTTAAAGATGTTTTGCCTCCTTAGTTAAATTCATTACTAAGTTTGTTAGGACTTATTTTTTAATCAATTGCCAGTGCTATTATTTTTCTGATTTCTTTTTAAAATACTTGTTAATGTATGCAATTACAAGTGTTGTATGAAGACTTATTAGTTCTAATATTTTTTATAAAACTAATACTTATTGCTAATATTCCATTAGTTCTGATATGTTTGGTAATCTTTCTGAAAAGATTGTGGCACCTGCAGTCAGTCCGTTTGCTCCTTTTAAGTTTTGAGGGATTTTATTTCTTCTCTTACCTAATTTTCTGGCTAGGATGTGGAGTACTTTATGGAATAGAAGTAGCAAAAGTAGTATCCTTTTCATGTTGCTTCCTAATCTTATAGAGGAAAAGTTTTCAACTTTTCATCTTTGAGGATGTTAGCTGTGGGCCTGTCACATATGGCATTTATTAAGTTGGGGTAAATTCCTTTGTACCTAATTCATTGAGACTTTTATCATGAAAAGGTGTTGAAGTTTTTCCAGTGCTTTTCTTGCATCTGCTAAAAGGAATAGGACTTTTCCACTTCATTCTCCTAATGTGCTATATCACATTCATTGTTTCATGTATGTTGAATCCTTCTTACTGCTAGACCTAAATCTCAGTTGGTCACTGTATGTTATCCTTTTAATGTGGTGATGAATTTGAGTTACTTGTTGTTTGTTGAGTAGTTTCACATTCACCGGGAATATTAGAATGCAACTTCTTTCCTTATAGTGTCTTGTTCTGATTTTGATATCACATGAATGCTGGCCTTATAAAGTGAGTTTTGAATTGTTCCCTCCTGTTCATTGTTTTCAGAAAGCTTGAAACAGATCAATGATTTCTTAAGTCCTCAGTAATGCCATCTGGTACTGGACTTTTCTTTATAGGTAAGATTTGTTTACTGATTCAATTTTCTTAATTCACGATTACTCTGTTCAGTTTTTCTATGTCTTCATCATTCAGTCTTAGCCAGTTTCATGTTTCTGGGAGCTTATCAATTTTTTCTGGGTTGCTGTTGTATGCTGAAATATAATTTTTCACAGCTGTCTCTAGTAATACTTTTTGTATTTCTTTGGTCTTTGTATGTATAAGAAGTTATAAAGAGAATATACTTCAGATACAAATATACTTCAGTTACCAATATATTCAGTTTCAAAGAGAATATATTTCAATAATCCTAAAAGGAGGTAAATAACAGAATATTCATGGAAGATAACTGAAGAATTATTGCATTAAAATCTACTTCCTAAACAGATACCTTAACAGAAAAGAGAGGCCCTAATGTCATAAAGAATAAAATAACGGGGGCTGGAAAGGTGGCTCAGTGGTAGAGTGCTTGCCTTGCATGCATAAAGCCCTGGGTTCGATTCCTCAGCACCACATAAGCAGAAAAAAAGCCGGAAGTGGCGCTGTGGCTCAAGTGGTAGAGCGCTAGCCTTGAGCTGAAGAGCTGAGGGACAGCGCCCAAGCCTAGAGTTCAGGGACCACAACCAACAACAACAACAACAAAATAACAAAAAAGAATAGCATAGCAAATTGTGATATCAACAAAAAGAATAGAGGAGAGTAATGACTCAGAATATATATTGGTACATTCAGTAAATAAAAAATATATGAATGTACACCTTGTTTTTCCTTTACTTCTTTCTTTCTTCCTTCCTTCCTGCCTTTCTCTTTTTTTCTCTCTCTAGTTCTTTCTTTCTTTCTTTCCTTTCTTTTTTAAACATTACTAGTATCTGAACTCAGAGCCTTGCATTTATTAGGTAAGCACTCTATTACTTGAGCCACACCTTTCAGTCTCTTTTACTTATTCTTCAGACAAGGTCTTATTCTTTTATGCTAGGTCTAGAATCAGACCATGATCCTCCTACTTCTGCCTTTGCTACCTTAAAGCATAGATGTGTACCGTTCAGTGTCCTGTTTAAGCAGCATAGAAACAAAACCAACCACAACATATGCAGTTGAAATTTAAAAGGCTAATGATCAAGTTGAACTCTAATACTTGTTTATTCTTACTGTATCTACTAGCAATATGTTCTATTTGATTTTATTTGTAGAAAAATATGTTTTAATTTGGTTTCTATTTAATACGATTTGCATAAGACTCAGTAGAGAATTATCATTATATTATATTGTATTTGTATTATCTTTAAGTATTCTGTCCAACGGGATTACCATTCAACATGTCAGTTTGTGAATAAAATGCTTCTTGATGAATATAATCCCATTCACCATTCTCCCACTTCTCTCCTGACTTCACAGCTTTCCCTAATTTTCTCTCCAACTGTTTTTATCTTCCCTTCTTTTATTTGGTTTTCAGAAAAGTACATATGGCATTCTAATGTGTAGTTTTCTGTCTAATTATCCTTTGTAGTGTTCTCTAACTATTTTGATCCTGTGGGTTGATGTCTTTCATCTGTTTTAGAAAATCTTGAGCCATTTTTTTCTTCAAATATTAATTTTCATTCTCTTCTGTGGGATCTCAGTTCTGAAAATACTAAGTCATTTGTTGATATTCTAAATTTCTTTACACTCTGTTCCAATTTTCTTAATCTCTCAATAGAATGTGTTTTCTCTACTTATACTCAGAGATTTTTGGAATACTTACCTCCCAAAAAGTAAAAAAAAAAAAAAAGTACTCAAAAATGTTGCAATTCCATACCTGGGCATTTAGCCAAAAGGTTACAAATCATGATATAATAAAGCCACCAGCACAACCATATTAATTGCAGTATTAATCACCATAGCCAAGGTATGGAATCAGGTCAATGACAAATATATCAAGAAAATAAGGTATACATAATGGAATATTATTCATCTACTAGAAAGAATCATATTGTACCATTTGTAAAGAAATGGGTAGACCTGGGGGGGAAAACTGTGTTAAATGAAGTAAGTCAGGATGTATGGTTTTCCTTATATATGTCTGCTGGAATTAGCTTAGAAAGTTAAAAGTACATATGTTCTATAGTATCCAAGTGTATACAAATATGTTAACTGAAATATGGTAGATTTAAGCAAGAACTCAAATACTACAATTCCTTAGAAAGGCAGCCAAACTTCAACAAAATAAATACCAGGAAGTGGCTGATTGAAAGGAGTAGGGTGGAGTCAAAGGGAAAAGGATAGACAAATGAAAAGGAGAAAGGGGGAGATGCAGTCAAGAATTCAATGTATATTAGAACTTATAGTCATAGGGGCATTGAACATATGAGAGATTTGACAAATGGAATTACATCAAAATAAAAAGTTTCTGCACAGCTAAGGACATATTTACTAAACAAAAAAAGACAATCAAACAGACTGGGAGATAATCTTTACCAGCAATATATAGGACAAGATCCTAATATCCAGAATACACAAGGAGCTCAAACAATTAACACCCCTCCCCTCAAAAAAAAACTTAATCAACCAGCCAATAAGTACACAAAGAGCTTAAGAAAAATTTCTCACAAGAAGTAAAAATGGCAAAAGGACACATGAGGAAATGCTTAACACCACTGGCCATAAAAGAAGTGCAAATCAAAACAACTTTGAGTTTCCATCTCACAACTGGTTGGCCAACATCAAGAATTCAAACAACAACAAATTCTGGCTAGGATGTGGGGGGAAATGAACCTATTGCATCATTGGTGGGAATGTAAACCACTCTGGAAGGTGGTGGAGGTGCCTCAAAACACTAAATCTAGAATTTCCATGTTACCCAGGCACATCACTCCTGGGCATCTCCACAGATGATTATGAGCCAGGATATGGTAAAGACATTTGGATATCCATGTTTATTGCTGTGCTATTCACAATAGATAAGTTATTGAAACAGCCTAGATACCCTACAACAGTTCAATAGATCAATAAAATGTAGTATATATACACACAGTAGAATTTTACTCATCCATTAGAAAAAAATAAGATTGTATCATTTACAGGGAAATGGATAGACATATAACAAATCATGCCAAGTGAGGTAAGTCAAGCTCAAAGAGACAAACTGGGCATGTTTTCTCTCATCTGTGGAAGTTAGGTCTAAAATATAAGTGGACATGATAACTTATACAGGACTCCAGACATTCACACACAGTCAGCATGTAGGAGTATACCCTTAGGGAAGGAACACAGAGGTGTGACTTCTTTGAAGATTTAAAATATTATTTATTGAAATGAACTCTAAGAAATGGAAATAAGGTTTTTTGTTGTTATTGTTAATGGTGGTGGTGGTAGTTGTTGTGGTGGTGTTTGTTTTTGCTTTTTTATCTTTTCTTCTATGGGGAGCAGAGAGAGGGTGCAGAAAGGAAGGGAGGAAAGATGAACAAATATAATCATGCTATTAAGTGTATACTATGTGGAAAATGATCTCTGTCACTTGTGGACAGGGATAGGAAGAGGAAACTAGGGGAAAAAACAGAGTACTCATGACCTAATTTATGAAATAATAATCCCTCTGTACAACACCTTAATAATAATAAAGCTATAGAAAAAAGAAAGAATTCAATCTATAACCTACAAAGTTAAGAAAAGTGAGGAAAGGAGTGGGTTGAGAAGGGATGGGTAAGAATGTCCGAAGATGTGATATTGGTCAAGATTCACTGTTCATAAACTGCTTAAAGATCATTTAAAATGTTATAATATGTAAAAAAGTACATTACTATCTGCTGATACCCTCAAATGGGAAAATTTGATCAAGCAAAGTAAGTTATGACAAAATATATATCCAGGACTTCATTTTGATGGGAATGAGTTAACAAATAAATGTGGAAAGGGACAACTGTTTCAGCCAGTAAAATTTCAATTAACGAATGCACAAGGAACAATAGAAATAGAAAATCCCCATGGGGGCAGCAATAAAGTAATAATTGTTGTAGATAAAAATCACCAATGATTGCCGAAATTAGTAGGTGAAAGTAGATGAGAAACAGGATATGTTCATAGTCTCAAAGAATTTCCCCACATGATACTTATTAATTACAAAGGGAAAACAAAACCTTACACTGGAGAAACCTAGCAGACGCTCCTTTAATCAAGTGATCAAAGTTAACATTTCTAGTAATAAGACATATTGACATCAAATACCTACTGATATGAGGCAATGCAAAAGGTACATTATTCTGTGAAAGTGTTGCCAAAAATGCATAACCTCAACGCAATCATGAGAAAATAGCAAATACAAATTAAGAAACATCCTACAAAATAAAATGCCAGTACTCCTCACAAGTGTCAAGGTTGAGACAAATAAATACTGAGGCACTGTGCTTGATTAAAGGAAATTAAGAAGACATGAAAAGTTAATGCAATGTGAGATCCTGGATTACTTCCTAGACTACAAAAGGAAAATTGAGGGGACATTCGGTGAAACTCAAATTTGCTTTCTACATATACTCTAGGAGAGTATGATACACTGTATAAACAAACATTTTTAAATGATGATATGTCTTGCAAAATTACTGTTAGGCCATTTCATTATTCTGAAGGCAGCACCAAGTGTATGACAAACATAGATAGTGAAAGTAAGTTATTGGCTACATGATCAATTCAATTTGCAGCCCTTTTCTTTTTCCTGAAGTTAGGAGTGGGGGATGAGACTGAAAGTTCTGGTCATATGGTTGTTTTCTTTTGGCAATGAATCACCAGACTCCTACATCATGAAATCTAGCCATCAGTCATTTACGTAGTATGTTTTCCATTGTTATAACAGAATACCCAAGACTGGATGACTTATAAAGAAAAGAGGGCTGTTTCAGCTGCCAAAAATAAAGACTGTGAAAGGGACCCAAGACATAGCACTTTAATGAATTTCTAAAACAGATTAATTGTAATGTTTAAAGGTTACTTTATGACCCAAAATTCTTGACATTGAATCTGATTTCTTGGCACTTGTCAATCCCTGTGGGTGTTATAATTTAAAAGTCACCCCTCAAAGAGGTTTTGCACTTCATGTTCTGAAGTGTGAATAGTCCAAACAATTAGGTTATTTCTCCTACTTTAATGTACATTTAAACTTTTTAAATAAAATTAAAGTAATTTAGTCAATTAACTCAAGAAAATTAATTTTCAGCATGATGAATATAGATAATGATGATGTATTATATTATTTGGAAATGCTAAGAGCTCTTACCACAAAATTGATAATTTATGAAGTAATTTGGTTGTTCATTAGCTAGATGTAACCATTCTACAATATACAAATGCTTCAAAATAACATGTTGTACATAATAATATAAATAATTTTATATGGTAATATCAAATCAATTAAAGATTTGGTAAAAGACATTTTTTTATTTCCTTAGTAACTTTTGCCTGGGTAGATATTGTATATCTTGTATATCTCTATCTATATATGCCATATTTATACATATATCACATTCTTTTTCTAATATACTACACAGTAATAGAACTTTTTATGCTTTCCTTCATTTATTTATTTAGTCAGCTAGTACTCATTAAGCTCATCATGCTAAGCAAGAACACCACCAAGACAATTGTCTTGGGACACCTAGCCTTTGTCAAGCTTCTCATTGTCTTTAAAGATTAAATCCAGGATCAAAGAGCTGGTGAAGCAGTGAGCCAAGCACAGAAGGGACTGAAAGAAAACAGGAACCGAAAGATTCCCATGTTTTAGATACCAGGTTCAGTACTTCCAATGTGATATATTGCTTAGGACTGTTGAGGTGTTCAATAAACTTGTTTTGTCTACTCACACTGAAGAATATGAAATACAAAACCTCTCTGAGGGATGACTTCCTCAGGTCACTCAATAAAGCAAATCGATGTCCCTTTATGGGGGAGTGAGGTTTAAACTCAAAGTCTTGAGCTTGCTAGGCAGGAGTTGTACTTCCTCAGCCCTACCTCCAGCCTTCATTTGGCCAGTCTTAACGAAGTAAAAACGTCCACACATGTGTCATTGTTGACTATCCTAATACAGTATGCACTCTAAAAGTATTTTCTGTGATCATGTCTAGCCCGTAAGACATTGCAAGTACGTACTTTGAAAATAAGAAAACTAGTGCTGAGAGAGAGTAACTGTTCCAAGGTTATGAGCTATTAAGGGTAGGAGCTGGAATGGAAAGCCAGGCTTGTGAGCTTCTAAATCATGTTCTTTCCACTATACCATCCTACCTCCAAGAACCTTCATGAAAATGTGGGATCAGTACCTACCCAGATATTTGAATATGGTGAATTAAAAACTTTCTTCATGTAGTTATTGGGAAGTACTTAATTCATCATAATCATGTCACTTTTCCTCAGTTCTTTTCCTCCCCTCTGCCTTCACTGCCACTCTCCTCTGCCCCCAGTATTTGCCTTTATCCAGTGTGAAGGAACTTTTGGAAGTATAAATGCAGGAGTGCTCACTTCATAGCTAAAATACTAAGTTCTACATTATTTATGATGTAAATATTTACAAAGAAGGTGCCAGATTACCAGAGCAACCAACTAGTTCTTGTCCTACTTTAGGAACTTTGGGCTATGCTAAAGACAGAGGAAGAAAGTGGAACAAACTTCCAACATTTGATGACATCATAACATGGATCATAAGTTTTCATCACCTTTGGCTTACCACAGTCTTTCCTTCTTCATGAGAACATCAGTAATAATAATATTGAGACGCTTAACACCAGCATCTAAAATGTTCAGCTCTTTTCTTATCAGAGGCTGGTTTCACCACATCATGTGTTAATCCCATACTGTCAGCCTTTTAAAACTGGAGAATCATTCTTTATTTTTCCCAGAAGAAAAATAAGAAGAAAATAATCACATATTGGTTGAAAAATACAAACTTCTAGCAGCTAAGATCTTTCTCCAAGTGAAAGGAGATTTCTGGAAAAGAAATAGTCCACAAAACATTTTTCCAGAAACTCTCACTTCATTGTCCTTATAAAAGAGTTCAAATTGCTGAATTACCTCCTTCTGTGGTATGTCTAATTCTGCCAGTAATGTTATATGCAAATGCTCAGTGCCCAAAACTTGGAATTCATTAAAAAGTAGTTGAAAGCAATGAAATGCTAGACAGTTACTGAAAATAGTGATTATTTATTTTTTAAAAATATTCTTGTTTGGGTCTATCTCAACCCTATAATTTAAGGCATTTTTAAACATTTCAGAGAGAAGTAATTTTGATGTGAATGTGTTCGGGTGCAGTTTCTTTCCATTTTTCTTAATGGACACATGGGATTTTGCAAAATAACATTTTTTAAACATCAAATATGCAATAAGGATACTATTCTATCTATAGACTTTCTGTTATTTTTAAGTAGAAAAAATAAATTCTCAGTAATTTTGAGGGATATTGTAATGATCATTATTGATAAAGTTTATTTTAAAAAAATTCATCTTGTTTTCTATCTTGAGAGTACTCACAAACTCTAGATTGTTTTGTTGTGTTTATTATGGAATACTCCTTAATCCTTACAGGAGGTCTTATGCTTAAGTGACCTGTGTCAAGGACCTCTCAGAGGAATCTGGTTCCTATTGGCAGATACTCTTCTGACTCTTATATGACCTGAATCCAGTTAATTCCTACCACAATAGCAACTGGATAAGAGAGAAACTTGACCAAAAAGAAAGTTAGGTTCAAAAGTGGGTTGTCAAATGAAATACAATGAAAAAGAGAAATTAAAATGTATGAAATGGAAGAAAATTAATATTTCCAAGTACTAGAGAAGTTAGGACAGCTGGTGCGGGCTGATAAGGATATCTTTGTCAGAGGCAATAGGAAGAATAAAGGAAAGTAACAAAAAAGAAAGAAGAATGAAGAGAAGAAGAGGGATAAGGAAGAAGAGGAGGAGGAGGAGGAGGAGGAAGAAGAGGAAGAAGAAGAAGAAGAAGAAGAAGAAGAAGAAGAAGAAGAAGAAGAAGAAGAAGAAGAAGAAGAGGAAGAAGAGGAGGAGGAGGAGGAGGAGGAGGAGGAGGAGGAGGAGGAGGAGGAGGAGGAGGAGGAGGAGGAGGAGGAGGAGGAGGACGAGGAGGAGGAGGAGGAGGAGGAGGAGGAGGAGGAGGAAGAGCACGAGGACTAGGACTAGGACAAGGAGGACAAGGAGGACAAGGATGAGGATGAGAATCAATGGTATTAGGCCTTCTATCAAGTTCCCAGACATTACTTCTTCTGCTTTCCCTGGGAGATTTCCATGTAAAGAAATCATGAATGAAAGAGGAACCTTATTTACAAGACTTTGGTTTGGAGCGGTAAATTATATTATGATCAGTAGCTATGGGATGTGCTGGTCTTAAGTCAGTTAGATGAGGAAAAAGCAGAAACTACCTTACAAACAATCAAGAGATTTAGTCTAATCCAGAGAGGATAGGTTCCCATTGAGTTTCCAACAACTTATATAAGGCCTGAAAGTAAGTGCCAAGGCAGCAAGTATATTACTAAACTTATGACATCACATATGATATACAAATGATATGAAATTCCAGGTTGGGGCTAAATTTTTACCTAATGATTTTAGATATTTGGTACACATATTAGCATGTACTTTTTTGGGCGGAGGAGGGGGGAGTGGGGTCGATTCGGTCATGGGCCTGAACTCTGGGCCTGAGAGCTGTCCCTCAGCTCTTCAGCTCAAGGCTAGCGCTCTACCATTTGAGCCACAGCGCCACATCCAGCTTTTTTTTCTGCTTATATGGTGCTGAGGAATCGAACCCAGGGCCTCACGCATGCAAGGCAAGCACTCTACCACTGAGCCACTTTCCCAGCCCTTAGCTTGTACTTTCTTAGGTAAATACGTTTAAAGCAATCTTGAATCAGACTTCATATATTCCCATAAATTTTCTTTTGACCTTTCAGATGGAATAGCCCCCTCGTTAAAATAGCACTGTGAAAAAAATAATGGTAAATTTGTAAACGTGCACATTCCATGATTCTGTTCTATTTCAAGGGCAAATCTGTCCTGGTTTGGGTAAAACACCAAAGTATCTATTAAGTTGAAAAAGATAATCCATTACTACAGATGTTATTCTTCCACAGATCATTGTAGAAGATAGTCTGTTAAGCTGATGAATAATATAATTCACTGCTATACAGGTGTTTTTCTTCTACAGTGAACTGTTAATAACATCAATCATTTGTACCGGCAAAATGATTCAGCATCTGTTTTAAAGCTCCCCCTTTCTCCCAAAGAGCCAATAGATATTAAAAAAGTATTTTGTATCCCGTTACTGCGATTGATGGTACATATTGTAGTTGTCATGATGCATTTGTTCTTTCTTTTACAACTTCACTTTGACTAGGAAGCGTTTTGAAATGTCAGTGGTAGAAATAAGATGGTGCACTTCCATAGTCCCTTTTGGATTATATGGTGTTAGTTGGGATCTTAATTAGCAAAGTCACAAGTATATTCAGGAAGATGGGGAAGGGGCAGGGATTTGAAACCCACCCAGAACTAGACTCAAGGCAGCAATTTTCAACAGGAAGGAAAGAAAATTGTGTCTAATTAGAACTTCAGGGGTGATTTCAAAAGGCCTTGTGTTTACCTGTAAAGGAAGTGAGCCAGGTAGACGGTTACACCTCTAGTCAGGAGAACAAGGTCTATTTATATTCATGCACTCATTCAACTATAATTTCTAAGTACCCATTCAGGAAAATAAGATTTCTACCTTTCCAAATGTTATGTTAAGTATATTTTAAGGTACCATGAGCCATGATTTTTACTGGAACTTTACATCATTAAACAACAAATGATCTGTTAATCCAAAATTAAATCTAGTTCCATTTGGAGTTAAAGGAACAAACCCTGAAATTTCTGCTCTAAGGATTTCTTGCCTAAGTCATCACATTAGTCATGTTTTAATGGAGGCATACATTTAAAATGCTGTCTAAACACAATTTTTTTCTATATAAACTTGAAAAGTGATCAGATTATACAAAAACATAGTTTAAGTAATGGCAACTTTAATTTAAAGCTTATAAATATAGTCATTTCCAGTTGTTCATAAAAAGAATAAAATGCCATGAAAAAATGAGCAAAATGAGCATCTGATAAGTAACTCATTGTATCCTCGAGTGGTAAGTCACTCAAAGTAATAAAACACTTAATTTTCTGTCTGACACATGTGCATCTCCTATACGTACACGTATTTAAAGTATAGAGAAACTTCCTTTGAAATCTAATGGAGCAATGCTGATAAACAATAAAATCATAGTTTTCCCGGAAATATAAAATGTAAATATAGATATGAATTATTGCATGCAGTTTTCCATGTGATAAGGTAAAGGACAGCAAATAATGAGTAACTTAAGATGTTTTGCAATGTAGCTGCTTGTTGCTTTATATCAAGAAGAGAAATAGAAAGTTCTTCACTTTTATTCTTGACATCATTTATGCTGTGGCCAATCATAACATGAGTTTTGTTACTTTGCCTTGCTAATGACTTTAACCTGATGTTTTAACATTCTCTGAGGAGAAGAAATACATTGAAGTGTTTTATTGTGCTTATTACACGAGGTAGCTATGCAACGTGGACTACTATTATCCATTAGCCACTGCCAAGTTTACTCTGATCAGCAGTGAGCAAGTTTCCCTACAATGGAACAAGGATGAAGAGATACGAATTCTGTGCACCAGTAAGAGGATTTGGCCTTGCCACAAGGATGGGTGTTATAGATGGGAACTTAGAGAAGCATTAGAAGGGAAGCTAGAATAGATATATAAGAAAATAGTCGAAAACAAGGAGAATATAAGAATTCAGAATGTCAGACATATGTTTTAGAGTTGTACTACTTTCTCTTTCCATGTCTGATCATAGAAGTGACAGACATTTTAGGATAGAACTTGGTTTGCAAGACTCGTTGTCTAAGTTTCAATCTCCTTCATCTTGGGCAAATGTGATGTTAGTGTATAGGCCAGAACATAATTTTCAAAGTTCACTTGCAAGTCACACTGCCAGATTCATATCTGGGTCTGCAAAAAGTAGATCCCAGATTGGGTGACTTCTGGGGCACTTCCCATTTCCTTGTGCTTTGGCCATAATTGCCTCATAGGAAGCACACATTCTTTTCTTTTTTATTGTGAAAATACAGTACAGAGGGGTTACAATAACATGGGCAAGATAATGAGTATATTTCTTATCAAGCATTGTTGCCTTCTCCTTTGTTTCCCCTTTCCATCCCTTCCCATCTCCCCCTATCCTCCTCGCCCCACCAAAGTTGTAAAGTTCGTTTTTCGACATAATAACTGTACATCTCATTGTTGCAATGGGTCCACCTGTATCCCTGTTTAAACAATTTGTTTTTTCCCTTCTCCTCCACAAATTATACCAACAGCAAATACAGTGAAAGCAGGGGTTATACCATGGGGGAGGGACATACAAAGCAAAAAAGAAATCATCTTATAAATATGTTAGACACAATCACATGAAAGAAAAAACATTTGAATACGTATCTTGGGGTTCATTTCCCTAATATCAACTTGTCTGACAGTTTCTATTTGTCTCAGACATATACTAGTTATTGCAAATAAGGGAAACCATGGGACCTATGTTTCTTTGGGCCTGGCTTATTTCACTTAATATAATTTTTTCCAAGTCTTTCTATTTCCTAACAAATGGGGCAATGTCATTCTTGCTGATGGAGGCATAGAATTCCATTGTGTATATATACCACATTTTCTTGATCCATTCATCTACTGAGGGGCATCTGAGTTGGTCTATATCTTAGCTATGGTAAATAAGGCTGAAATAAACATAGTCATGCTGGTAACTTTAGTGTGGTCTTGTTTGTGATCATTTGGGTAAATGCCCAAAAGTGGGATTGCTGGGTCATAGTGGAGCTCTATGTGGAGTCTTTTGAGGAACCTCCATACTGTTTCCAAAGTGGCTGAACAAATTTACACTCCCACCAACAATGCATTAAGGTTCCCTTCTATCCACATCCTCTCCAGCATCTTTTGTTATTAGATTTCTTGATTATAGCCATTCTAACTGGGGTGAGGTGGAATCTCAATGTTGTTTTGATTTGTATTTCTTTTATGGCTAGGGAGGTTGAGCATTTCTTCATGTGTCTATTGGCCATCCTTCTTTCCTCTTCAGAGAAGTTTCTCTTTAAGTCTTTAGCCCACTTATTTATTGGGCAGTTGTTTGTTTGAAGGTTTGTTGTTGGGGAATTTAATTTTTTGAGTTCCAGGTATACTTTAGATATGAGACCCTTGTCTGTTGTAGGATTAGTGAAGATTTTCTCCCAATCCATGGGCTTTCTATTGATCTTGCTAGCTATGTTCTTTGCCATGCAGAAGCTCTGCAATTTTATGCAATCCTATTTGTCCAACCTTTCTTTGATTTGTTGTGTTTCTGGGTCTCTATTAAGAAAATTTGAGCCTGAGGAAGCATACATTCTTGACCTCTCAGTCCTCACAGAAAAGTTCAGTTTTTCTACAGAAATGGAAGGGGCTTCAGGAGGGGGTCAGAACATTTGGTCAATGGTCATTTTAGGGTTTCACAAAACCACCTCTGGCATCCACAGTTAGGCACAATTTAAATTGTGATTGCTTTGAGAGGGCTTGGAATTAATGAGAATAAAGTAAGTAGACATTCCATTTTCCTGCATTCTGAATGTCTTCTTTAAATAGAATCCTCAGCTGACAATTCCAGACTATAATTACCCTTTCTCTTAACTATTATTAAAGCTTATATTGATCGGTCATTGAGTATATAATAGCATTTCACTAAAATCAAAGTATCTAGGAAAGATTAGAAGTATTTACTGGAAATCTAATTTGGCTAAAAGCAAAGCATCTGGCCAGTTTCTGACCTTCTTAGCTTAAGATTTCTAGTCTCAAAAGGTAGAGAATATATAACCATTCTAAGTCAATGTTTAGATCCTCTTTTCTATATTGCCATGTAATCTTTTGTAACTTGGTAATTAGGGGACAGAAATGCTGAGCATACTTAAATGGAATGCCCTAGGTATTAGGAACAAAGGAGTAAGAGAATCACAAAAAATACACATGTAAACCAAATGAAAAGACGAATACCATGGGCTTAAATAATCCAGAGGGAAACATGACAGACAATAGTAGAATGGGCTGAACAATTAACTATTTTTCTTTCATACCTGATACCAAGAAAGAAAAGTAGAGGTGCATAAAGCAGAAAAAAATATATCTGGTTAAGTTTAGGCTAGAAAAAGTGTGTGGCAAAAGGTTGTCTGACTAGGAGCCTTCAGAAGTACATAAACCTTTAAGAGTGCCATAGCTTGGTATGGTGGCTCAAGCCTGTAATCCTTGCTACTATGGAGGCCAAGAGTGGAAGATTACATTTTGAGACCAGCCAGGGCTCCATCTCGATCAATGGCAGGGCACAATGAAAGGCATCTATTAGTCTAGCTACCAGGCAAACAAAATAACTGGGCACAGTGGTACATGGTCGTCTTCAACATCCCCATCAACATGGGAAAGTGCAAGTCAGTGTAGCACAGCCCAGAGTTCTAGGTATAAAGTGAGATACTACCCTGAAAAGTACCAGCACACAAAAAAGGAGGGGGAGGGATGCATGGCTTCAGTGGCAGAATGCCTGTCTCTCAAATGTGAGGCCCTGAGTTCTACACTTAGTACCACAGCAAACAAACAAAAAAAACAAATAATTAAATATAAAATTAGAATATCAGTGCCATGTGTACTCACTCAAGTCTGCATTCCTAGCTATTCAGGAGGTGGGATAGGAAATGAAGGTTCAAGGCCAGCCAGGGCAATGAAAGTTCATTAGACTCCATCTCAATAAGCTGGTCTCAGTGGTGTGCTCCTGCCATTCTAGTGACAAAAAGAAGCACAAACAGGAACACTGAAGTCCAGATCAATTCAGGCATAAACTGAACCCCTATCTTGAAAATTGCCAGTGAGAGAGAGAGAGACACAGAGAGGGAGACAGAGACAGACAGAGAGAGAGAAAGAGTATGTGCACTAAGTTTGAGAATATGCCAAAGCTTTGGAAAATTAGAGACAAAAAAATTCTAAACACATGCTTTAAACCAACAAAATTATCATCAGAGCTGTAACAAGCTGTCTTAAAATAATACTTTTATTTTATATCATAGGAATACAGCACACTAGTCATATAGTTATAGAACTATAGCACAATCATTTTCATTATTGATATGAAAATTGAGGCCCAAAAGACACAGAAGTGTTCAACAGCACACAGTTGAAAAGTGGATGACTAGAGACATGGAAGTTAACTTGTAGTGCTGAGAAAGTCCCCTAAATAACCAGGTAAAGGAGCTGTGGTTGAGCCGCATGTTGGAGAATCCTTTCGTGTTTCTCATCTGATTTATTTTACCCTTTGTCTCATAGGCAGCTCAAGATCATTGAAATAATTCTTTGACTCCACTGGTATATGCGTAAGTTTGGATTGCTGTATCTGAAAGCACAGACTGGATGTCTTGAAGAACAGAAATTTAGTTTCTCATGGTTCTGGAGGTCAGATTATCCCCACTTCATTTGCCTCTTCCTGGCCTCCTTCTTGTTCTTTCCTCACATGGCAGAGAGAGAAGAGAAAAGGAAGCTGGTTGGTGTCTCTTCTTGAAAGAGAAATGATGGCACCCCAATCTAAATCTCAATACCTTCCAGAGGTCCCATTTTGAAATAGTCACAGCCACCTGAAGGGTTAGACTTCAACATAAAGAGCTAGCCATGGTGCAATCACCTATAAACTCAGTACTCTGGAGGCTGATGCAGGCAAGTTGTGAGTTTTAGGCTAGCCTGGACTGTACAATGAGACCCTGTCTTGAAACCAAACAAACAAAGAAAAGAAAAGATATGAATTGGAGGGGGGTACTGGAGGGGGAGTAGGAGACACAATTTGATCCGTATCAAGTTGTTGTAATAAATTTTGGCTGTACAACCTCAGAAACATTATACTTATTTCTGGATACCTACAGGACACAAAAAGACTACAAACTTTGTTCAGAGGAGAGAAATCAGAATTAAGAAAATTTGAAATCAGGTCATCTGTACAAAGTTTAAAGTGGAAATTTCCCATTCAAGCACTTGTGGTGTCCAGACCATTATTATGAATAACAAATAAAAGTAGAAAAATGTTCCCCTGTTTCTTGAAGAAAGATTGGGATAGGATGGATGATATCAGAATCTGGTAGTCTGCCTCAAACATCCAACAAAACACACACATACACACACACACACACACACACACACACACACACTATATATATATATATAATATTTTTCAAGTGAAAATTAAAATGCGAGTATTTATTTTAAAAAAAAACTTCCAACTTTTGTGTCTTGACTAAATTAATAAAGCAAACAACAGCAACCACAACAAAAGTATTGCATGGAATGATCAAATTTTGCCCAATTTGAAGCAACCCTGTAGGTTATAAGCCTACTGCCTCTGATATAAAGGACTCAGTGATATTTATTTCTGAATGGAAAATTGAGTGGCAACTTTTGTGATTCTGTTTTTTTTTTAAAGCTATTAGTCATGTTAACCAGATCCTCATGTCTGCTTCCCCTACAATACCTGTCACCACACATCTATTCTAGAACAAATTTCTTGTCCAGCCTTGTGCTATCAGATTCAACATAAGTAAATAATAAGACCCTTGAGCCATGACAAAAGTAAAAAGGGTGGACCAGAAAGCATTGTAGTATTCGTATTTCTGCTCAGTGGGAGATCAATTACAGATTAGATGTAAGGCAGGAAATGACTCCTCTCATTAAATGGTGTTTAAGTGCTCTTTCTTTCTTTCACATTGCCTGGGCCTAAAACCTCTGATCCCATAGGGGAGAAAAAATACGTGATACAGGAACGAAGCAAACTTGGAATGTTGAACTTAGAAATACGGACAATTGCAAAATCACTCAAATGTTTTCATTTGCAAGTGTGATGGTTTAACAGCTTTTTTATGATGGAAGCTAGAGGTGTGGATAAATGATTTTATGTGCCAGACCCTACAGACACATTAGGGTTAGGGGCATAGATAAGACATCCATAATTCCAACCCTATCTTCAATTCTTACTGGGAGTTGAAGGAGAACAGTATACAAACAGGAAAACAAATACATAATATGAAAAACCAAGTCGTTTAAGGAGTGGAACAAGAAGAGTGCTTCATATGTAGAGGACATTTGACTAGAGAACTAGAAGAAAGAAGAGCATGAGCAAGCAAATCCAGAAAAATATGCTGAAGGAAACGAACAATACATGCAAAGTTATTTTCTAGGAAGGTAGTGAAGGAAGCATATGCTCAATTAGACAAGCATTGTAATAAAGACAGTATTTTCAAGGAATGTATAAGCAAACCTTGAAGTTTGTGATAAGGTCCTCGAAGTAGAAACCCCAGCATAGTTACATGTTACTTTTCTTATCCCTGAAAACAAAATACGCAACATGAACACCTTAAAGGGAATTACTCTCATTTTGGCTCAAGGTTTCAATCCATAGTCCCTGGCTCTGTTGATTCTTGGCCTATAGTGAAGTGGAATAAAAGGAAGGCAGAAGTGTGTGGAAGTCTACTCGCTTCCTGAATGTCAGGAGGCAAAGTCAGAGGAAGGGATCAGAGACAAGCTATAACTTCCAAAGTCCTGAACCCCAGTAAACTACTTCCTCCAGCAAGGCCCAACTGTCTACACCTTGCAGAGCCTTCCAAGAGCTGTACCAACTGGGAACCAAAACATTCAAAATATAACAACATGAATAGGAGGATAGAGGTTTCATGGAGTCATTATTTAAAAAAATGTCAGAATTGAAGCCACTTATTCATCTTTATTACTTACAGATTGTTAACTTTCTTATGTAGCTTAATTATAAATTGCTTTGTGTATATAATAAATAGATAGATTTTTAGTACAGAGTATGAGCATAATAATTCTAGTAAAGTTCTTTCTTTATTTCATAAAATTCAGGGCAAAGACAACCTTTGTATACTTGTAGTTTGAGATACCAAACTACCATAGCCATTACTCCATTGTCTGCTTTCTTATGTCATGGGAGCATAAATTGATATAAATATTATGGCAAGCTCTTGGGCTTTAGTATATAAAGAGCTTTGAAAAAAAATCCATGCCATTAGACACAATAATCCCACTTCTAGGAATCCTAAGGAAATAAACACACGCAGACAAAGATTTATGTGCCTGGATATCCGCAATAGCTCTATTTATAATATTATGAAAAGTTAGAAACAATCTAAGTGTCCAACACCAGAAATGACTATTTATCTGTATGATGGAGTACTTTGCAGCCATGACAATATCAAAGACTTTTAGAAGAAGAATTCCCAACGATACAAAATAAAGTGAAAGCAAGTGATCATTATATACACTGAATACACTTTGGATATATGTATCTATGAATATAGAAAAAAGGCTAAACAAATATATATCAAATAGCTGAGGGGTGAAGAGACAATTCTTATTTTGTTCCTATTTTGTTTTTTTAATCTTCCATACTTTGAACATGTTATTTCTATATATGGGGAAAACTCAAAATGGAGTAAACTTACACTTAAAATATCAAGATGCAGCTATGTTTGGACTGTTCCTTTTCATAGAGAACTTTTGGTTGTTTCTTTTATATCTCTGAAACTTCTACAGAAGATATTTTCCAGGTGCATTTGACTAGATGATTTGTGGGTCCAATGATTGTATTTAACTCTGTCAGATCCATTACCAGTTTCTCACCTCAATTTCCATCTATGGCTTTCAAAATGTCTATGAGTTCCCCAACAAAGAGCTCATTTTTCTGATGTGACCATTTAAGAGCTTATATACTGCTCAGCTACATTCTCATCTTTGCCTTCCTACATCTGTCACTTTTTATGTCCAATCGATATAGGGAATAATGCAAGTATAAATAACTTTATGTTATGAGAACACAAGCTACTCAACTATAAACTTAGATTTTTTAAAATACTTATATCCAAACCAGAGTCCCCTGCTTTGTGATCCACTATGTTTTTCTAGGAGATACTCTTTGGAATAATAACATGGCGTAATAAATTTGGCAAATTCTTGCCTAGTACATCTTCTTCTAAAGTTCATGAGGCATGTTAAAATATGAAAATCTCTAGTATATATTAAAATACAGAAAGCTGACTGGATTTATTTACGAGTACACTATGCTCTGAATATAAGTGCTCCCAATTCATGTTTAAACTTGTCAAGGGAATAGAAATAGAGGTGACTTTGTCATGAGCCAATGTCTTCATGAATGAGATCAATATCTTATAAAAGATACTTAGGGAGAGCATTTTCATCTTTGCAGGACGCAAGAGCTTATAGAAGGTGCCATCTCTAGAGACAATTTCTCACCAGACACTGAATCTGCTGCCTTGGAATTGTCAGTGTAGGAAACTGTGAGCAATAAATTTCTATTGTTTATAAAACTACTCAATCTAAGGTACTTTTTTTAAGCAGCCCAAATGGGTGAAGATAGTCAATCTTATACCAAACATGATACAAGAAAGCTTTTTTTTGCATATTTTCTTTGAACATTTTTCAGACTCAGAGTTCCATGAAAGTCTCTTTATGAAGCACAGGATGCAATAGATTTGGGGATGAAAAATGCGTAAAGGATTGTTTTAGTAAGCAGAATGTTCAGAATGAAAGTTTTTGGAATATTGAGACAAAACATTTCAAGTTGTCTTGAAGAGTCAAACTACGACTTATCTGTTTCCCTTATATTTCTGTTACAATCCAATTCTCATCAGGATTCAAACATACCTGCCCATGCACTCATTTCTGGCATTTGGACTGAGATTGATTCCATTTATTCCAGTGAATTTGATTTCACTGTTGTGGAGGAAGGAAAGTCTATACTGATTATTGGCTCACTTTCTCAGTGTGCCCAAATGAAAGATAAAATGATACAATCATTCAACATTTGTTGATAGAACATGCAAAATAAAAAATAAAATATTCATGAACTGTATTGTTAAATGGCAACTACTTGGTACAACTACTTAAATATCATAAAAACTAAAGAAAAGAAAAATGTACAAAGAGAAAAATAAAAAATAAAATCTTGAATGCCTAAATAAGCAACAACAAAAATGTTCCTATTAATTTTCTGATTGAGCAAGAAATATACGTATATCATTATATTTTTGAAATGGTTTTGTCATGAGAGAGCATCTTATAAAGAAGTCTTCTTTGTCAATCCTTGTGTCCTTAAAAACCTGAGCAGGGTGAACCCCATTTTCAGTTGAAGAGTAAAGAGGTTTAGTGGTATTCTCGGGGTCCAGAGTGTCCATTGCATTCCTTGGAATTTTGCTCCTGGAAAGGAAGGAATGGAGCTGATGCTCTTAGATGATAGGATTTAGACAATGTCCAGCCACCAGTCTCTAGAGATAATTTCATTTATGGTCACCTTGGCTCTGTGTCTACCCATGGGAGCCTTAAATCACCATTCCAAAAATGTGGAATTGAAACCCAGGTTTCCAATATCTCCTTCAGTTCTGTCCTTAGACTCACTATTTGGACAATTATGTTTAGATTTTAGAATCATGCTTTATTTTCTATCAAAAATGAAAATAAAAAATGCCTAATATTGCCAGGCACTGGTGGCTCACGCTTGTAATCCTAGTTACTCAGAATGTGGTAGAAAATGCAAAGTAAAATGGCAGTAACAGAACAATGAAAAAATAATCATTATAGCTACCATTATTGAATTGCAGTCACTCTGATGACTATTCTGTGCTATTTTCTGTAGTTCCATTTTACAAGGTTGGTTTTACCATATAAATAACAAAAATGGAACTTAAAAAAAGGGATATTATTATGTATATGGTCCTATTCAGATCACAGAGCTATTAATGTGGCAGTGCCATATTGAAGCATACTCTATCTCCAGCACTTCAGGAAGGTATCCTTTCCTTAGACGATGTAAGACAGCAGGGTGTCTCATGTCAATAAAGCTGGCTAGTTGTTGTTACTGTTCTCCACCACTACCTCTTCCTCCTCTTCCTCCTCCTCCTCTTACTTCTCCTTCTTTCTACTTTTTTGGTGCTGGTCCTGGGGCTTGAACTCAAGGCTTAAGAACTAATTGTTCCTGAAGAACTTTTTGTGCTCAAGGCTAATGATCTACCACTTGAGCCACAGTTTTTGGTGATTAATTGGAGAGAAGAGTTGTATGGACTTTCCTGCCAGGGCTGGCTTCACACCATGAACATCAGATCTCAGCCTCCAAAGTAACTAGGATTATAGGCATAAGCCACCTGCACCCAACCAAAGCTGTCTAATTCTTTAATTAAGGAATGGCTTTCACTAAATCTGATTTGGGAGGTCTAGTTCTTGTGTGAGACAGATGATATCTCTCTTCTGGCAACAGATTGACTCTTTAATCTCAGCCACCTGGGCATCATTTAAAATGCACTTTGAAGACACCAAACAGTAAAACACTGTAGGATGACTTTATGAAATCCACCTACAAAAAATCTTACTAGTGTGAAAGTGTTGGTCATTGCCATCCTCTTGGCATGATAACAGAGCTATCAAAAATTTTAAGTCACTAAGGAATCTAGAGGGCCAATACAGAGCTCTTTCTTTCTTTCTTTCTTTCTTTTTTCATGATGGGACCAGAGTAAACCAGCTTGTTTCTTGTGGATATACATCTACCTCTAGAAAGTTCTGGTTACCACATTTGACCAAAATGTGGCTGGAGGCCTCCAATAGGATGGTTTCTTATAATTTTTACTAAGAAATACATAAAAAGTGGACTTTTTTCTTCTTTAGCTCCAGAAAAATTAAGTTAGATGTAGGGCTATGTTAGTACTATTTTTTAAAAACAGAAGATGACAGAATTTAAGAGCTCCGTTTAAAGTGCCTATGACAAATTGGAGCTAGAGTGAAGCAAATTGGAATCATTTTTTAAAATTAATGGAGATAAAATTATACTCATAATTGCTTAAAAACTATATGAGTTTTCCAATGGGTAAATGAAGCTTATTTGATATCATATGAGAATGCCAATCCCATGGATAATGTAGCAAATAACATTTTTCCCTCAAACACCTTTAAATTAATTTTTTTCATTTTAAAATATGCACAAACACAATGAGCTCTATGTAGTTTGACATTGTAAACATTCTACAAGTTTTAATTTGAAAATGCCTCAATTTTAAATCCTCATTGGAGAAGTACTTAATCTGAATAATTGTACATCTTAAAGGAAACGAGGAATTTGAGACCAGAGCCAGCCTTTTTCCTTCTGAAAACATTGATCTACACCCAGCCATTGGCCCTTAGAGCCTCTAGTGACACCTTCACAGTTGTTATAATCCAGAAGTCCGAAGAGCTTTGGATTTTAATATTTTGCAAAAACTTACATCACATGCGGGCATCGGTTTTTTTTTTTTTAATTAAAAGGAAAAACATGACAGTTGGACATGATGGCAGTGAAAATGAAGACCTGTATTTGTGGCATGTCCAAGGTGAAAATAAGAAAGGAAAGCAGAAAACACAGACAGTCCCAATACACAATTAATCAGATGACAAAGGTTCTGCTAAGTACAGTAGAACGAAATGCTTTTCTTGGCTAAAGCTAAATAAACGTTTGTCAGAGGTTATGCTTTCCTACTAGAGCTTGGCATCTCCACCTTAAATTGTTTTTGTATTTTTTCTTTCTACTTATACGGCTTCAGGAGTAGGCCTGCCTCAAAAGACACAAAAGCTCTGTAAATGCTGCTTAAAGCCACATCCAAACTTGAGCCATTGAGTCTGCATTGCATTCATTCTCAAAATCTCACTTGAACATAGGACTGGAACCTCCCTTATTTTTTTTAATATCCTAGTTTTTGCGCTTTAAACCATATCTTTCATGTTATTTAAATGTGGCTGTGTTATTCTCCCATCCCCTTTAGGGGTAAGGGGCAGGAAGAAGAATTTACTGTTATTTTTAACTGAACTAGCTTGTTAACCTTGGGGGACATCCCAGGAGCTGAAACTCATTCGCGCAATAATAGCTCAGCATTTCACCCCTGCAGACAACTCTGCCTAGAGTCAGTTTGGGAAAAAAAAATAAAAAGGAAAAGCTCTTTTTAAAAGCACAGTTTCTGTCTGACCCTTTTCTTGGTGTATCTGTGGAATTTTTCTTAGTAACAATTTTTGGCTGAGGGGGTTAAGGGACCATTGTAAACTGCAAGCATTGAAAGGAGGAGGGGGAAAGGCGGCTTGATGCACTAATTAAAACAAAGCCTGCTGTAGAAACCGCACCCCTGCTGGTGCAAAAAGAGGCACAAAGGCCTCCAGGGGTACACAGTTCTCAAGTCTGCAGAGACTTATATTTTAAAATGCAATTAAAAGTAATGCCCCTTTGTTGATTATATTCTCCTCACGCCAAACTTGAAGATGGCGAAGCTGCCAAACATTTGCTTTGAAATGTGGTATATGCCATCCCTGTCATTCTTATCTAGGGCAGGGCAGCCTCCAGGCTTCCTCAAGTATTAATAATAAGATGCTCTTGATAATATTGTGAAGGAATACTGGTTTTGAGATACAGCAGATCAAAACTAATTTGTTGTCACTTTGGGGTTTAGCTAGAGATCGAATCATGCTGGTCTCTTGATAGAGCAAAAGTTTCAAAGAAAAAAAAATCACCAAAGTGAACTTCATAGTACAATATGTGCATGCGGGAGAGTTTTCAGTCCAGACCTAGCAAAGTGAAAAAAAGGGGGAATAAAACCCTTATGCAATGAAAGAGAAATGCATAAACATTTCTCTACTCAGTCCTCCGGATTTTAAAAGCATCTAATGTTACATAGCTAATGTGAACTTTATTTAAAGCAAGGCCATCCATGAAGTATTCCCTTTACAGTTTTAGTGGCTGTCCTCTTTCCTGGCTGTTCATGACTATGATTATTTTATAAGCCCTTTTGTAGCTAGGTTTTTATTTGAATCAACCTTTTAAATGTAGCTTTGTTTTTGACAATACAGGAAGTACCATGTCCAAGGAAATGTCTGTTTAGGGTATTGGGGGAGGAGGCAGACACACAGCTTGAAATGAGGAGTTAACAGAAGACAGTAAACTTATTTGAAACTTTCTTGATTTTTTTTCCAGTGTGATTATCTACGGAGCTGAATGCTGAGCTTTGATTACTAAGTTTTATAAGTTTGCATAACTATCAAAGTAATACTTGGCTGGTTGTTTCTCTCTCTCTCTCTCCTTTCTTTTTATTTTTCCTTTTCCTTTTTTTGTCTGTTTCTCTGATTAAAAATGCAGGCTTGAAAAACAAGGTGCAGCATCCGCTTTCATTTAAAAGAATAAAAATTTAAATCCACTCCCTCTGGGCCTGGGATTGAGCCAGGTGAGGGAACTGGTGGGTTTGGGGTCTGAGACACTAATGATGAAAATACTCCTCTGCCTGAAGTAAATGTGTTTATCTGAGAGCTTCCCCTCATTCTAATAAAGAAAGCTAGATTGAGCTATTATTTATTTGAGTGTTTTCCTTTAAAATTCATTTGCTTTGAAATTTTGCTAATTCCTGGGGACACTGCATTTGACTTCTATTTTTTTTCTGCACATCTCTGATTTCTGTTCAATCCCACAGGGGTAAAATATTTGACATCTAGCCATTCCCAGGGGTGGCAGACCAATATACACAGACTCGTTTCACTGTACCAAGAGATGAAGTCAGGCTCCGGGGGATAAACAGCCGTCCATAAATAACCACACAGAAATAGCCTAAGGAACATGTCCTGCAAAGAAATCCTGGCTCAGTAATGCTGTATTATGTTTATTTTGCATAAAAGTTTTCTTTGTCTAGATTTGCACCAGCACAAAAGCACTTTCAGCAAAACTTGCAGATAAAACACAACCTAGTTGAAAAATAGTCTTACCTGAGAAGGAGGAAATTCACTAGTACTCTTTGAAATACCAGGAGTAGACAAACTTACCTGGCAATCTAATGATTTTGTAGAGTGGTAAAAGGAAGAAAAGGACAGGAAAGAATTTCAGCCCTGGTTAGAATATTCAAATGCTCAGACCATGTAAAAACACGTTTTCAACATCTGACTTCTGGAGACAAAGGACACTGTGTCAATAAGTAGGCATGCAACAGACTTAACCTTTGGCAAGACAAAACCAGCCCATCCATCAGTGCTAGGAGATAGCTTGACTTTCTGTCATTTTGATGTCTGGAGCAAATTTACAGTTTCCCAATATTCTTTTTTAACTTCAACTATTGCATTTTAGTGACATGAATTCAAGTAAGGAGAGAAAGGAGGGGAAATGTTAGATGGGTCCATGCTAATATCAGTTATATTAATTCTGAGAACTGTCATTGAGCTCTTTTGGCACCCTAGTGAACTGATTGATGCATATATTTGAATGATGTACTTAGTAGCCAAATTTGGAGAATTCATAAGAATATTATGGCTATACTAGGGTGGACCCTATTATATCGCTAAGATTATGCCTGTAATCCTTGTTTCTTAGGAGATTGAGATCTGAGGATCACAGTTCAAAGCCAGCCTAGGACAACAAAAATCTAAGATTGTTCTCTCCCATTAACCAGCAAAAAGCTGGAAATGGAGCTGTGGCTCAAGTGGTAGAGATCAAGCCTTGAGCAAAACAGCTAATCAAGAAGCTAAGCAAGACTGAAAGGCTGTGGGTTTAAACCCCAGTACCAGCACACACACACACACACACACACACACACACACACACACACACACACACACACACACACAGCGTCATGCATACATACACATTACACTATGTACTACATAGATCTGCTGTGGTGATCAATTATATTAAGAAGTGTTTCTTAGCTTTCTAACAATCAAATACTTAAATGTTAAGAAACACAAACCATTTTCCTTGTCATTGTATCTGTCTCTGTATTTTTTTTATCATTATCATACTACCTTAAATCCTTATAATTTCAGGGTTTTCATCTTGACAACAGACAGTCTCCTACGTAGCTGAAATGCTCTCCCTTCTCTGCATCATTGCATCCTAATATCCACCTCTGGGTCAATTATTCAGTTCATGCTTTTACATTTTTTCATCCAGTTAAGAATTTATATTGGCACCTTACCTCCTAATGGAAAAGTTCAAGCTCTTTTATCTACTTTTCCTCTATTATTCCAATTTTATGTCCACTTCTCTAACAACCCTCTAGGAATGATCTTTTTTAAAGTCTTTCCTTTTCCACTGCCTTCTTTTACACTGATTTGGAATATTCTTCAATGCATTGTCTCAAAGTCCGTTTCAGCCCAACCTCCTTCCACAGTGACGTCTACCTTTCTTAAATTCTTATGAAACAATATATTTCTTACTTTGGCTCATTCTTTTTTCTTTTTTATGCACCTCTCAACTCTAACTAAATTATAAATTCCTTTAGGACAAGAATCGAATCTTGTAAATCTTTTTTTTTTCTCCAAGCAGTGTTTGTTCTCAATTAGAGTAAAGAAAAGAATTCTTCCTTTAGGCATTGGCTGAACTATTTTTTAAGACAAGGTTATCAAAAGAAAATTCCTTTGGTAAGATAGTTTCAGTTTCCTACAGAGTGAGGTCATTTGCAGCATCAATAAGGAATAGAGGAGTATTTACATCAAAAAGAACTAGATATAAAGAACAAAGCTAAGGGAATAGGAGAAAGATCTTTGCAGTCCTCCTGGCTTCATTGATTCTGGACCCATGAAAAAACAGAACACTCATGG